>NC_133656.1:63883563-64226745 GCF_009905375.1 Apium graveolens
AGAAAATTCTGATGGCTGCAAGTCTTGCAACAGGAGCAAATATTCATCAAAATTATTCCTTCTTGTTGACAATAGCCCTTAGAACAAAATGGCTTGTTCCTAACTACTATGTCATTTCATCCACTTGTTTCTAAATACCCATTTGGTGTCAATATAATTTTTGCCTTTAGGTTTAGGTACCAGCTTCCAGACTTTATCCTTTCAAATTGGTTTAGCTCTCATGCATAGCTAAAACCCAATCGGATCCAACAAGCTTTTCTACCCTTTTAGGTTCTTCCTGAGACAGAAAGTTGTTGTATAGACATTCTTTTTGATTGCTTTCCTTGTTTGCACTCTAGAAGATGCATCACCATAATAAGTTCAAATGGGTGATCTCTAGTCCATTTCTCTATTGTGGTAGATTAGCTCAAGATGAATAGGCTCATAGTTGTCTAATGTGTGACTGAGTTTTGATTAGAAGAAACTCCCCTTAAGTTTGTGGATCTTGACTTGAAGTTGGGGTCCTTTCTGATTGTGATCTGTATTGACATTAAACTCCTATTGATGGCTCAACGGATGTTGATCTTTGCCTTTCGACGGATCATGCAGATTGTCTCTCAATGAATATTGAATTATGTGCTTCATTTATTGCTGACTTTTCTGCATTGTCCTTAGAGATTATTTCTTGATCACTTTCATCTTCACTATCATCACAATCATCTCAACATTTTCAATTTGAGGGCTTTCATGGAAACCTTCATCTTGCATTCCTTCAATCTTCTTATCATCAAACACACTTGTACATATTCCATAAGAATGTTGGTTCGGAGATGTGACTCTGTATGCTTTTCCAACTGCATACCCCAACAAAAATACCTCCATCTGCTTTGGCATCAAACGTCCTATAGTGCCTCAGTTTGTTCCTTAAAATATAACATTTGCATCCAAAAACATGAAGAAAAGTTTAGTTTTGGCTTCCTGTTCTTAAAAAATTGATAGGGAGTCATGCACCTTGCTTGATTGACCAAGAATATTCTGAGTGGAGCATGCAGTATTTACAGCTTCAACCCAAAAGTAAGTTGGTAACTTTGATTCGTCTAGCATGGGTCCTTGCAGCTTCAATAAGAGACATGTTCTTTCTTTTCACCACACTATTTTGTGTGGAGTTCTAGCTTTTGAAAATTCATGCATGATTCTATTTTCTTCACAAAACAACTTTATAACAGAATTCTTGAACTCAGTTCCATTGTCACTCTTGACTCTTCTAACTTTGAGATCAGGATGATTGATGACTTGTCTTATGTGATTGATAATGATTTCACTAGCTTCATCTTTATATTTGAGAAAATATGTCCAGGTGAACTTTGAGAAATCATCAACAATCACTAGGAAGTATCATTTTTTTGAGATTGACAACATATTGACTGGTCCAAACAAATCCATATGCAGTAGTTGTAGAGGTTCTTCAATTGTAGATTTAAGTTTCCTTTTGAATGATGCCTTGATCTATTTCCTTTCTGACGGGCATCATATAGTCCATCCTTTGAGAACTCAACTTGAGGAATGCCTCTTACAAGATCTTTCCTGACTAGTTCATTCATAGTCTTGAAGTTCAGATTGGACAGCTTCTTGTACCATAGTCAACTTTCATCTTCACTTGCTTTGCTGAAAAGACAAGTAATAGTATTTGCACGTGATGAGTGAAGTCAACTAAATACACATTGCCTTTTCTCACTCCCGTGAGAAGCACTTTTTTAGTCTTCTTGTCTGTAACAACACAGGCTTCAGAATTGAATGTTACTGAGTTGCCCTTATCACAAAGCTGGTTGACACTCAAAGATTATGTTTGAGTCCATCCACTAGAGCAACTTCTTCAATGATGACATTATATTTAGAAATCAATCCATATCCTACAGTATACCTATTGATGTCATATCCAAAAGTAATACTTGGTCCAGCTCTCTCCTTGAACTCAGTGAGCAAGGTAGAATCTCCAGTCATGTGCCTTGAGCAACCACTATCCAGATACCAAAGATTCTTTCTATTTCCCTGCACATATCAAAACCAATCAAGTCGATTTTGTTACCCAAGTTTCCTTGTGTCCTGCCTTGTTAGCCTTCTTATTAGGTTTCTTAGGCTTTTCCTCATTTCACTTGGGTGACTGAGATCCAACCTTAGTCAATAGAGTAGGGCTTTGAAAACCATTCAGAATTACAGAATTATCATGCACAAGTTGGTTAACATGAAATGGCATATTATGTGCAAACATGTTATTCCAGTATGGCATGCTAAATGACATTTGAGGCATACTAAATGTAGCATAGTAAGGATTTTGTGTAAATGGCATATTAGCAAAATGTGCATTCATATTTTGTGCAGGCATAACATTCATAGGCATTGTGGGCATGCTAGGAAATGAGGAAGGTGCAGACATAGGTGTAAGCATAGCATATTTGCAATTAACAGACAAATGATTAACACTACCACACTTAACACAGATTTTTCTAGGAGCATATTTGTCAGGTGTGTAGCTTTTATGTTTGTTGATACCTACTTTTCCATTTCTATTATTTTTCCTTTTTGAGTCTGCTTTAACCTCAATTTTCTCCAATCTTTCATCAATTGCTTGATTGACAGATGTCCTACATTAGCTCTCTTGTTATCCTTGACTTGACTAGTTTCTCCTGTAAAAAAGTTCTTGGAAACGGATCCATATTTTTCATTTAACTTAGCTAGATTGACTTTTCCAACTAGCTTTCTATCACTCGACGGATGTGGTTCTTTGTCTTTCGACGGATGAATTTTTTTATCATTCGACGGATAATCTTCATTATCCGTTGAATCCACATCCGTTGAAAGTCCTTCTAAGAAACTAGGATCCAGTTTCTCTTTACTCTTTTTCCAGGCTTCCTCATAGAAAGACCCTATACCTTGAATGTAACGCCCCCAAATCCGGGGTCAGAAAATTTGGTCGTCACTATAAAAACTCAATCCATAATTAACCTGTTTAATCCATAAACAAATCCCAGCAGAAGATATTTAGCATAATGACCTCAAACTATTCCAAGATCTTTTAAGGTTACAGTTCTAGAAATAAGAATTCCAAATTCCACAAATAAATTTTTCACTTTCTTCTAAAACTCTTTTCAAACAATTCCAATTCAATACTAACCCGCTAGTATAACTTCGAAAAGAAGTATACTAGGCCCAACTATAAAATAACACAATTATAATATAATATAATATAAACAACTTCACATAACAGAACTTACACTAGCCCGCAAACCCTGGACCAGCCACCTTCCAAGAGCTTCTTCTTTGCTTCCTCGAAATATGCGGCTAAACAGCGCAAGCTAATCCTCGCTGGAGGTTAAATTTAAAAACAGGCAAGTTTGAGCGAAAGAAATGCTCGGCAAGATCATTATAGCGAATATAGGATCGTTTTGATATAAAACTGACATCTGCAATAGTGCAGATCATTTTAAAATCATAATTGTTGGAACAGAAAATTATTAAAGAATCGGATAATTGTTTTCTCACTGTATTCAAAACTCTTTTCGATATTTTCGAGCAAAAGGCTTCAGCAATACTTTAAATCTTGACGAAAATAAAACTCGTAAAACAGTGTTTACGGAAATATCGTAAACAACACTAACATGAAACAATGATTATGGAGTGAATCATAAACTTTATTCAAAACCGAACTCTTGATATTAATACTCATTTTGTTGTGATATCAAATTAGATATCAATATGAGCTTTGATACTCGCAACATCCCATACTGAAGTCAACATCAATCATCTATACTAATATCACCTTTGATATTTAACAACAAAGTAAATATCAGCCCAAATCAGAAACTGAATCAAAACTGCATTTTACCATTAATCTAAAATAGAAATAGTTGATAAATCATTGATTCTATGATTATCAAAAACAATATAATAATTTAGATTGGAATTCTCAAATGACGGTGTGTTTCCGCCGGTGTTCAGCCGCGGAGCAACACCAGTATGTCGAAGCATATCCAACTAAACAAATGGGGAACCCAAGGGAAATATCGGCATAAAGGTATTATATCCTGTATAATACCTAAATCTCCGTTGGACCGCCGCCATGGCCTCTTACGCAATTTTATGATCATCCAATCTTAAAATGTTTTATTGAGAGGGGTCATAATACTCGACACCCTTATAAATTTTATTCGCCCATTTACTTGGGCAGAAAACCCAAAACAATGTCATCTTTCTCAAAAGTCCAAAAAATTTATAAATCCGATAGTTGGGTAAGTAAAACACTTGACTATTCTGAATATAGAATAACAGATAAGTACTTCTATAAATGGAATCATTTATTTCAACGATATGTAAAACATTTATCTATTCTGAACTGAGAATAGGGAAAATAATACTTGCATAATAAGATTCAAAATAAATATCACTTGAACAATAAGTGATGATAGGGATACTTACCTTTGGGTTTTTAGCAGTTAGTCACACTCGTAAAAATGCAATTATCTTAGTTGGCATCTCAAGGTATCATCGTCTTTTACTTCGCTAAATCTCTGATCTGCTGCTCATACAGTGCTACAACCCAATATTCCATACTATTCAAATTTATTCTTCATTCATTCCATCTGGTCCTGATCGTCTTGAAAGACCCGTATCCATAATTAAATTATACAACTTTAATCGTCTAAACGATAATTACTTGACGAATTGCGCGTCAAAACCCTATCGTCTACCCATACGATAGCCCGCACATAAATACCATAGTCAACACAAGAATTTTGACCCATGTACATACGTAATTTCTATAGAACATAAGCACATAACTCACATATAACATAATTCATATAACACAGGACTCGGTTTGTTAAAAGGTTCAACTCAATACACTTGAAATTGAAATCGGGTTTAAAATATGATTTATCGCTCAAAAATTGACATCAGAATTACTCGCAAATCACATGGCATTGTTATATAAAAGAAATTAGGTTTTAAAAGTATTTTTAATGAAAGCGGAATATTTTTCTGAGTCTAGAGGCGTTCTTTTCGTATTAAACGGACGAACGGTTTATTTATTGCGAATAAAACAAGAATAAATGGGAATAAATCAATTAATAATAATATTAATTGATATTTTTTAAATATCAAGATATAATTTTTAAAAGCTTAAAAATATTTTTTAAGAATTATTTGAATTAATTATAAATAATTGTATTTTATTTAACTATTTATAAATAAAATTAATTGATTAAATGAATTAATCAACTAATTAAATCTATAGATAATCAATTAAAATAAATTATAAATAACTAAAACAAATATGGATTTTTGAAAATAATAAAATAAATAATTTTTGGAAATTTAAAATAATTATGAAAATAATTTTTATAATTTAAAATAATAAATAAATGATTTTTGGAAATAAAATAAATGATTTTTGGAAAAAACAAAATGAATTTTGAATTATTTTTAAACAAAAATCCCTAGAAACGGAATTTTAGAAACTAGATTGGGTCAAGGGGGATTAAAACCGGATTGGCTTATTCAGAAACGGGTCGGGTCGAGGATTCAACCGAGTTGCCAAGAACAAGAAGAACTGGCCGGACCAAACGTAGAATCCGGCGAGCTTCATCGTTTCCGGCGAACCGTGGTGAAGTCCAGGCGAAGCTCAGACAACCTCCAATCCTCTCCGATTCCTTCGGTTTTTCAGTGCAACATATCCCAAATCGCTTTTTAACCAAGAATCAAACAACAACAACCTCAAACGATCACCAAACACTCGATTCCGGCGAGTGTAATACCAAAAACCGGCGATACAGTCGGAAAATTGCAATACGCGTAATTGACAACCAAATTCAACAAATAATATCTCAAAACAACGCTGAGAATCACACAAACACATTCATATATTCAAAATCAACAGCAAATACACGAATCATTGGGAGAATTAAATTTTAAAATCGGCTAAATTGAAAAACTCGACTATATCATTTCGGGAATCAAACAACACAAATTTATAATCAATTCGACTGGAAATCATCATCTAAAGCTATTTGTAATATCAGAATCATCAAACAACCCTTCCATAATCAAAAACGAATTCAAGCAATATACTTAAAAATCGACTTTAATCAATAATCAATCTTACTTAGTGAAATTGGTACCAAAATGACGGGCTCGTTGAGAGGATTGTTTTGGTATGTAGAGCGTCAACAGAGGATCAACCAATCTCCTGGAATCATTGGATTTGTGTTCATGAATGAATTTTTACCCCCAAATATGTTCTTGGTGATTGTTTTTAATGAAAATAAAAAATGAAATAAAAGAATTAATGGGCTATTTATATTTTCTGAAAAATAGATACCCCAAAATCAATTTAGGGTGTTTTTATCTCCTAATGAAAATAATTAAGCCCAAAAATAATAAATTTCGGGGAATAATTTTAAAATAATAAAATGTAAATTTTATATAAAAATTCCCTTAAAATTGCGAATAATTCAAAAATTCAAAAATAATGGGTATTTGAAATACGAATGATTTTATAAAAATAAAAATACAGATTTTGTGGACTTTGACGTTCCGGTCAGGTCCCGGTCCGTTAATTTTTTTGAAAAATGGAGACGAATCCTAAATAAACAGAAAATCTCGAAAACACATATAATACATTCAACACACATAAAACGAGATAAAACGAGTAACTCGATAAAGATGCAAATAAACACGTGTCCAAATTACGGATCGATTCCTATAAATGCATTTTAAACACGTAACAAGTATCCCATTGGATCATATCGGATCCGAAAATAGATTACTTAGTCGCTACGTAACTATAAAACGATACAATTTAATATCAGATTTGGATAATTATCAAAATCGGACTTCTTATAAAACACTTTATGAGAAAATAATGTAAAATATCCCGTCTCTCGAGAATACGGGTTTTGTTGATTTAACAAAACACTTATCATATCGAAAATTGTACGTCGGGACACGTACGGGTCAAACCGTAATCCGGATCGAAAAAGTCAAAACACGGAAAATGTTCGGAATTATCAGATTAGGTTAGAAAGGAGTTTTCCGAAGAGTTTCGGGATGTAAAAATGCAAAAACGGTTGAGGTTGGACGATTCCTGGGTTTATAAAATAGTTTTATAATTATGCGGAAAATAATTATTAAATTTGTACATCATTATAAAATCGTATAACGATCCAAAATTTAAAAGAAAAATACCATAACTATCTATACTTTATTCTGAACATATAAAAATTAAAATACTCAAATAATATCATATGTAAATATCCAAAGCATCAACTCCAATTACTAGATAATTCCCTAAAATTTACATAAAATCACATAAATAATTCCAAATAATAATAATAATAATATTTGAAAATATGGGATATTACAATTGTAACACCCCCAGATCCGGGGTCGGGGATCCGGGTTGTCACGGTCTTTCTTTCCACAATATCACTTCACTTAATTAATTAATAAATAACCTCATACTGTGACCCCACACTAACACACACCACAACCCGTTATAGTCTCAGAGATGAAATTGAAATAAGTACAAGTCTTTGAATCCACAATTTAAAATTATTACAACCCAAAATGATTACTTGATAATTTACAGTTAATTGCCATTATCTGCCACAAGTTATAATTATACATAATTTGATTCTCAAAAGTAGATGGTCTAAACTACAATGGATCTACCTCTGCAGCTATAGCAGCTACAACATCAGCGGGAAGACGCGGGACGCTTCCCACGCGCTTGCGCTGGGTCTGCTGGAGTCTGGCCATCTCTCCTAACTGTTGTTGTGTGATGAAGAAATAAAGCAAGAGTGAGCCTTACAGCTCGCAAGATAATATGTATAGTGATAACAATAATATAAGTATCTAAATGGATACTTAATAGCATCTCTATCATATGCAAGATAATTACTTGCTAGATATAAGTAAAAACAAGGAATGAAGTTACCAATACTTCACCACACTTATATCATATAAAGTTACTTGAACTGCCACCGTTCAAAGTATTATAAGTTTTAAGAAAAACATCCCATAGATGAGACCACAAGTTAAGACTTGAATAGATTCAATCTTTGAAATATTATTGAATGAAAAAGTTATGAGATACTTTATTTAGTCCCGATATATATATATATATATATCCACATATATATATATCCCGAAAACATTTCCTGGAACCTCTGTTATGTGAAGTATGAACAGAGTTCGAAACATCCAATGAATTTTGGAAAGGAAAAGAATTTTGGCATAAACCCGATATCTTGCTGATCAGGCAAAGATACCAATAAGTAACCTTTTCTACTAGTAGATGGATGAATTCCTCACCGGTCATCACCCTGGCCGCATTAGGACCTCGCGCTAGACCGTACCCCGGCCCCTCACGCGTTGATGGACTGCCACCCAGCCACTTACACAATAATAGACCGTACCCCGGCCTGTCGCTTATGCCGACTCAATGAGATGGGCTTACTTCCCGAACGTTGGGCAAGTAATCAATTCATTTACCAAATCTGCAACCTCGTTGCGAATATAAAATACACCACAGAGCCGGATTCCCCAGGTTTTGAGCGAGTATTTAAATCCCCTTAAAAGGAAGATCTTAAATATAAAAATGAGTTTTGGGATCCGCTCTGACTTTTAAAAATCATTTTGAAGACTCGAAAACACTTTAAAGAGTGTTTGGAGTAAGGCTGATTTAATGAAGTAAATCAGTCCCCAGAATATTAGAAAATATCTGAATATTATTAATTTAATAATATTCCCATAAAGAATAATCTTTATAAAAATAATTGAAGTAGAAGTATTAAAATTTATACTTGAAACGAGTATTAAATAACCAAAGATATACTTATATGAAAGTATTATCTTTATTTGAATAATCGAAAATAAGTTTGATTATTGACATCTTATTCTTTAATAAAATAAAGAATATATCTCAGCAAATAATCGGAGTCATAGATCCTCAAATGAATATTCAAATAATATTCAATAAATAAAATAAGCTGAGTCATAATACCTCGAATGAATATTATAAATAATATTCATTAAATAAAATAAAGGAGTCATACATCCTCAAATGAATATTCAAATAATATTCAATAAATAATATAAAAGAGTCATAAGCCCTCGAATAATATTCGAAATAATATTCAATAATAAAATAAAGTTAAAGTTATCGAATAAATCCTTATTCGATTAATAGTTTTGGAAAACTATAACCATATATATATATATAAATATATATATATATATATATCCATATCCATATATACAAATCTACTCGGGATCCTCGACTCCCGGTTTTAGAAAATATTTTCACCTTTGAGTCCCTATACTAAGGGTATATGCAAGATTACAAGCTATCCTCTAGCATAGGTATTATCAAATAAACCAACAGATATATATCTCAAGAATATAAAACAGGCATGCATATATACCATATCACATGCTACAATATATCGCAACATTTGCTAAATAACAATCATGCAATATCACAAGATAATGCATATACATACATTTACATCACAACAACAGTGTATCGGATAGAATACTTGCCTGAGCGACTTGGGGGTGAGAAAGGCTCGGGACGAGTCTGGTAACCTATAAACAACAAGTAAGTTGGAATTAAACCAAAATCACTTGTAAATCTATACTTTAACTAACTTAGACTCTAACGCTTGTTTTGCGCTCACCGATTTGCTTAAGTCACTCGGGTACCCTCGGCTCCATCATTTTTAATAATTTAATCTTTACGAGTTTTAAAGCGATTCCTTCGCGAATGACTTACCAACTGCCTAACACACTTACCATAAATGTTTCACACATTAATTAACCCTTTTTGGTCTTTAACCTATGTTTCAAAGTAAGGCGAGGGAAAAAGTTTCGTTCGCGAAACGCCGTTACTTGAAACGGTCGTTTCTCTTAAACCGTAAATCGGAATCGAACGAACTACATATCAAAACGAAGCTCGTAACATGAGCTATCTAAACATGGCAGTGGTCACAATTTAGCAGGGGGTTCTCGGGTCCTAATGCTATGCACAAAAACAGTCCAAAGAAAATCGGACGTTACGACGGCTATGTTTACGTGATTTCCAAATTTTAACCCATTCACAAACAACCCAAATCAACCTCAAATCCAACATACAACCATCCTCCATCCTTATCACATCATAACAACCCCAACCAATTCAATTTAATCATTCATACTTATGCTTAAACCTAACTTTAATCATACTTAAGTTTCTTTAAATCAAAACCACAAAATTACCATTTCATTTCACTACCATTCCAAATCTCAAACTCTAATCATAACAACAACTACAATAACATCCTACTCATCAAAATCACCTTATAATATATATGAACCTAGGGTTTGAAAATGGTATACCTTCCTTGGATTGGTGGGTGGAGCTAGGAAGCCTTAAGAAGCTTGGAGAAGCCTTAGGAAAGCTTGGATCTTCAAGAAAAACAAGAAAAAGTTCAAGTTAAAAACTTGAAAACACTATTCATTGTCTTCTTCATTGATTAAATGAAGAAGCTAGAGAAAGAATTAATGGCTTAAACTCATGATATAGCCATAACTAAGCATAAAGATGGTTAGGGAATTTTCTTACCAATTAAGGATGCTTGGATCTTGATTTTGAAAATTTTAGCCTTGAAAAAGTGTAAAAAGCCGAGAGCTAGGTGATGAACAAATGCCTTGGTTGATTTTTTGATTTTTGATGAAATGATTTGCTAGCTTGGTTGGCTTGGTTTTGTTTTTGATTTAGCAAATTACTACCTTGCCCTTGAATTTGTGTGGTCCTTAATCAACCACACCTCCCTTCTTCCCATGTCATGCTTACCTCATCCCCATGATGTCATCCTTCCTTCCTTGTCTTCTTTCTATTGGTTGGATGACATCACTCCCATTAATCCCTTTGATTAACTTCCTAATCGTTTGCCTAATGACCGCTGATCTGTTATACGGTTCGCTTAACTTTCGTTCTCGTTTATCGTTTGAAGGATCATACCCGGGATCTTATTACTTAGGTTCCCTTAACCTTTCTCAATACATTATATTCCTTTTTATGATCCTCTATTATAATCCTTTAATTTAAATCCTTTTTATCCTGTTACCTTATACTCAATTCTCTCCGTATCTTATGGATTTCCGGGAAAAACCAAAGTGTTCGGAATTGGGTTCTGACGATATTTACATACACTTATATACTTCATAGAGTACTAATAAAATCCCAGAATATCCATAACAGAACCCCTACATAGTGTGGCGTGAAAAGTTTTCTCATTCAGCTAAAACACTATTCACAAGGGTTACAAAAAGTTGAAAAATTTTGGGGTTATTACAGTCTCCCCTCCTTAAAAGGATTCCGTCCCGGAATCAAACAGAAAACAATTGGGGGTACTTTTCTAGCATTGCGCTCTCTAGTTCCCAAGTCGATTCTTCCACATTATGATTCTGCCATAGTACTCTGACTAGCTTGATCACTTTGTTCCGAAGCACCTGCTCCTTCTTATCCATAATCCTTACTGGCTTCTCCACGTAAGTTAGATCTGGCTGCATATCCACCTGCTCGTACTCCACTATGTGCCTGGCATCCCGATGATACCTCCTTAGCATTGACACATGGAACACATTATGAACTTGTTGCAAATTAGGGGGTAGGGCTAGCTCGTAAGCTAACTTTCCAATCCGTCTTAATATCTCAAAAGGTCCAATGTATCTTGGGCTTAGTTTTCCTTTCTTTCCGAACCTCATTAATCCCTTCCAAGGGGATACTTTCAACAGTACTAAGTCCCCTACTTCATATTCCTTGTCCTTTCGGGCTAGGTCTGCATATTTCTTCTGTCTGTCTTGGGCTGCTACAAGTCGCCCTCTGATAAGATCCACTATATCTTTGGTCCTTTGGACCACTTCGGGTCCGAGCATCTTCCGCTCTCCTACTTCATCCCAGTATAAGGGAGATCGACACCTTCTTCCGTACAAGGCCTCATAAGGCGGCATTCCGATGCTAGCATGAAAGCTATTGTTATAAGAAAACTCGATCAACGGCAGGTGATCATCCCAACTTCCTTTAAGGTCTATTGCACAGACTCTCAACATATCCTCTAGTGTCTGGATGGTCCTTTCACTCTGTCCATCCGTTTGGGGATGGTACGCGGTACTCATATTTAACTTGGTCCCCGCACATTCCTGAAAGCTCCTCCAAAATCTGGAGTTGAACCTTGGGTCTCGGTCTGAGACAATGGACGCTGGGACTCCATGTCGCGTCACTATTTCCTTAAGGTAAATGTCCACCAGTCTATCGACTGTGTATCTCTCATTGATAGGAATGAAATGAGCTGACTTTGTCAGTCGGTCTATAATTACCCAAATGGCGTCGTGATTGGCTTTCGTCCTTGGCAAGCCTACAACAAAATCCATCGCTATCTGTTCCCATTTCCATTCGGGAATCTCCAGGGGTCGCAAAAGTCCACTGGGTCTCTGGTGCTCTGCCTTTACTCTTTGGCAAGTCAAACACTTGTTTACCCATTCTGCTACGTCCCTCTTCATGTTGGGCCACCAGTAATATTCCTTCAAATCCCTATACATCTTGGTACTTCCCGGGTGAATGGAATACCTTGAACTATGGCTTTCATCCAAAATCTCATCTTTAAGTTCTTGAACATTCGGAACCCAAATTCGGTAGGAGTACCTCATTATCCCTTTATCATCTTTCTCAGTATGGATCTCCTCTCCAGTCATTGACTTTCTGTCTTCATTCATTATTTTCTCTGGCACAATCTGATCTTTTCCAATAATTCTGGCTGCATTGAGATCTCGAAAAGCTTTTCAGTTCCGGTTCCGGTTACCTTTACCTCTATTTCCATTTTCTCAAAATCCCTTATCAACTCTTCCGAAGGTCGTTATCATTCTGAGTCTTTCCTTTCTACTAAGGGCATCAGCCACCACATTGGCTTTCCCTGGATGATAGAGAATCTCACAATCGTAGTCCTTGATTAGTTCTAACCATCTCCTCTGGCGCATGTTGAGCTCTTTCTGCGTAAATATGTACTTGAGGCTCTTATGGTCTGTGAAAATCTCGCACTTCTCTCCATACAAGTAGTGCCTCCAAATTTTTAAAGCAAATACTATTGCCGCGAGCTCAAGGTCATGAGTAGGATATCTAACCTCGTATTCCTTCAGTTGTCTCGACGCATACGCAATGACTTTACCGTGCTGCATAAGCACACATCCTAATCCTTTGTGCGATGCGTCACTATATATCACAAAATCTCCTTTTCCATCCGGCAATGCCAATACCGGAGCCGTTATCAACCTTTTCTTTAATTCCTGAAAACTGTTCTCGCATTTCTCCGTCCATTCAAACTTCTCTGTCTTACGAGTAAGTCGTGTCAAAGGGGCTGCGATCTTCGCAAAGTCCTGCACAAATCTACGATAGTAGCCGGCCAATCCTATGAAACTCCTTACCTCTGTGGGTGTGGTTGGCCTTTCCCAATTTGAGACCGCCTCTATCTTGGAGGGGTCGACCAATACTCCTTCTTTATTGATCACATGTCCTAAAAACTGTACTTCATTCCGCCAGAATTCACACTTCGAGAATTTGGCATATAACTGCTCCTCTCTGAGTATTCCTAGAGCTATCCTCAAATGCTCTGCATGTTCTGCCTCAGTCCTTGAGTAGATCAAAATATCATCGATAAAAACTATCACACACTTGTCCAAGTACTTCTTAAATACTCTATTCATTAAATCCATGAAAGCTGCTGGGGCGTTGGTTAATCCAAAGGACATTACCAAGAACTCATAATGCCCATACCTGGTACGGAACGCTGTCTTGGAAATATCTTCGGGTTTAATCTTTAGTTTGTGATATCCAGTTCTCAGGTCAATCTTGGAAAAATAAACAGCATCCTTTAGCTGGTCGAACAGATCGTCTATTCTAGGTAATGGGTACCTGTTCTTTATGGTTAGCTTGTTCAACTCTCGATAGTCTATGCACAACCTCATGCTCCCATCTTTCTTCTTAACAAATAAAACTGGTGCTCCCCACGGGGACACACTGGGTCTTATCATACCCTTATCCAAGAGTTCCTGCAATTGGATAGCTAATTCCTTCATTTCTAACGGGGCTAACCGGTAAGGTGCTTTTGAAACTGGCGCCGTCCCTGGGGCCAACTCAATAGCAAATTCAATCACTCTATCGGGTGGTAATCCCGGAAGGTCTTGGGGGAATACATCCTCAAATTCGTTGACTACTGGAATATCTTGTAAGTTGGGCACCTCCTTCTGCTGTGTCCACCACATAGGCTAGGTAGGCCTCACTTCCTTTTCGTAGCATCCTTTTTGGCCTGAGCCATGGTCAAAAATTTCTGCGTCTGCCTTTTTCCTCTAAATATAACTTCTTTCTTCCCGGGGATATTTAACTTAACTTTCTTCCCTTTACAGTCTATCTGAGCATCGTTGCTAGATAGCCAGTCCATCCCCAAAATCACATCAAACTCCCCTAATTTAAAAGGAATCAGATCAACACTGAAAGATTGCTCCCCTATGCCTATCTCGCAGGCGGGGTGAATCTGGTTAACAGGAATAATTTCATGATTGGCTATTTCTACTTGTAAGGGTTCTATCAAAGGTTTAGCCTTAAGTCTTAACCTACGCGCAAAGTCCTTTGATATAAAAGATTTAGTTGCTCCCGAATCAAATAAAACATTTGCACTGACTGAATTTAGAGAAAGGGTACCTGCTATCACATCTGAATCTTTCATAGCATCCTGGACTGTCATGTTGAAAGTCCTCGCAGTAGGTGGCTTATTGGAAGCAGCCCTGCTTGCTCCCGAAGCTGCTGGTTTGTTCATTGGGCATTCCTTCTTCCAATGACCCGAGCGTCCACACTGATGACAATTGGTGGTTGGAACGACAGCAGGGGTTAATGATGGGCACTTATTTGAATAGTGGCCCTCCCGACCGCACTTAAAACAGGTTACTGGCCTTCCTTTACACTCCCCAGTGTGATTCCTTCCACATATGTTACAGGCTGGCAATGGGGGTCGAGACTGGTTGGAATAGGACATTCTTGACTTCTGGCCGCCCTGGCTCACACTCACACTCATTGGTCGCTTAAACCCAGTGTTCCTTCCTGGCAGGGACACTGCTCCTCGATTAAACCTAGTTGGGAAGCTCCTTCCTGCGGAACCTCCACCCATGCTCATACTTTTCCTCTTTATTCCTTTCTTCTCTCTTTCCTTCTGCATCTGCTCACTTCCAACTTCTACAATCGTTGCTTTTTGCACCAGAGTGGCATAGTCCGTAAGCTCAAGGATTGCCACCCTATTCTGAATCCATGGTTTCAGTCCCTGCTGAAACCTCCTAGCTTTCTTTTCCTCAGTGCTCACAAACTCCGGCACAAACCTTGATAACTCAGTAAATTTCGCTTCGTACTCTGCTACAGACAAGTCATTCTGCTTTAGCTCCAAGAACTTGAGCTCCATCTGGTTTTCCATAAACCTCGGGAAATACTTTCCCAGAAACAACTGACTAAATCTCTCCCAGGTTATAATAGCATCTGTCTCCATGTTTTTCTTGGCCTCCCACCAGTAGTTAGCTTCTCCTTTCAGAAGGTAGGTAGCAAATACAGTTTTCTGTGCCTCATCGATACTCAAAATCTCAAAAGATTTCTCCATTTCCTTTAACCATGCCCTTGCCTCAACTGGGTCGGCTGATCCGTGGAACTCAGGGGGCTTAAGGGACTTAAAAGCCCTGAAAGAGTTTGCCACTACATTGTTACTTCCTTGAGGGGGTGGGTTGGGTTGACGTTCCAAATTCTGTCTTAGGAGTTGCATAAACTGGCCCATGGGATCCATGCCTGGGTTTGGTACTGGTTGCTCAACCTCGGTTTCTCCTTCTTCAGCCTCTATCTCGAATCCCTCAACATCATACGTTTCCTCTTCCTCTTCATACAGGGAGTCATCCTGTTCCACATAATCCTCATCTTCCTCTTCACTGTGTTCTTGGTTTCTATTGTCCTGATTATGGCTTCCCTGGTCCTCAGACCCAGGGTTCGCCCTAGTTCCAATCTTTCTTGGCGGCATGATTCTGATAATAATAAAAACAATTATTGGGAAAATTCAACGTTAGGTCACAATCATATACAACATTGTGCCTTGCACAGCTCTTATAATGGGGAGAACGTATATCGCAATTCTATTATTTTAAGAAAGTTCTAATACGAAGTGCAGTAATAATAATAATAAAACAGTGATCCCGTCACTATGGAACTGAACTGAAAGGAAACAAATATATACATAATGCGAGAATACATAGTTTGATCTGGTCAAAAGTACAACAGTGCTACAGTCATCTGTCCCAAAAGTGATACACAAGAGTCTATCTGTCTAGTCAGAAAAAGGGATGCTATATACAAGTCAACTATCCCGGAAAATTGGCTCTTACTAAGGCCTCGGCTAACTAGACAACTAGACTATTCCATCATCAATCCTGAATCACACACCGGAACGGGTCAGCTCCCAAACCCTTTCCATCGCACGACGGAAGATATAGTCGGCCTGCCGCCTGGAGATCCTACCATGCCTGTCCCCCTGGAGAGATCTGAGTCTCGCTCGGGACGTGAGCTCTATCCCCGTAAGCTCCCTCCTCAAGGATCGGGGTATAGAAGCCCTGGTCTCATAAGCTCGGGTACGCCTACCCGCCCTCTCTGCATCCAACTCCCTCCTGGCCTCATCCAGTCGGGCCTCGGCAACAGCCACTCGGGTCCTCAAAACATCCTGAACATATCCATGAGCTAACGAAGACTGCCTCTGGGCAGGGTCAAGAGGTGGTGAATCCGGAGCCGCTGAGGGTGCCTCCTCGGTCTGCCTAGGCTCGGAAGTATGGGTCTCTGAGCTGTCATCATCAGGAATCCAAGATAGTGGTGGAGGGGTAGGGGCTCTGACCACCGGAAGTGTGGGTAAAGGGATACCATCATACACTACCATAGGTCCAACACACTCCTCAGCTACTGGGACCTCATCCGGGTCCTCCTCATCTGAAATAGCAATGACCTCCGTCTCTGACTCCTCTGAGGGGTCCTCCTCATCCTCCTCCATCTCAGGCTCCTCCTGATCCTCAACATCTAGCAGTGCCTCATCATGCTCACGCTCGTACATCTCAGGGTCCTCCATCTCAGGCGCCTACACATTAAACGAGCTAAGTTACTATCATGATACTTATAAGGGTTCCCGTAAGGGTTTTAGCTGTCAGTACTACTTTAAGTAGTCCGACCATGAACTTGGCAAGAGTTCTTATTATCTTTGTGAGTTTATTATTTTATCGTCGCATCATCTCTGAGGTTTATAACGCTTAGCTCTGATACCATTTCTGTAACACCCCCAGATCCGGGGTCGGGGATCCGGGTTGTCACGGTCTTTCTTTCCACAATATCACTTCACTTAATTAATAATAATTAACCTCATACTGTGTCCCCACACTAACACACACCACCACCCGTTATAGTCTCAGAGATGAAATTGAAATAAGTACAAGTCTTTGAATCCACAATTTAAAATTATTACAACCCAAAATGATTACTTGATAATTTACAGTTAATTGCCATTATCTGCCACAAGTTATAATTATACATAATTTGATTCTCAAAAGTAGATGGTCTAAACTACAATGGATCTACCTCTGCAGCTATAGCAGCTACAATATCAGCGGGAAGACGCGGGACGCTTCCCACGCGCTTGCGCTGGGTCTGCTGGAGTCTGGCCATCTCTCCTAACTGTTGTTGTGTGATGAAGAAATAAAGCAAGAGTGAGCCTTACAGCTCGCAAGATAATATATATAGTGATAACAATAATATAAGTATCTAAATGGATACTTGATAGCATCTCTATCATATGCAAGATAATTACTTACTAGATATAAGTAAAACAAGGAATGAAGTTACCAATACTTCACCACACTTATATCATATAAAGTTACTTGAACTGCCACCGTTCAAAGTATTATAAGTTTTAAGAAAAACATCCCATAGATGAGACCACAAGTTAAGACTTGAATAGATTCAATCTTTGAAATATTATTGAATAAAAAAGTTATGAGATACTTTATTTAGTCCCGATATATATATATCCACATATATATATCCCGAAAACATTTCCTGGAACCTCTGTTATGTGAAGTATGAACAGAGTTCGAAACATCCAATGAATTTTGGAAAGGAAAAGAATTTTGGCATAAACCCGATATCTCGCTGATCAGGCAAAGATACCAATAAGTAACCTTTTCTACTAGTAGATGGATGAATTCCTCACCGGTCATCACCCTGGCCGCATTAGGACCTCGCGCTAGACCGTACCCCGGCCCCTCACGCGTTGATGGACTGCCACCCAACCACTTACACAATAATAGACCGTACCCCGGCCTGTCGCTTATGCCGACTCAATGAGATGGGCTTACTTCCCGAACGTTGGGCAAGTAATCAATTCATTTACCAAATCTGCAACCTCGTTGCGAATATAAAATACACCACAGAGCCGGATTCCCCAGGTTTTGAGCGAGTATTTAAATCCCCTTAAAAAGGAAGATCTTAAATATAAAAATGAGTTTTGGGATCCGCTCTGACTTTTAAAAATCATTTTGAAGACTCGAAAACACTTTAAAGAGTGTTTGGAGTAAGGCTGATTTAATGAAGTAAATCAGTCCCCAGAATATTTAGAAAATGACTGAATATTATTATTTAATATAATATTCCCATAAA
This sequence comes from Apium graveolens, assembly GCF_009905375.1. NCBI lineage: Eukaryota > Viridiplantae > Streptophyta > Magnoliopsida > Apiales > Apiaceae > Apium > Apium graveolens. The sequence goes on from NC_133656.1 coordinate 63,902,348, forward strand.
GAATAACCTTTATAAAAATAATAGAAGTAGAAGTATTAAAACTTATACTTGAAATAAACATTAAATAACCAAAGATATACTTATATGAAAGTATTATCTTTAGTTGAATAATCGAAAATAAGTTTGATTATTAACACCTTATTCTTTAATAAAATAAAGAATATATCTCAGCAAATAATCGGAGTCATAGATCCTCAAATGAATATTCAAATAATATTCAATAAATAAAATAAGCTGAGTCATAATACCTCGAATGAATATTATAAATAATTTTCATTAAATAAAATAAAGGAGTCATACATCCTCAAATGAATATTCAAATAATATTCAATAAATAAAATAAAAAGTCATACGCCTTCGAATAATATTCGAAATAATATTCAATAATAAAATAAAGTTAAAGTTATCGAATAAACCTTATTCGATTTATAGTTTGGAAAACTATAACCATATATATATATAAATATATATATATATATATCCTTATCCATATATACAAGATTACTCGGGATCCTCGACTCCCGGTTTTAGAAAATATTTTCACCTTTTGGGTCCCTATACTAAGGGTATATGCAAGTTACCGCTATCCTCTAGCATAGGTATTATCAAATAAACCAACAGATATATATCTCAAGAATATAAAACAGGCATGCATATATACCATATCACATGCTACAATATATCGCAACATTTGCTAAATAACAATCATGCAATATCACAAGATAATGCATATACATACATTTACATCACAACAACAGTGTATCGGATAGAATACTTGCCTGAGCGACTTGGGGGTGAGAAAGGCTCGGGACGAGTCTGGTAACCTATAAACAACAAGTAAGTTAGAATTAAACCAAAATCACTTGTAAATCTATACTTTAACTAACTTAGACTCTAACGCTTGTTTTGCGCTCACCGATTTGCTTAAGTCACTCGGGTACCCTCGGCTCCATCATTTTTAATAATTTAATCTTTACGAGTTTTAAAGCGATTCCTTCGCGAATGACTTACCAACTGCCTAACACACTTACCATAAATGTTTCACACATTAATTAACCCTTTTTGGTCTTTAACCTATGTTTCAAAGTAAGGCGAGGGAAAAAGTTTCGTTCGCGAAACGCCGTTACTTGAAACAGTCGTTTCTCCTAAACCGTAAATCGGAATCGAACGAACTACATATCAAAACGAAGCTCGTAACATGAGCTATCTAAACATGGCAGTGGTCACAATTTAGCAGGGGGTTCTCGGGTCCTAATGCTATGCACAAAAACAGTCCAAAGAAAATTGGACGTTACGACGGCTATGTTTACGTGATTTCCAAATTTTAACCCATTCACAAACAACCCAAATCAACCTCAAATCCAACATACAACCATCCTCCATCTTTATCACATCATAACAACCCCAACCAATTCAATTTAACCATTCATACTTAAGCTTAAACCTAACTTTAATCATACTTAAGTTTCTTTAAATCAAAACCACAAAATTACCATTTCATTTCACTACCATTCCAAATCTCAAACTCTAATCATAACAACAACTACAATAACATCCTACTCATCAAAATCACCTTATAATATATATGAACCTAGGGTTTGAAAATGGTATACCTTCCTTGGATTGGTGGGTGGAGCTAGGAAGCCTTAAGAAGCTTGGAGAAGCCTTAGGAAAGCTTGGATCTTCAAGAAAAACAAGAAAAAGTTCAAGTTAAAAACTTGAAAACACTATTCATTGTCTTCTTCATTGATTAAATGAAGAAGCTAGAGAAAGAATTAATGGCTCAAACTCATGATATAGCCATAACTAAGCATAAAGATGGTTAGGGAATTTTCTTACCAATTAAGGAGGCTTGGATCTTGATTTTGAAAATATTAGCCTTGAAAAAGTGTAAAAAGCCGAGAGCTAGGTGATGAACAAATGCCTTGGTTGATTTTTTGATTTTTGATGAAATGATTTGCTAGCTTGGTTGGCTTGGTTTTGTTTTTGATTTAGCAAATTACTACCTTGCCCTTAAATTTGTGTGGTCCTTAATCAACCACACCTCCCTTCTTCCCATGTCATGCTTACCTCATCCTTATGATGTCATCCTTCCTTCCTTGTCTTCTTTCTATTGGTTGGATGACATCACTCCCATTAATCCCTTTGATTAACTTCCTAATCGTTTGCCTAATGACCGCTGATCTGTTATACGGTTCGCTTAACTTTCGTTCTCGTTTATCGTTTGAAGGATCATACCCGGGATCTTATTACTTAGGTTCCCTTAACCTTTCTCAATACATTATATTCCTTTTTATGATCCTCTATTATAATCCTTTAATTTAAATCCTTTTTATCCTGTTACCTTATACTCAATTCTCTCCGTATCTTATGGATTTCCGGGAAAAACCAAAGTGTTCGGAATTGGGTTCTGACGATATTTACATACACTTATATACTTCATAGAGTACTAATAAAATCCCAGAATATCCATAACAGAACCCCTACATAGTGTGGCGTGAAAAGTTTTCTCATTCAGCTAAAACACTATTCACAAGGGTTACAAAAAGTTGAAAAATTTTGGGGTTATTACATTAACTGACAAAGGAAGATTAAAGTGAACACGGGATGCTAAAGATATGCTAAGCCAGAAATGGAAGATCTATTTTTCTATAAATAGAAATGACAAGTGATAGTTTAGAAAAGCTAATAGTATGTCTTATTACACACTGTGTAAACCAGCAGTTAACTGAGTTATAAAGTTAACACTGGTCCTTAATCAGTTAAAAACAATCTCGATAGAAAATCTTGTATTCTCTCTCAAGAAAGAAGCTAAGTTCTAAACCAAGAACTTAGAGATTTTGTAACAAAACACTGCTTGATTTTTAATATAAAATTAGGTGAGTTTTGAAGATCTTTGTTTTACATATTTGCATTGTTATTTATGTTTAACATCTATTCTACCAAATCGTTGATAACAACCAACTGCTAAAGCCAAAGTTGATCAAAAAGTAAACATTTAAGCCAAAACATATTCACCCCCTGTGTTGTATTCATATCTAACACTAATGAACATGGTTTTATGATATCTTCTCAACTCATTAATATCATCAGTATGAAAGGCATAAGTAGTTTGAGGTACCTTTAACTCAGCAGCATCAGAACTGCTATCAGCATTTGCCATCAAGGCATAATTCTCCTCACTTTCAGAATCTGAAGTGTCTGTCCAGCTTTTCTTCTTTGTGACAAGAGCCTTGCATTTGTCACTCTTTACTTTCTTGCAATCAGGAGATATGTGGCCTTTCTCACCACAGTTGTAGCATTTGACATTTGTGTAATCTCCTCTGTCAGACTTTCCTCCTTTGCCTTCAGATTTTCTGAAACTCTTCTTATCAGAACTTGCACCTTTCCTGGAAAATTTCTTTCCCTTCCTGAATTTTCTGTATGCAATCCTTGTGATTCCTTTCACCATAAGAGCACACAGCTTCATCATCTCTTCATCAACATCCATCTCAGACAAGCTTCCAGTTTCTGAGTCATCATCACTATCAGAACTTGATGACTCAGTATCAGACTTTGTGATTAGAGCTTTTCCCTTGCCTTTCCTTGAGGTAGCTGCTTTGGGAGATTCCTCCTCAGCCTTAAGAGCAACTGTCCTTGACTTTCCTCCTTTCCTCTTGCTTCTTTATTCCATCTCAAGTTCATGAGTCTTGAGCATCCCATAAATTTCATCAAGAGTTGTTTCTTCAAGATTATAGTTGTCTCTTATAGTGGTGGCCTTCAAATCCCATCTTTCAGGAAGTGCTAACAGGAATTTAAGATTTGAATCCTCAAGATTATATTCCTTGTCAACTAGTGACAAATCATTCAAGAGTTTGACAAATCTGTCATATAAACCAGTTAATGACTCATCAAGCTTTGAGTCAAAGTGTTCATACTCTTGAGTAAGTATAGTCTTCCTGTTCTTCTTAATTGATTCGGTTCCCTGGCATCTTGTCTCCAAAGCATCCCAAATCTCCTTTGCAGTCTTGCAGTTGATTATCCTGTTTGACATTACATTATCAATAGCACTATGCAGCAAGTGTCGTACCTTAGCATCCTTAGCAATTAATGAGATATCTTCAGCAGTATAATCACTCTTCTCCTTTGGTACAGACTTTGCTGGTTGACTTGCAACTACAACATAGAGTTTGGTTGGCTTGTGTGGTCCTTCATTGATTTTGTCAAGGTATTCTAGATCAGTAGCTTCCAGAAATATAGACATCCTCACCTTCCATATGGAATATTCAGATGGTTTCAGTATGGGAACTCTAATAGTCTCATATCGACTATGGATTTGAGTCTTTGGAGGTTCTTCAGTTTTGGTGGGCTTGGTTGGAGTTTCTTCTTCACACATGATTGTTTTTGGATCTTAAACTGTTTGTGTGTTAACATATCTGCTCTGATACCACTTGTTAGGTCACACACACTGTAGAAGGGGGTTGAATACAATGTTTATCACAATCAAATCGAACTAAAGAACACAAGTAACAGAAAACAAGCTTTTATTAAACTCTGTTACAATATGGAACTGTCCTCTCTCAGTGATGAACAAATATCACGAGAGCCGCTAGGGTTACAATGAATATTATTCTCGATAATGATAACACTTATAGTGTAAACCCTATGTCTGTGTTTATAAACTACACAGTTACAAGATAATCTCTAATTGATATGGAATATAATTCTGCTTCCTAAAATATATCAATCAGTTATCTTTTCTTCCAAGTATTCTATTCTTCATAGAATTCCTTCTTCATGCATATCTCTTCTTGCGTTTGTCTTGATCTTCTTTCCTTTCAATCAACCGCCTTCCTTATCTGAAAGTCTCCTTAAGTCCTGATATTATCTCCTGATAAATATCTCCTGATAACTTAAGTTCTGACTTCAGTATAAATGCTGATTTCCAGTTAAGTACTGATTTGTCCTATTTAAGTAAGATCTGAAAACTAAACATAAATCATATTAGACATGACATTATCAAATATATCTAACAGAAGTTGTGTGCTCTTATGGTGAAGGGTATCACAAAGATAGCATACAGGAAATTCAGAAGAGGAAAGAAGTTTTCCAGGAAAGATAGAAGTTATGATAAGAAGGGCTTCAGAAAATCTGAAGGCAAAGGAAGAAAGTCTGACAGAGGAGATTACTCAAATGTCAAATGCTACAACTGTGGTGAGAAAGGCCACATATCTCCTGAATGCAAGAAAGGAAAGAGTGATAAAGGCAATGCTCTTGTCACAAAGAAGAAAAGCTGGACAGACTCCTCAAATTCTGAAGATGAGGAAAACTATGACTTGATGGCAAATGCTGATAGCAGTTCTGATGCTGGTGAATTAAAGGTACCTCAAACAACTTATGCCTTTCATACTGATGATATTACTGAGTTGAGATTATATCTTAAAACCATGTTTATTAGCTATAGAGATCAAACTTTAACATATGAAATATTAACTTCTGAAAATCTTGCCTTTAAAAAGAGGAATGATTATTTAGAAAAAGAGTTAGTTATGTTCCATCAAACTCAGAAGGATAGAGATGATGCTTTCTATGTAAGAGATGAAGTGCTAAAAATGAATAAATCTCTAAAAACTGAGTTAGAAAAGGAGAGAGAGACTATCAGGACTTGGACTAACTCTGGCAGAGCAACTCGGGATATACTAAGTAGTGGAAACTGGAAAGAGGGCTTAGGTTATGGAGATGAGAAAAGTGAAAAAGGAACTGAACAAATTAAGCCAATTATTGTTAAACAGACTACTAACCCAAAGATAAATCCTGTTAAATTTGTAGTTAAAACTGTAAAGTCTGATTCTAAAAAGATGAAAGATATTGAGATAGAAGTGATAGCAGAGTCAACTTCTGACAAATTAGAAAAGGATAAACCAACTGAAGTCAACATAGGCTTAATGACTAAGAAGCAACTTAAACATAAGCTGAAAGAGATTACCAGTGTAAACAAGGTAAAGGCAGCTAGGAAAAATAGGAATGGAAAGGAACGTGTGAATAAAAGCAACAATTATATGTGTGTTCCTAATGCTCCTAGAAAGAAATGCTATAACTGTGGAAACTCTAACCATCTGGCTTCTTTTTGCAGGAAAAATAAGAATATAAACTCCTTACCTTCAAAGTCAGGAGTTAAGAGTCAGCCTGTTAGGTTTAAGCCACAAAATCCTTGTTTTCATTGTGGTAGTATATGGCATTCCATTTATACTTGTAAGGAATATCATAGTTTGTACTATGATTATTATCAGATAAAACCTTCTTTGAAGAGAGTTATTTTAATTCCTTCTAGTGTAAAGCATGATGCAAAGTCTGATACTGTAAAATCTGATAAGAAAAATGTTAGCATAAACTCTGATGTTAAATCCGCTGCAAATGTTAACAAACTTAAAAAGGCCAAAGGATCCAAGCAAGTCTGGGTCCTTAAAACTAACCTTTAGTGGTCTTTGTGATTGCAAGGCAACAGGAAGAACATCCTAGTCCTGGACAGTGGATGTTCAGGACATATGATTGGAAATAAAGCCCTACTATCAAACTTTGTGGAGAAAACTGACCCAGAAGTTTCTTATGGAGACGGAAACATAGGGAAAACTCTGGGATATGACAAGATCAATCTTGGGAATGTCATCATTGAAACAGTAGCTCTAGTCTCAGGACTTAAACACAATCTGTTGAGTATAAGTCAAATCTGTGACAGAGGTTATCATGTTGATTTCTTTGAAGAACACTGTGAAGTTATATTATTTCTACAGGCAAAGTGGTTCTGAAAGGATATATGCATGATAACATTTATGAAGCCAGACTTTCAACAAGTACTGATGGTTCTGCAATTTGTCTGTTGAGTAGAGCATCAATTGAAGGGAGCTGGAATTGGCACAAGAAACTCTCTCATTTAAATTTCAATAATATAAATGAGCTTGTAAAGAAAGATCTGGTGAGAGGACTGCCAAAAACAGTATTTGATCCTGATGGCCTTTGTGATTCATGTCAGAAGGCAAAACAAAGAAAATCTTCTTTCAAGAGCAAAACTGAGTCATCAATTCTTGAGCCTTATCACCTACTGCATGTTGATCTATTTGGTCCAGTCAATGTCATGTTTATTGCAAAGAAGAAATATGTTATGGTTATAGTGGATGAGTTCACAAGGTACACATTGGTGTACTTCTTGCACAAGAAGATTGAACTGCATCTACTCTAACTGATCATGTTAGACAGCTGGATAAGATGGTCAAAGATTCTGTTAAAATAATAAGGAGTGATAATGGCACTGAGTTCAAGAATTCAATCATGGAAGAGTTCTGCAAAGATCGTGGAATCAAACAAGAGTTTTCTGCACCTGGAACTTCACAGCAAAATGGAGTTGTAGAAAGAAAGAACAGGACTCTCATTGAAGCTGCACGAACAATGCTTGATAAAGCAGAGCTACCAATCTATTTTTGGGCTGAAGCTGTGTAGACTACTTGTTCTACACAAAATGCTACACTCATAAACAAGCATGGAAAAACACCATATGTAATGGTGAATAAGAAGAAACTAAATCTGAAATACTTTCATGTATTTGGTTGCAAATGTTTTGTTCTTAGGACTCATCCTGAGCAGCTGTCAAAATTCGATCTAAAAGCTGATGAAGGAAATTTTGTTGGATATCCACTTTCCACAAAAGCCTTCAGAGTCTACAATTTAAGAACAAGAGTTGTCATGGAATCTATCAATGTCTCTTTTGATGATAAGAAGATTACTGGACTTTAAGATTTTGATGATCATGACCAGCTGAGATTTGAGAATGAAGATTTAAATTCTGATCCTGAAAATTCTAATCATGTAAGTTCTGATGGATTAAGTTCTGATGTCGTTGAAACTGTGGAAACAACTCCAAAGGAAAATGCACCTGTCTAGTCCTGATGTGCCAAACACTAATAATTCTGGAATCTCTGATTCTTCAACTCCTGAAAAATCAAATTCAAACTCTGAAGTCTCAGAGGGCATAACTACAGGGGGAGCATCAGAAAATGCTGATGGAGACAGCATGGATCATGGGGGAGGATCCAGTTCTAGAGATCAACTTCCATCTGCAAGGAAGTGGACTAAAGCACATACACCTGACTTAATCATTGGAGATCCTGAAGCAGGTGTCAGAACTAGAACTGCAAATTCAAATGAATGTCTCTAGTATTCTTTTCTATCTCAGACTGAATCAAAGAAAAGTGGAAGAAGCTCTTCAAGATGCTGATTGGGTGCAAGCAATGCAGGAAGAGTTAAATAAATTTGAAAGAAATAAAGTCTGGACCCTAGTGCCAAGACCAAAGAACAGGTCTGTTGTTGGTACAAAGTGGGTGTTCAGAAACAAAACTGACAGTGATGACATAATTACAAGGAATAAAGCAAGGCTGGTTGCAAAAGGATACTCTCAACATGAGGGAATTGATTATGATGAAACATTTGCACCAGTTGCTACATTGGAAGTCATAAGGATATTTTTGTCTTATGCTGCTCATAAGAAGTTTAAAGTCTTTTAAATGGATGTGAAAAGTGCTTTTCTCAATGAAGAATTGGAAGAAGAGTTATATGTTAAACAACCTCCAGGCTTTGTAGATCCCAAATTTCCCAATCATGTCTACGGGCTTGATAAAACACTTTATGGCCTTAAGCAAGCTCCAAAAGCATGGTATGAGACTTTAGCTGAGTTTCTTCTGGAAAATGGATTTAACAGAGGGACTATTGACAAAACACCGTTCTACCTCAACCATGGAAAGGACTTACTTTTGGTGCAAATATATGTTGATGATATCATTTTTGGTTCTACAAATGACAGACTTTGTAAGAAGTTTGCCAAGCTGATGCAGTCAAGATATCAAATGAGTATGATGGGAGAACTTAACTATTTTCTGGGCCTTCAAGTCAAGCAGAATGAAGAAGCAAAATGGGTGTTCAGAAACAAAACTGACAGTGATGGCATAATTACAAGGAATAAAGCAAGACTGGTTGCTAAGGGCTACTCTCAACAGAAGGGTATTGATTATGATAAAACATTTGCACCAGTTGCAAGATTAGAAGCCATAAGGATCTTTTTGGCTTATGTCAAGCAACTGGATAAATTGGTCAAAGATTCTGTGAAGAACATAAGAAGTGATAATGGCATTGAGTTCAAGAATTTGATCATGGAAGAGTTCTGCAAAGACCATGGAATAAAGCAGGAATTTTCTGCTCCTGGAACTCCACAGTAAAATGGAGTTGTTGAAAGAAAGAATAGAACTCTTATTGAAGCTGCACGAACTATGCTTGATGAAGCAGAGTTGCCAACCTACTTTTGGGCTGAAGCTGTGCAGACTGCTTGTTTTACTCAGAATGCAACACTTATCAACAAGCATGGAAAAACACCATATGAGATGGTGAAGAAAAAGAAGCCAAATCTGAAGTATTTTCATGTATTTGGATGCAAGTGTTTTGTTCTTAAGACTCATCCCGAACAACTATCCAAATTTGATCTAAAAGCTGATGAAGGAATTTTTGTTGGATATTCACTTTCCACAAAAGCTTTCAGAGTCTACAATTTAAGAACAAGGGTTGTCATGGAATCTATCAATGTCTCTTTTGATGATAAGAAGATTAATGGACTTGAAGATTTCAATAATCATGATCAGTTGAGATTCGAAAATGAAGTTTTAAATTCTGATTCTGTAAATCCTGACAGTCTAAATCCTAATACTACAAACTTTGATGGATTAAACTCTGATGTCATTGAAACTATGGTGACTATGCCTAAGGAAGATGCACCTGTGCAGGGAGAGCATACTGAAGATCCAACCACATCTCAAGAAGCATCAGAATCTACAACAGGCTCTTCAATTTCTGATTCGTCAAGTTCTGATGGGCCAAGTTCTGATAATTCTGGAAACTCATGTTCAAATATTTCTGGAAACTCAAATTCTGAAGGATCCAACTCAGAGAGCATAATTTCAGGGGGAGCATCATAAAATGTTGATGGAGACAGCATGGATCATGGGGGAGCATCCAGTTCTAGAGATAACCTTCTATCTGCAAGGAAGTGGACTAAAGCACATACACCTGACTTAATTATTGGAAATCCTGATGTTGGTGTAAGAACTAGAATAGCTACATCAAATGAATGTCTCTATCATTCTTTTCTTTCTCAGACTGAACCAAAGAAAGTGGAAGAAGCTCTTCAAGATGCTGATTGGGTGCAAGCAATGCAAGAAGAGTTAAATGAATTTGAAAGAAATAAAGTCTGGACCCTAGTTCCAAGACCAAAGAACAGGTCTGTTGTTGGTACAAAGTGGGTGTTCAGAAACAAAACTGACAGTGATGGCATAATTATAAGGAACAAAGCAAGGCTGGTTGCAAAAGGATACTCTCAACAGGAGGGAATTGATTATGATGAAATATTTGCACCTGTTGCTAAATTGGAAGCCATAAGGATATTTTTGGCTTATGCTGCTCACAAGAAGTTTAAAGTCTTTCAAATGGATGTGAAAAGTGCTTTTCTTAATGGAGAATTAGAAGAGGAAGTATATGTTGAATAACCTCCAGGCTTTGTAGATCCCAAATTTCCCAATCATGTCTACAGGCTTGATAAAGCACTTTATGGCCTTAAGCAAGCTCCAAGAGCATGGTATGAGACTTTAGCTCAGTTTTTTCTGGAAAGTGGATTTAACAGAAGGACTATTGATAAAACACTGTTCTACCTCAACCATGGAAAGGACTTACTTTTGGTGCAAATATATGTTGATGATATCATTTTTGGTTCTACATATGACAGACTTTGTAAGAAGTTTGCCAAGCTGATGCAGTCAAGATATCAAATGAGTATGATGGGAGAACTTAACTATTTTATGGGCCTTCAAGTTAAGCAGAATGAAGAAGGAACTTTTATTTTTCAATCTAAGTACACCAGAAATTTGTTGAAGAAATTTGGAATGCAAGATTGTTTAAGTGCATCCACTCCTATGGCCACTTCAACAAAGTTGGAGAAGGATACTGGTAAATCAGTAGATATTACTAATTACAGAGGTATGATTGGTTCACTACTCTATTTAACTACAAGTAGACCTAATATCATGTATGTTACCTGTCTTTGTGCAAGATTTCAAGTACCTTAAGGGTACAGCTGATCTGGGATTGTGGTATCCTAGAGAATCAGACTTTAAGCTAATAGGTTACTCAGATACAGATTTTGCAGGATGCAAAATTGATAGGAAAAGCACAAGTGGAAGCTGCCAATTTCTTGGAGGCAGATTGGTTTCTTGGTTTAGCAAGAAACAGAAGTCAATTTCTACATCAACTGCAGAAGCAGAATACATTGCTATAGAAGCTGTTGTGCACAAATTCTTTGGATGAAGAATCAGTTACTGGATTATGGGTTAGAATTTTCTAAAATCCCTATTTATTGTGATAATCAAAGTGCTATTACTATGACAGGTAATCCAGTTCCACACTCAATGACAAAGCACATCAACATTAGGTACCACTTCATATGGGAACATGTGGATAAAGGTACAGTGGAATTGCATTTTGTTCCAACAGATCAACAACTAACAGATATCTTCACAAAACCACTGTGTGAAGCTAATTTTACAAGATTGGTAAATGAACTTGGAATGGTTTCAGGTTCTTTCTCTAAGTTTGCTTAGTTTATGTTCTGATACATCAGACTTTATGATCAGTATTTACAGATATTACTATCTTTGTGTATTCTGTGCTTAAATTGAAATTTGCTTAAGTGCTGATTGTTGTCTGATGTGAATTTCTAAACTCTGATAGTGATATGAATGTTTCTGTGACTATTCAATCCAATGAGGATAATTGTGCTAGATGCTGACCTAGTAGTCTTTAATATACTAAAGATCCCATGTTTGAAGTAATTGTTTATATGGAAATCTTTTAACACAAGCAAATTCTGATATTGAGCTTAGTTAAGTTTACTTTGTCTATCTTATTACTAAGTCAAAAACTAGAATAATGCTTCTTATCTGTTAAGTTCTGATGTTAGTAAATCTGGTGGATGTACTAAGTGCTGATAAGCCTCACTTATCAAAAGAAAAAGAAAAGAAATAAATATCAGGTACTCCTCTGAGATCTAGAGCAAAAATGTGGAAGGGAAGACCCAAATGCATTGCTGGTATTAAGTAATATGCATTAGAAAAGCAAAATAAATTTTTCTTGGTGACTTTTCACACTCTATGATTACTGGAGAAATACTCTGATAACAACATAAATTCTGATAAGCAGTCGTGACTCACTTACACTGAGAAGCCACTGTAAAATAGAATTTCAAAAGATGCATAATGAGCACAAAATAGTTGAGGTGGACTCATGCATGAACTCATTCTAAAGTAGACTTCAGAATAATGACAGATTTTGAGCAAAGTTCTTAGTTATGCCTTATTTCTAAGATGTACTGAAGTAAATCAGACTTTACTCTTTGTCTGATATTTAGCTTAATGCACACACTTACACTCCATATGAATGATGAACATTACTGTGGTGATAAATATTATTTTAGATGAACAGTTTATGTGTTAGATTGCATAAATTCCGAGGACAAGTTCTGATTGAAGTTCTGATGATTAAGTTCTGATGAAACCATATCAGTATTTGTGTGAAGAATTACAGGGATAAACATTCACTTTTCGAGTTAAGGAGCCATATTCTGATGACTTTTAAATCATGATAATAATCAAGTTCTGATGCTAACGTGGCATTATTTATTTACTTGGTTTATTTTTGGTCATTACCTGAACGATAATATTTTTACAGAATATTGGTTAATATGAGATAAAACGGTCATAATCAGTATGGGTTAGTGGTTAACGTGTATGTCCTGAAAACTGCATGTGCACGGTAATTATTGCTTATTTTACGTGCCCATTAACTTTTTTTCTAACCGTTAACTGACTGTTCACATGGTGCCAGGTGTAAAGTGTATCCCATGCTTCAAAAATACAACTGTTGAGTGGAAAGAGTATATATATGAGAGATAAAAGATGTACTAATCTTTTACTTACTTTTCTACTCTAAATCTCTTTTACTTTCTCTCTCTCTCTCTCTCTCTCTCTTTTATTTTCTAGAAGTTGTTTTTCTCTCAGGACTTTTTACAAACATTTTGCAAACATTCTCTTATTCACTTAATTTCTTACAGAGATGGCACCAAAAGTCGTAATTTTTGATGGAGCTAAGTTTGTTCCTAATAACTTCTCCGCTATTTTTAGCAAGTCAGAAGCCCCATCATAACTTCACTTCATTCATGACTTTCTTACTAGTTCTGATATTGGGTACGCTCTGACCGAACTGAATGAAGTCTCTGGTACTCAAGTGCTGGAGTTTTGGAGAAGCAGAGTATATGATGATGGTGGTGCTCAAGGGTCCCCAAGTATAATTTTTTCATCAGGGGAGGATGAGCATGTCGTGACATTGGCTACGGTTCGACAAGCACTGCAGCTGCCTGAGAACTGTGTTTATTCTACAGTTGAAGAGCCAGTTCTTCAAAACATGATGGCCAGTCTGGGGTATGAGAGAACATTGGCAAAGCTGGGTCAGTTGAAGAGATCTTACATAAGGAGGGAATGGAGTTTCTTCTTTGACCGCATAACCAAGGCTTTTGCAAACAAATGTTCTAATTTCGATGCAATCCCCATATTCAGCCAACAAATCGGGTATGCTCTCATAAATCAAACTGATTTTGATTATGCAAGTGCTGTCTTAGGTTTTATTGGGGATAGAATGACAGAAGACAGAAATACTGTTTACTTTGCTAGGTTCTGTCAACTTATCTATAGTTTTTGTTGTGATGATAAGCCCCAATCAGCTAGTGAATTAATTTCATCATTCAGACTAGCTAAAAGAGCCTTTAATGACTTATTATCTACTGATAATAAGAAGGTTGTGTTACGACCCCTCCTAGTTCCTTTATCTGTCAAAAAGCCTTAATAACCTAAAATCCAGTTAAATACACTGAACTATATCCTGATTTTCAACCATCAGAACCTCATCCATCGGCACCTACCACCTCTACACAAACACCTCAAACTTCTCAACCTCAACCTTCAGATCCTACAGTGAAACCTTCATCTTCCAAACCCAAGAGGACTAAGAAAGTACCTCAGCCTCAATAGAAGAGAAGGAGAATTATTCTGCGAGATGAATCAGATCATGTGGAACAGGTTCCCATATCAGAACCTGTTGTTGTAGAAGCTGAGAAGGCTTCTTCTCAGAAAGATACTATAACTGGGAGTTCTAGGCCCCTCAAAAGGCTTAGAAAGTTAAATTCTAATGATAAAGCTCCTACAGTGTCTCCACCGTTGAAGAAATTAAAGAAACAGAGAGCTCACAGGGACATAGTTGAGTCAGATTCAGAGGATGTTGTGGAAGCAGCTGAGGAAGGGGATCAGGAATCTCTGATCTCACAGGAACCAATTATCATTGAAGCCCTTCCAGCTCAAGCCAAAGACACTGCTAATGACACAGTTCTTACCCCTCCTGTCTCTCCTATTAAAGCTACAGATGATGCTAAAGAACAGACTGATAATTCTGACATAGATATTCATAATTTGAATATACCTGAAGTTCTTTATCTGGTAGCTCCATCTATATCAAAGACACCAGCTCTGGAGATAAATTCTGCTGATCAGAATTTAGATGATGTTATTCCTGAATCTCCAGTTGCTTCACACACTGTTGAGCTATCAGAACACAATGAGTCTTCCTTAAGTTCTGATGACAGTGTTTCTGCTGAGACTCCAGTACCTATTCTGGGCAAGGAAGAATTGGTGAAGAAATTTGTTGAAAAGGAAGCACCTATTTCTTGGGAGGATACTCACATAGGTGTTGAGTGGACCAAGAAGTGGAATCAATCAGATTTTATTCCATGTTCTAAAATTCTGACAGAGCATATTGCAAAAGCTGATGAGTTGCTTACAAATGCTGATTTCAAGACACAACTCAAGATCACAGCTTTTTCTACAGAACATCTTCAAGGTCTACATACTGCTACTCATGAAAAGGTTGATACACTCAGATAATAAGCTGATAAGCTAGATCAAGTACTCAAGCTTGACAAACACGGGTATATCAGACCTATTTCTGAAAAAGTTGCAGCCATTGAGAAAACTCAAGAGAAGCAACAGGCCCAAATTGCTGAGGTTCTGACTAATCAAGCTTCTCAAAAAGCTCAATTGGATGAAATCCAATCTTCAGTTGAACTTCTTCTTTCTCTCTTACTTCCTGATGATGCCAAAAAGGGGGAGAAGGTAGTTAAGTCCAAATGCTAACCTACTCAAGAACTGAAGAAAAAGGATAATGAAAGTGATGACTAAGGAAACTCTGAAAAGAGCATAGGTCAAAGAAAAATTCAAGGAAAATCTTCTATTCAGAACAAGTCAAGTTCTGATGCTGTGAATACTCAAACACTGAAGTCAAGTGGTGATAAAAAAAGTCTGATGTCAAGTTCTGATATTCTGATTCAGTCAGGATCTGAAGACTCTCAGAGGTTTTTGCAAACTCTGAAGTTAAAAGGGAAGCATACTACTGTTTATTACATAGATCCTGAAATCCAGACACTTGATGAGGAGATAGCAAGAAGATTATTTCTGAAACACAATCCTGGAGTGGATTTGGAAACTCTCAAGGAGGAAGAAGCTAGATTTGCTGCTGAGAAGACAAATTCTAAGTCTAAAGCTTCTGATGCAAAGAAACCTCCAAGGCCTAAGGAGGAAGGCAGTGTGATCAAGGAGAAATCAATCACTGAGGCATCTGAAGCCAAAACAAGATCACAAATTGAGATTGATTCTAAATCAAAAGGAAAAGAAAAGGTTGGTGAACCTTTAAGGAAAAAGAAAAATTCTTCCATTTCAGTCTATCAAACTACATTGCATGATGATGATTTGATAGAAGATGAAACTGTTCAAATTCTGAAAAGAAGAAAGATAAGTGAAGATTCTAAAACAACCTCTGACGCTGCTCAAGTTGTTGTTCATAATAAAGGACAACAAGCTACATAAGAAACAACAAAATCTGATCAAGTTGATTTGGACAAAATGACAATTGCTGATAAGAAGAAGCTGTTATGGAAGAAAGCTACTCCAGTTGAACCAAAATCCAATCTCATGATGAGTCAACTTGCTACATTTGGGTTGAGATCCAAGCAACCTAGAGATACAGCTGGATTAGGTTCCGATGAAGAGAAGATTTAAACAGGAGTATAGGTTACTCTAAAAGATCCTTTCATATTAACAGACAAGCCATATGAACAAATTAAACAGAGACACCTTGACAAGGTATTGTCTGCTCAAGTTGTGATAGATGCTCATGATAAGGAGAATCTAAAAGAGAAATTGATCTTATTTCTCAATGATGGAAGGACTTATAGATTAGCTGATTCTGATGTTTTAAAGAAGTCTATCAGAGAGTTTTAACATATTCATTATCTTCTGGAAGTAAAATCTGATGTTACAAGAAGATGGTCAGAATATATTTTGAAGGCTATAAGAGATCTATTCAGAATCTCGGGTACAAAGACTTCTCATTACAGTCCAATGATTACTGAAGGTGATGGAAGAGAAATTCCTATGCTGAAGAATTCTGCTAAGGTGGAAGTTACTCTGAAAGGAAGATGCTTATGTTATAATTAAAACTCTTCACATCCTAAGGTTATCAGACTTGGTGATGGACTTGAAAGAACATCCATTCAAGCTCTCAGAACAGTCATTTATCAAATTGGTGATAGTAAAGAAGAAGAACTGATGCAGGTCAAAGCATAGTTAGCTGAAGTTCTGAAGAAAGCTGAAGATAATCTGATAAGAGATTTTGTTAAGAACCATTACGGATTCAGATTGATTCAGTGATGCTGGTAAAGCTGGATGTTTTGTAAGTTGTAATTATTTGTTTAGTTAAACTCTTATTGCATTTGAACTTAAATGTTTTTGACATCATCAAATCTATTAACTTGTACATTCTTGCATAATTTACAAGCTGGGGGAGATTGTTGAATATATTTGAGATGTCATGTCTAATATGTTTCATGTTTAGTTCTCAGATCTTAACTAACAGGAAATATCAGTTCTTACTGGAATCAGGACTTACTGGAAGTCAGAA
Organism: Apium graveolens; assembly: GCF_009905375.1. Taxonomy (NCBI): domain Eukaryota; kingdom Viridiplantae; phylum Streptophyta; class Magnoliopsida; order Apiales; family Apiaceae; genus Apium; species Apium graveolens. The sequence goes on from NC_133656.1 coordinate 63,919,472, forward strand.
CTTAAGGATATCAGAACTTAGATTATCAGAAGATAATATCAGAAGATGGATATCAGAACTTAAGTACTGGAGGACTTACAGTTAAGGAAGGAAGCTGATTTATAGGAAAGAAGATCGAGACTAATACAAGAAGAAGATATGCAAGGAAAGTGTTCGAGGACTAGAAGAATTATAAGATATCTGGTTGATATATTTTAGGAGACAGAATTATATTCCATATCAACTAGAAGTTATCTTGTAACTGTGTGTCTATATAAACACAGACATAGGCTTACTCTATAAGAGTTACGATCATCGAGAAGATCATATAATTGTAACCTAGCAGCTCTCGTGATATTTGTTCATCACTGAGAGAGAATAGTTCCATTATAACAGAGTTTGTTATATCGAATACATCTGTTTTCTGTTACTTGTGCTTTAAATCGATTTGATTGTATTCTACACTGTATTCAACCCCCTTCTACATTGTTGTGTGACCTAACATGCCTATGTCCTGACAATAGTCCCCCACAATAGAAATCCAAATCTTTAGATTTTATTTTATTATTGCTCACTTTTTTTATTTTTTCATATTTTATTTTATTATTGCTCATTTTTTATTTTTGGGTTTGCCGCTCCAAATCTTTCTTTTTCTAAAGAGTAAAGGGTGAGACCTTATGTCTTTCTTCTTGGGATTGGCGGTTGAGTTTTGGGAGGTGAGAATCCATTTTTATTCTATTTTAAAGTTTCTTTCTTGGTTGTCTGTTTGTTTTACTAATATCTTCATTTTTTATACTTCTTTTATATAACAGTTTCTTTCGGTACGTTACGTGGAATTGGAGCGATTTTCCAGCGCTAACCATGGAATTTTAGGTATCTCAAGTCTTTTTTATTTTCTACTTTTTTGGTCTTGTAGTTTGCATACTTTCCCCTTATAATGCTTTCTTCGACTTCCTCCCCACGCCAAGGCAGTGATTCTGATTGAAATTATGAGAATACTTTTAGTGGGTTGAGTCCTTTGTCTATCATTGCAAAGGTGGTTTCTTGATCGCAAGAATATGAGTCTTTGAAGGAGGGTTTATCCTTGCCTGGTGTTGGAAGTTGTGGTTCCCGTAATTTTTTCGTGAAGGGTGAAAATGGTACTGGTGATTCTGTTGTAAAGTCTGAATTTTCTTTTGAAGATATAAGGTCTGCTAGCCGTGTTACATTTTTTCAAATGAAGAAGCCTTATAATGCTCGGAGTTTGTACCATAGAGTTCATTTGGATGTTAGTTTAATAGCTAGCCATTGCAATCTCTTGGGTGGATACGGTGTCCACTCGCCTACTGCAGATGATAAAATGTGGGAGATTTTCTATGAGGGTTGGAAGGCGATTCATGTTCGATGGTTTGCATATGGATTCCGATTTCCAATGCACCCTTTTTTTAAAATTATGTTGGATGCTTTGGAGTGCGGTATCAGGCATGTGTATCCTAACTTGGTGCTGCAGATAAGTGGGGCTATTGCCCGTTACGCTGAGTTGGATATTTATCCTACGCTGGATCTTTTCTTTTCAATTTATCGTCTCAGTTCTAATGGTGTTCAAGTATACTATGACATTAGGTATTGTTGTATAAGACATGCCTGTACTTTAACAAGACTAAGACAATTTGTCAACCCTAAGTAAGTTGTATTGTCATCTTAATTTATATTTTGTACTTGTAACATTTAAGGTCTGTAAAAATGCAAAGGAGCAGACTTGAGTCTTTTTCCTGAAACAGTATCAAACCTAAGGATTCTATCTGGAAGAAGATCAAGAAGATCATGCCTCAGAAGAATTTTGAAGAAGTTTGGAGTTGAATAAATCTGTTTGGATAAAAATACTCTAAGTCAAGATCTCTATAAGTCACAGATTTAGTGTTATAGAGAAGTCATTCGAGCTCCAAATGACTTATTGAGAAGTCAGGAAAGCTACTAGAGAACTCAGAGAGATATCGACAAGTCAAGAAGACATGAAGGTTGGAGATATCGACAAGTCATTTCTTCACTAAAGAACTTAGAGTTATCAACAAGTCTACATTCATTAGAGAACTCTGAGTTATCGATAAGTCAAAGTCCACTAGAGCACTTAGAGATATCGATAAGTCAAAATTCACTAGAGAACTCTAAGTTGTCTACAAGACAAAGTGAAGACATTATGCTGAGAGATCTCGACAAACCAAAGTTTCATTCGAGAACTCAGAGACCTCTATAAGTGAAATTCACTAGAGCATTAGAGATCTCGAAAAGTCATTATACTTATCGAGATGTCAAGATCTCTATATGCCTAATTGGAGATCTCGAGTAAAATTCTCAAAGTACAAAATCACAGACCAGTTCCATATTCAAGATAAACAATCAACAAACAATCTAACCAGCTGGATTGACAAGTCTATAAAAAGCAGTTTGAAGAGTGTGCAAGATCAATTGTGAAGATTAACTGACAGAGGAAGATTAAAATTATCACAGTATGCTAAAGATATGCTAAGCCAGATATGGTAGATCTACTTTTCTATAAATAGAAATGACAAGTGACAGTTTAGAAAAGCTAATAGCATGTCTTATTGTACACTGTGTAAACCAGCAGTTAACTGAATTATAAAGTTAACACCGGTCCTTCAGTCAGTTGTAATAATTTAGATAGAATTCTTGTAACTCTCTCAAGAAGAAGCTAAGCTCTTTATCAACAAAGAGCGTAGAAATTTTGTAGCAAAACATTCTTAATTTTAATATAAAATTAAGTGAGTTTTGAAGATTTGTGTTCTTTATTTTTCACAAGCTTAATTTCTGCATGAACACATTTTACTACAAGATTTAATTTACTTTGTTTAACCATAAACATTCAAGAAAAGCCTAAAAATAGAAAAGCACATTCACCCCCCCCCATATGTGTGTTATTTATTTCCTAACAAGTGGTATCAGAGCAAAATCTAAAAGTAAACAGATTCATGATCTTGGAAGAATGAATACACAGAAAATCAGTAGCATCAAAATTCCTACCTTTGACAAAGCTAACTACACTCTTTGGAAAAAGAAAATGATGCTGTTTATCAGGATGGCCAATCCACTCTACATTCAGATCCTCAAGAATGGGCCCTTCACTCCTATGGTTAGAGTTGAGGAATCTACAGATTGAGATATGGTTATTCCAACTCATTATGCTCCCAAGGACCCTGCAGAATACTCGGAGTCTGAGAAAGCGAAAGTCTCCATGGATAGTGGCTTGTGGTTAATCTTAATTGAGTCACTTGACAATGTAATGTATAACAACATTATCAACTGTGACACTGCAAAACAGATCTGGGAAAAGATAGAGATATTGTGTGAGGGAACTGAATAAGTTAGGTCAAACCAAAGAAGAATACTGATTTCACAGTATGAGGGTTTTATGGCAAAGCCAAAGGAAAGTATAATAGATGTGTTTGAAAGGTTTAACAAGCTAATAAATGATTTGCAGCTTCATGACAAATATTATGAAGCTGAAGAAGTGAACCTGAAGTTCTTGCTCACTCTCCCTAATCATTTGGAATAGAAAATCTCAGCAATCAGGGAAGGGAGAGACTTGAGTAGAATAAAACTGGAAATTCTGTATAGAATTCTTAAAACATATGAACTTGAAATGATTCAGAGAAAATCATTGAGATCTAGCCAAGGACATGATGTAGATGGCTCAAGTGCTTTAATTGTCAATGAAAGCCAAACATCTACTGATGAGCCAAGATTTCAAATTCCAGTTGCCTCAACAAGTGAGCAAAGAACAAATGATTCACAGGAACAAGTCATTCTGAAATCGGAAAAAGATGAGTTCTACACTCTTGAAGAACTGGATGAGCTAGATCAATCAATGGCTTATTTGGCTAGAAAATTCTCTAACATTAGAGTAAAGAAGCCAAGATTTTTCAAAAGCAAATGATAGTCTTTCAACAAATACAACAGCTGAAAAAAAAGGGAAGTACAATTCTGATAGCAAGAATGACTACAAAACTGGATCTTTTGACAAATCTAAGATAAGGTGCTTCAATTGTGATGAACTAGGCCACTTTGCTACAAAATGAAGGAAACCCAAGAAGGCAAAGAAAGATAAAGCTTATCTTGAACTTGAAGCAAAGTATGAAGCTCCTCTGAAGAAATAACAAAGTAAAGCTTATATTGCAGAGGGTAAAAGTTGGGATGACTCTGAAAATGATGAAGATGAAGAATTTGGAAACGATGCACTCATGGCCTTGGAGCAAGGAGAATCATCCTCATCTAAATCACAGGTACCAACTCTTACCACCATTGATTTAAATGTGAATCAATATAAGGAAACTGTTGAAAAGATGAGCACATGGATGTTTCACAGTCATACAAACATGGTGGCTGCAAATGAAGAAGCGAGCAGATTGACAAAAATGAATGAGAAGCTTGAGAATGAAAAACAAGGAACTAAATTTTTGATAGTGGAGCTTGAAGCTTAAAAAAAAGAAAATGCATATCTAAAGAACAAGCTCAAGTGTGCAAATGAAATTGAAGCAGTGCTAAGGGAGAAGCTGGAAAAGAATGAAGTGAAGTTGAAGTCCTTCAGGAATGCATATGAATTGGTTGGTCAGTACCATGAGAAAAACAAACCATGTGCAAACATTGCTATTGGTCTTGATTATGATGCCTTGAACAACAAGAAGAAAAACATAAGTGACAAAGGAAAAGCAACAGAGAATGAAAATGTTCCAGCAATGCTGAAAAATATTGGGTCACATGTGTTCAAGGCTTGTGAAGTAAACTTCAGTGAAGAAGAGTTGATTATCAAGCAAGAAATTGCAGATGAGGATAATGAAAGGAAAAGTGCAAACTAAACTCAATCTTCTAAGACTGAAGAAAATCTCATGGACAATAAAAGCACCAAGACTCCTGTCAAAGAAATTAATATTGAAGATGCAATAAAGAAGAAGAAAAATAGAAATGGGAAAATAGGGATAAACAAAAGAAATAATTTTGCTTATGTTGCAGATACTCCTAGAAAGAAGTGTGAAAAATGTGGCTCTGTAAATCATCTAACTTACCTTTGTAAAAAGGTTGTTAGCAAGCCAACTGAAGGAGCATGCAAATACAATAAAGCAAATTCAAATAATCCCTACTCATTCTGTGACAAGTTTGACTGCATCCCTTACAACTTGAAAGTGATGAAGAGTTGCCACAAACTGAGAGTAGACCTTAAAGAAACAAAAAATGGGTCTACATCAGATAGGGAAAATGCACAACATTCATTGAACTCTATTTTATCTAAAACTACTCATTCTAATTATGCTAAATCAGTTAACAAGAAGAAAGTACCCAACACTGCTTGGGTTGCTAAACACACTTAAAACTCATTGTGTGCAGGGCAAAGTGAAGAAAGTCATCTGGATCATAGATAGTGGATGTTCCAGGCATACGATAGGTGATAAAGCCCCGCTATCACAATTTGAGGAGAAGGCTGGCCCTTTGGTGACCTTTGGAGACAACAACAAAGGATTCACAATGGGATATGGCAAGATTGTTTCTGAAAATGTTGTCATTGATGATGTAGCATGGGTAGGTGGTCTTGAAGTGAATCTTCTCAGTGTTAGCCAATTTGCAGATAAAGGCTTTGAAGTTTTATTCAACAAAGAAGAATGCACTTTTATCAGCAAGGAAACTGGTGAAGTTTCTCTGAAAGGAGCAAGGAAAGGAAGCTTGTTTGTTGCAGACTTGGACTCAACAAATAAGGATGGCATTTATTGCTTCTAACACCAAGGCATCAGAAGAACAAAGCAAGCTTTGGCATAAAAAGCTGTCTCACTTGAATTTCAAGGCAATTAATGTTAGTGTATACTGAAAATATTTATTTGAAGTATGTACATTTATTTCTGGCCAGTTTATTTGAGAATCATTTGAATGTTTACATGTTGTCTAAAATTATATATTGTGAACAATCTAGTATCAAATGGGATACAGAATATTAGATTGTTAAATACGGTTATATAATATAATAAGGTTCACAGCACAGGTGGTGTTGGACAATCCACCGGTATGGCTGTAGTATTATTTAGATTAGTTTATATTGACTAATAAATAATACTAGTATACTTTGTGTATATTGAACATGATCAAATTTAAAATTGTTCCCTTAATACTGATTAAGAAGGAGAACTAAAATTCTATGTTATTATTAATGCTTAGGTTCTTAATCCGGAAATAGTAATTGACACGTGTATATTATTTACATGCTTTGATTTATATATGAAATAATTCTTTTGAATTATATCATTATATTTTGGGTGATGGAATTATATACATGGTGGATATTATTTATTGAAGGAATCCATGTCCTGATAATATTCGGGTTAATGATGTCCCCTTGAAAGCTCAAAAAGATTTAATTATGTGAAACCCTGCAGGTGGAATTTATTCTGGCATAATTAAATAAATGTTGAGTGGATGATCAAGGATAAAAGATATTAATTAAATAAATTATCAGTAATTTATTTAATTAATGGACATATGATATTTTAAACATGGGGAATTTAATAAGCAAATAATATTGGAACCGAATTAATTAAATTACGGTATTAGGAAAGGTAGTGCAAATATTAATTCTTTAGTGAATTGAATTAATATTTAATTACATTGGGCTAGGCTCAAGATGTAATTAGAAGGCCCAACCTAATTATCCATGGTCCCTATTGTAGCCTATATATATTCTTATTCTCTTCTTGCTTGGAATTGTGTGAAAACATATTGTAGCCACCAAGGAGCAAGAAGAGAGGATAACTTGAGAAGACGGAGGCCACACTTCGCTCAAGGGAATTTGGGAATACAATAGAAGAGCGTGGAATCAACCATTAACAAGGTAATCCTCTTTTCGTAATCTTTATCGTAAAACGTAGTAACACCCTAAGTCCGTGGTTCCCAACAATTGGTATCAGAGCCTGGTAATGGGTTCTACGTTTTTTGATATAATGTCCATGTCGTAATTATATATGCGTGTATATAGTGTTTTGCTTGTATTGTTTTTGATGCAGGTTGTTAATCCACTATTATGGCCATGTATATTTTAATTATGTGTTTGGATCCCACGTGATTTAATCGTGGTTAATTTTTGTTTTGGTTTCCACGTGGTTTAATCGTGGTTGTAATTTACACGAGGGTTGATCGTGTTAGAATATATTTTACAAAATTAGTTTTGTATTAGATTTATTTTTTTTGTAATTGTTCCGGGTATTTTGTAACAAGTTATGTGCGATCGGAAATCAATTCCGGTAGTTTTTTGTTCCGCTGTGCGATTACAAGGGGCTGCTGTTGATGTTTGGATCGAACAAAATCAAAATAAAACTCACAGAAAAGCAACAGGCGCGCGCGCTGCGGCCGCTGCGGCAGCTGCGGCCACTGCGGCAGCTGCGGCCGCTGCGGCAGCTGCGGCCGCTGCGGCAGCTGGGACTGCCGGGGCTGCTGGGGCTGCTGGGGCTGCTGGGGCTGCTGGGGCCGCTGGGCTGCTGGGGCCGCTGGGCTGCTGGGGCTGCTGGGGGCGTCGGGGCGCGCTTGAGGCAGATTTTTTTTGAGAGCTAGATTTTTTTTCAAGGGCCATAATAGTGGAAAATTTATTTTAATTTTTTCCATTAAATTTTAATTATTACTTTAATTTATTGATTACGTGTGTCGTTAATTATGTGTGTAATTCTTTTAAAATTGAATGTTTAACTTAATTAGGACGACATGGACATAAAATTTATTTATTGCTTTAATTAAATATTATATGTTGCTAAAATTATGTGTGTATTTTGAATGCATGATTAGACATAATTATAACAACATAGGGCCTCATTTAATTTTAAAATTCCTCAATTTTAATAAATAAAAAAAATTCTAAGTGGGAGAGGGAATTAATATGAAATTAAATCCCATGGTCTCCATTATTGGTTGTAGGTAATTTAACATAAAGACGAATATAAATTATATGTACGTCACCCATCGTGGCATGTAATTTATGGTGTCTAGAATGTTATAGAAATTACTAGAACAAACTTCTTAAATTTATAAATTTTGAAATGAATAAATACAGATTTTCTTTATTTCTGATTTGGGGCGATTTTGTCAAAAACGGGTTCATCGAACTTGTAAGGCTGTGGGTTTTAAGCAAAACCGATGTGACTCCTCCACTACCTGGAAATCAAACCATTGATGAATATTGAATTGAAGTATTCTATTCAAGGCAAAATTACGAATATTGGAAGGTATACACACCACCCATCGTGGCGTACCAAGTTCCATAGATTTCGAATAATTTAAGATTTGATGATGGTATACACTTAGCTATGAAAAATAATATAGTCCACCCCAACGTGGCATATTGTTTAGTAATAGGACCGAAGTAACATTTAAACAAAATTAGGTGGTATACATGTCACACATCATGGCGTACCAGAAGCTTATGGTGTTTAGATGTTAGTGCATTAAATTTTAATAATTTAGATCTTAATAATTAATGCACCCTTATTTATGTGATGTTTTTATGCATGATTCTCATGATAAAATGGGCTTTAATCCACTATTCACCATACTTAAGGATAACAAACTTACCGGACCTAACTATATTGAATGGAAACGAAATTTGGACATTGTGTTGACTGCTGAGGAGTACAAGTTTTGCACTTATGAACCCAAGCCTGAACAGCCTGCTGCTGATGCTCCTGAAGATGAGAAAGAGTATTATAAACGGTGGATTAAGGCTGATGAGATGTCGCGATTTTACATTCTGGCAGCAATGTCGGGTGTTTTACAGCATCAGCATCAGTCTATGGCCACTGCTTCAGATATGCTCTTTAATCTCAAAAAACTTTTTGGAGATCAGAATAGGGCTACTAGGCAAGTAGCCATGAAGGCTTTAATGAACACTCAGATGGCTGAAGGCACACCTGTAAGGGATCATGTTCTCAAGATGATGTCGCATCTGAATGAGATAGAGATCCTTGGTGCTGAACTTGATGGGGAAACCCAGATTGACATTATCCTTATGAGCTTGTCCAAGAGTTTTGAGCAGTTCCGTTTGAATTACAACATGAACAAGAGGCAATATAGTCTCGCGGAACTGCTGACAGAACTTCAGGCAGCTGAAGGATTATTTCGGCAGAGTGTTCAAGTGAATGTGGCTGAGAAAGGTTCTTCCTCTAAGCCGAAAGGTATTAAGAAGAAAAAAAAGGCTCAGACACAGAAAGCTGTGAAGGTAGTGGGAGTTCAGGGTGGTGTGAAAAAGCCTAAGAGAAAGTGCTTCAGATGCAAACAGTCAGGTCACTGGAAACAGGATTGTCCTCTTCCTAAGAAGACAAACAATACTGGTATGTCTCTTTCTCTAGTTACAAAAACATTTATAGCGGCTATATCTACGAGCACTTGGTGTGTAGATACAAGAGCCACTGATCATGTTTGTAATTCTATGCAGGGGTTCCAACTATCCAGAATGCTTAGAGATGGTGAGATATACGTGTTCATGGGAGATGCTACGAAAGTAGCAGTAGTTATAGTAGGAGTTATTCATTTATCTTTTGGTTCTGATAGGATTTTGGTTTTGAACAATTGTCTTTATGTACCTTCTTTTATAAGGAATTTAATTTCGGTTTCTAAACTTGCTTTAATGGTTATAATGTTTGTTTGGATCGTAATGTTTCTATTATGATGAATAAACGAATTATATGTTCTGGTACATTGCAAGACAATTTGTATATAATTAATCCTAGTCAACCTGCACTGCAACTGCAATTTAGGGAATTGAACAACACATCTTCTAACTCTACTAAAAGAAAGGAACCTTCTAGTTTGAACCAAACATATCTTTGGCACTTGAGATTAGGTCATATTAACTTGAGGAGGATTCAAAGACTGGTAGTAGACGGGCCTTTAAGCTCATTGGCAGTGGAGCCATTTCCAGTTTGTGAATCCTGCTTGGAAGGTAAAATGACTAATAGGCCTTTCAAGGCAAAAGGGAATTGAGCCAAACAACTGTTAGAATTGGTTCACTCTGATTTATGTGGACCCATGAATATCCAAGCAAGAGGTGGTTATGAATATTTCATCACTTTCATTGATGATTATTCTAGATATAGGTACGTTTATTTGTTGCACCGTAAGTCTGAGTGCTTTGATAAGTTCAAAGAGTACAAAGCTAAAACGGAGAAGCGACTTAATTAAGTATCAAGTCACTACGATCAGATCATGGTGGCGAATACTTGCTTGGAGAATTTAGGGAATATTTATCAGAAAATGGGATAGAATCCCAGTTAACTGCACCAGGCACAACCCAGCAGAACGGTGTAGCAGAGAGAAGGAACCAGACTCTTTTAGAGAGTGTTAGATCGATGATGAGTTATTCGGATTTACCCAAGTCGTTTTGGGGACATGCCTTAGAGACAGCAGCTTATCTTCTGAACTTAGTACCTTCTAAGTCGGTTCCTAAAACCCCCTTGGAATTGTGGACCGAGGATAAACCGAGTCTAAGACATATTCAAATATGGGGTTGTCCAGCACATGTGCTGAACAAGAACGCGACTAAGTTAGAATCTCGTACAGAAGTAAGGTTGTTTGTAGGCTACCCCATGGGAACGAAAGGATATTTATTTTATAGTCCGAAGAATCGGGATGTCATTGTTAGCACCAATGCAAGATTCTTAGAGGAGGAATGTATAATGAATCACAAACCCATGAGTAGTGTTGTTTTAGAGGAACTAGTGAGAGGGACAAATAATACCCATGAAGCTGTAGTACAAGTAGAACAACCACAACATAATGTACAACCTGTCACTAATACCGCACCAGTGCCTCGTCGTAGTGGGAGGGTTGTTCAACAGCCTGATAGATTCATGTTTTTGGGAGAGTCTTCAGACTTGGTCTCTGGTGAACATGATGATGATCCCCGTACATATGAAGAGGCAGCACAAAACAAAGATGCAGATCTTTGGCAAAAGGCGATGGAATCTGAGATAGAATCAATGTATTCTAATCAGGTCTAGGAGCTCGTGGTACCACCCAAAGGTATAAAACCTATTGGATGTAAGTGGATCTACAAGAAAAAGAGGGGATTAGATAAAAAGGTGAAAGCCTGGAAAGCAAGACTTGTTGCGAAAGGGTATACTCAGAAAGAAGGTATCGATTATGAGGAAACCTTTTCACCGGTAGTCATGCTTAAGCCAATCCGTATTCTTTTATCTATAGCAGCTCATCTCAATTATGAGATTTGGCAAATGGATGACAAGACAGCTTTTCTTAATGGAAGTCTTGAAGAAACCATCTATATGCAGCAACCAAAAGGATTCATTAAGGAAAGCCAAGAGCATCTGGTATGTAAGCTTAAGAGGTCTATTTATGGACTTAAACAAGCTTCTAGAGACTAGAATATTCGTTTTGATCAGGCAGTCCAGTCATATGGATTTGATCAAAGTCGAAGCGAATCGTGCGTGTATAAGAGAAGTGAAGGTAATGCAGTGGTTTTTCTAGTACTATATGTAGATGATATTTTACTCATTGGATACAATGTTGAGATTTTGTCATCAGTAAAGGCATGGTTGTTCAAACAGTTTGACATGAAGGACTTAGGTGAAGCAGCATACATCCTTGGGATCAAAGTTATAAGGGATCGCAAGAAAAGGATGTTGGCTTTATCTCAAGAGCCCTACATTGATGAAGTATTAGCTCGTTTTAACATGCAGAACTTCAAGAAAGGTTTTCTACCTTTTAAGCATGGAGTTGCTCTATCTAAGAAGCAGTGTCCTTCGACACCTAAGGATATAGAGAGCATGAAAGCAGTTCCTTATGCTTCAGCATGTGGAAGCTTAATGTATGCTATGTTATGTACGAGGCCTGACATCTACTTTGTTGTAGGCATGGTTAGTAGATATCAGTCGAACCCAGGTCAGGAACATTGGAGTGCAGTAAAAACTATACTCAAGTACCTGAGAAGGACTAAGGAGTATATGTTAATTTACAAGCCCTCAGATCTATTTCCTTTGGGATATACTGATTTAGATTTCCAATCAGATAGGGATAAGAGGAAATCAACCTCGGGATATGCTTTTACTTTGGAAGGTGGAGCCGTTATATGGAGGAGTGTAAAGCAGAAATGCATTGCAGACTCCACCATGGAGGCCAAGTACGTGGCGGCCTTTGAGGCTGCCAAGGAGGCTGTATGGTTCAGGAACTTCCTTTTGGACTTAGATGTGGTACCTAATTTGCCTAGGAGCTTGACGGTGTATTGTGATAACACTGGTGTTGTGGCAAATTCAAAGGAACCGCGAGACCACAAAGCAGCTAAACATATTGAACGTAAGTATCATCTCATACGAGGAATCTTAAAGCGAGGGGATATAGTTGTGGCTCACATATCATCAGAAGACAACCGAGCAGATCCTTTCACAAAGAGCTTGCCAACCAAGGTTTTTGACAAGCATGTGGAAGCGATAGGAGTCAGATGGATGGACACATAGATTTTTATGTAATAGTGGATTAAATAAACACTGATGTACACATAGAATATTTTGAGTATAAGTGGGAGATTGTTAGTGTATACTGAAAATATTTATTTGAAGTATGTACATTTATTTCTGGCCAGTTTATTTGAGAATCATTTGAATGTTTACATGTTGTCTAATATTATATATTATGAACAATCTAGTATCAAATGGGATACAGAATATTAGATTGTTAAATACGGTTATATAATATAATAAGGTTCACAGCACAGGTGGTGTTGGACAATCCACTGGTATGGCTGTAGTATTATTTAGATTAGTTTATATTGACTAATAAATAATACTAGTATACTTTGTGTATATTGAACAGGATCAAATTTAGAATTGTTCCCTTAATACTGATTAAGAAGGAGAACTAAGATTCTATGTTATTATTAATGCTTAGGTTCTTAATCCGGAAATAGTAATTGACACGTGTATATTATTTACATGCTTTGATTTATATATGAAATAATTCTTTTGAATTATATCATTATATTTTGGGTGATGCAATTATATACATGGTGGATATTATTTATTGAAGGAATCCATGTCCTGATAATATTCGGGTTAATGATGTCCCCTTGAAAGCTCAAAAAGATTTAATTATTTGAAACCCTGCAGGTGGAATTTATTCTGGCATAATTAAATAAAGGTTGAGTGGATGATCAAGGATAAAAGATATTAATTAAATAAATTATCAGTAATTTATTTAATTAATGGACATATGATATTTTAAACATGGGGAATTTAATAAGCAAATAATATTGGAACCGAATTTATTAAATTACGGTATTAGGAAAGGTAGTGCAAATATTAATTCTTTAGTGGATTGAATTAATATTTAATTACATTGGGCTAGGCTCAAGATGTAATTAGAAGGCCCAACCTAATTATCCATGGTCCCTATTGTAGCCTATATATATTCTTATTCTCTTCTTGCTTGGAATTGTGTGAAAACATATTGTAGCCACCAAGGAGCAAGAAGAGAGGATAACTTGAGAAGAAGGAGGCCACACTTCATTCAAGGGAATTTGGGAATACAATAGAAGAGCGTGGAATCAACCATTAACAAGGTAATCCTCTTTTCGTAATCTTTATCGTAAAACGTAGTAACAGCCTAAGTTCGTGGTTCCCAACAATCAACACCTTGGTCAAAAATGAGTTGGTAAGAGACATGCCTAAACTGAAATTTGATCAAGTTAAAGTTTGTGAAGCTTGTCAGAAAGGAAAAATGAAAAGATCAAGTCACAAATCAAAAACTGTGATTTCTATAAGTACTCCTTTGCAACTAATTCATATGGACTTGTTTGGGCCAGTAAATGTCTTATCTATTTCAAGGAGCAAATATGCACTTGTGATGGTGGATGATTCTCAAGATACACTTGGGTATAGTTCATGTACTCTAAAGATGAAACTCCACACATCATAATTGAGCACATCAAGAAGATAGAAAAGTAGGCTGAAGGTTACAACTGTGTAAAAAGATTGAGAAGTGATAATGGAATAGAATTCAGAAATGCTATATTGAGTGAATTCTGCAAAAGTAAAGGCATTGTTCAAGAATTCTCAGCTACTAGAACACCTCAACAAAATGGAGTAGTTGAAAGAAAGAACAAAACATTAGTTGAAGTTGCTAGAACAATGCTGCAAGATGCCAATCTGCCAACAAGTTTCTGGGAAGAGGATATTAACACTGCATGTTACACTCAAAACATATACCTCATTAACAAGGCACATGAAAAATCACCTTACTCAATCATGTCTAAAAGAAAGCCTACTGTAAAGCATTTTCATGTGTTTAGAAGCAAGTGTTATATTTTGAAAGACAACTCTGAATATGTGGGAAAATTTGACTCAAAGGTTTTTGAAGCAATTTTTCTGGGATATTCACTAGAAAGAACAGCCTACAAAGTTTATGTGATTGATCAAAAGAAGATTATGGAGAGCACAAATGTGACTTTTGATGATGACAAGTGTCCAGACTTGGAATGCCTTGATGATAATGAAGCTGAAGCCTTTGCATTTGAAAACCTCAACATTGAAAGTGATTCTGATGGGGAAGATGAAGTTGATGCACAACAGATATTCAATGAAGAGACTACAATCATGAAAATGGAAGCTCATCTCAAACACCTGATTTTGATAGCACAAACTCAGGGGGGGAAAGAGAAGAAGGATCTAGCAGTCATACCAACAATGAAGAAAATGATGAAGGCAGAAGTCAACAAACTCATACAAGGAAGTGGATAGAAGTCACACTAGAGAAGTAATTATTGGTGATCCTACTGCTGGTGTGAGGACTAGAAGTGTAGCTGCTAATGAGTGCCTATATGCATGTTTTCTGTCTCAAGTAGAGCCTAAGAAAATTGATGAAGCTTTACTGGATCCTGATTGGATATCTGCCATGCCGGAAGAGCTGAATCAGTTTGAAAGAAACAAAGTTTGGAAATTGGTTCCTGCACCAAAGAACAGAAGCATAATTGGAAAAAAATGGGTGTTTAGGAACAAGATGGATGAAAATGGCATAGTCACCAAAAATAAAGTAAGGTTGGTTGCAAAAGGCTACTCACAAGAGGAAGGAATTGATTATGATGAAACTTTTGCTCCAGTTGCAAGACTTGAAGTAATAAGAATTTTTCCAAGCATTTGCTGGACATTCAAATTTTAAAATGTATCAAATGGATGTCAAGAGTGCCTCCCTGAATGGTGAGCTAGAAGAAGAAGTTTATGTGCAACAACCACCTGGCTTTGAAGATCCAGAATTTCTAAATTTTGTGTACAAGTTACTCAAGGCTTTATATGGACTTAAACAGGCACCTAGAGATTGGTATGACACAATGTCAGATTTCCGACTGAAGCATGGTTTTACTAGAGGTACCATAGACAAGATTCTCTTCTACAAGAAACATGGTGAAGATATGATCCTAGTTCAGATTTATGTGGATGATATCATCTTTGGTTCTACTAATGAAAAGCTTTGCCAAAGATTCTCCAAGCTTATGCAAAGTGAATATGAAATGAGTATGATGGGGGAACTGAGTTACTTCCTTGGACTTCAAGTCAGTCAAAGAAGTGATGGTATCTTTATCAGCCAAACTAAGTATGTCAAAGATCTATTGAAAATTTTTGGTATGGTTGATTTTTCACCTGCATATACACCTATGTCTACTGAAACAAAGTTGGATGAAGATAAAAAGGGCAAAAGTGTAGATATCTCAAGATATAGAGGGATGATTGGATCATTACTTTATGTTAGGAATATGTTGTGAACTTGATGATAAATCAAACAAAACTCCCTTAGTAGATTTAATTTAGTGAAATTTGTAGCACTCGACGGATGATCAAATATAGTCCCGACGGATGATTCAATATAGTCCTGACGGATGATGATTTGACATCCACCGGGTGAGTAGCTTATGTAACAAATAAGTATAGTAGCACATTTCTGCAAACAATTTTGTATAAATTCTGTAGGAGCAAATGAGTCATGTTGACTGCTAGTAGATATGCAGAATAGGTTGATTAAATGTAAATATAAGATGTCTTGTAATTCTGTATAAATGAAATAGAGTCAAGTGACAAATAGCTACCCGACGGATGATCAACAAAGCTACCCGACGGATGACAAGCATGTACCCGATGGATGATCACATTCAAATATCTGTTGACAGTGACAACACAATCACATGCGTTGGGTGTTTGCAAAAGGAATGTGGCAGCCTGTTAAGCAAGAATTTGAGAACAAAGAAGCATTACCATTTTATGCTATTATGAAGATATTCAAAGATGCTGGAATAGAGTAGTGAAGCAGCATGGAGTTAGACTAGATATTTTTTGTTTTATTATCTTGTCTTATTGTCATGTAAACTTGGTGATATATAAACCCGGTGTAGCTAGTAGAACAACTAACTAAGCACACACATTCTCAGAGAAACATTTTCAAGCTGTATTCTGTAGCATTTCTCTGTAAGTTTAGTTCTTCATACTTGTAAGCAGCTGTGAGCTAATCAAGCTTCACAGAGTTCTCATTTGATATATATATGTTGGATACTTTCAAATCCACCAGAAAGTTTTAAAAGCCTGTGTTTTTGTAATAACTCGAATTTTTGAGACCTTCTAAAACGTTTAATGAATAGTAACCCTGACGGAAGGGGAAAACTTTTTAGCCCACACTATGTAGTGCATGAGAAAATGAGTTTCGGAGTTGATATTATGATTGTACATACCAAATGAGTGTATGTAAACACTATTAGTTTTCGAAAAAAACGAACTTTGAAAAACGACCATATTTACGAATCATCGAGGATTACGGGAATCACAATACAATTACGAATTTAAAACCCTACGGATTTATATCCAAGTCTGATAATTCAAAACATAAGGAATAAATATGAGAGGAATTACGTCGCGAACCATTTATGAGGAAGTATTACAAAAACATTTAAGCGACCGAGCGAACGCGTAAATAATTAAATAAACGTAACGCACTAACTAACCATGGTAGAAAAGTAATCATGGTTACTTTATCAAATAGTGAGCTAAGGTGTAGGATGATCAACCAAGGCTATCAAATAGTAAGCTAAAGAGCTAAACAAGTGGCTTAGCTTGTAATCTACCAATGCTAGCTAGATTTGTCTCCTAGATTGGCAACAAAGATCAAATCCTAGGATAAATACTAAGGAATAAAAATCAAATAAAAAGATATCACAAGCCTCATTTCCAAGAAGCAACCAAGGAAGCATCACCAAAAACTCTCTCTTTCTCTCCCAACCTTCTCCATTCGGCCCTTCACCCTAAAACAAAGAAATCAAAATCAAAAATTCAAGCTCTAGCCATGGATAAATCCTCCCATTAATTCTCAAGCTTCCTACCAACCAAACTAAGGTAAGATAAACCTTTGAGCTCTTTTTATCAAGGTTTGATGGGTGAAATAAAATCTGTAACACCCCCAGATCCGGGGTCGGGGATCCGGGTTGTCACGGTCTTTCTTTCCACAATATCACTTCACTTAATTAATAATAAATAACCTCATACTGTGACCCCACACTAACACACACCACAACCCGTTATAGTCTCAGAGATGAAATTGAAATAAGTACAAGTCTTTGAATCCACAATTTTAAAATTATTACAACCCAAAATGATTACTTGATAATTTACAGTTAATTGCCATTATCTGCCACAAGTTATAATTATACATAATTTGATTCTCAAAAGTAGATGGTCTACACTACAATGGATCTACCTCTGCAGCTATAGCAGCTACAACATCATCGGGAAGATGCGGGACGCTTCCCACGCGCTTGCGCTGGGTCTGCTGGAGTCTGGCCATCTCTCCTAACTGTTGTTGTGTGATGAAGAAATAAAGCAAGAGTGAGCCTTACAGCTCGCAAGATAATATATATAGTGATAACAATAATATAAGTATCTAAATGGATACTTAATAGCATCTCTATCATATGCAAGATAATTACTTGCTAGATATAAGTAAAAACAAGGAATGAAGTTACCAATACTTCACCATACTTATATCATATAAAGTTACTTGAACTGCCACCGTTCAAAGTATTATAAGTTTTAAGAAAAACATCCCATAGATGAGACCACAAGTTAAGACTTGAATAGATTCAATCTTTGAAATATTATTGAATGAAAAAGTTATGAGATACTTTATTTAGTCCCGATATATATATATATCCACATATATATATATCCCGAAAACATTTCCTGGAACCTCTGTTATGTGAAGTATGAACAGAGTTCGAAACATCCAATGAATTTTGGAAAGGAAAAGAATTTTGGCATAAACCCGATATCTTGCTGATCAGGCAAAGATACCAATAAGTAACCTTTTCTACTGTAGATGGATGAATTCCTCACCGGTCATCACCCTGGCCGCATTAGGACCTCGCGCTAGACCGTACCCCGGCCCCTCACGCGTTGATGGACTGCCACCCAGCCACTTACACAATAATAGACCGTACCCCGGCCTGTCGCTTATGCCGACTCAATTAGATGGGCTTACTTCCCGAACGTTGGGCAAGTAATCAATTCATTTACCAAAACTGCAACCCCGTTGCGAATATAAAATACACCACAGAGCCGGATTCCCCAGGTTTTGAGCGAGTATTTAAATCCCCTTAAAAAGGAAGATCTTAAATATAAAAATGCGTTTTGGGATCCGCTCTGACTTTAAAAATCATTTTGAAGACTCGAAAACACTTTAAAGAGTGTTTGGAGTAAAGCTGATTTAATGAAGTAAATCAGTCCCCAGAATATTTAGAAAATGACTGAATATTATTATTTAAATAATATTCCCATAAAGAATAATCTTTATAAAAATAATTGAAGTAGAAGTATTAAAACTTATACTTGAAACGAGTATTAAATAACCCAAGATATACTTATATGAAAGTATTATCTTTATTTGAATAATCGAAAATAAGTTTGATTATTGACATCTTATTCTTTAATAAAATAAAGAATATATTTCAGCAAATAATCGGAGTCATAGATCCTCAAATAAATATTCAAATAATATTCATTAAATAATATAAACTGAGTCATAAGCCTTCGAATGAATATTCAAATAATATTCAAATAAATAAATAAAAGGAGTCATACGCCTTCGAATAATATTCGAAATAATATTCAATAATAAAATAAAGTTTCAAGTTATCGAATAAACCTTATTCGATTAATAGTTTGGAAAACTATAACCATATATATATATAAATATATATATATATATATATATCCATATCCATATATATAAGATTACTCGGGATCCTCGACTCCCGGTTTTTAGAAAATATTTTCACCTTTGAGTCCCTATACTAAGGGTATATGCAAGATACAACTATCCTCTAGCATAGGTATTATCAAATAAACCAACAGATATATATCTCAAGAATATAAAACAGGCATGCATATATACCATATCACATGCTACAATATATCGCAACATTTGCTAAATAACAATCATGCAATATCACAAGATAATGCATAAACATACATTTACATCACAACAACAGTGTATCGGATAGAATACTTGCCTGAGCGACTTGAGGGTGAGAAAGGCTCGGGACGAGTCTGATAACCTATAAACAACAAGTAAGTTGGAATTAAACCAAAATCACTTGTAAATCTATGCTTTAACTAACTTAGACTCTAATGCTAGTTTTGCGCTCACCGATTTGCTTAAGTCACTCGGGTACCCTCGGCTCCATCATTTTTAATAATTTAATCTTTACGAGTTTTAAAGCGATTCCTTCGCGAATGACTTACCAACTGCCTAACACACTTACCATAAATGTTTCACACATTAATTAACCCTTTTTGGTCTTTAACCTATGTTTCAAAGTAAGGCGAGGGAAAAAGTTTCGTTCGCGAAACGCCGTTACTTGAAACGGTCGTTTCTCTTAAACCGTAAATCGGAATCAAACGAACTACATATCAAAACGAAGCTCGTAACATGAGATATCTAAACATGGCAGTGGTCACAATCTAGCAGGGGGTTCTCGGGTCCTAATGCTATGCACAAAAACAGTCCAAAGAAAATCGGACGTTACGACGGCTATGTTTACGTGATTTCCAATTTTTAAACCATCGACAATCAACCCAAATCAACCTCAAATCCAACATACAACCATCCTCCATCCTTATCACATCATAACCACCCCAACCAATTCAATTTAATCTTTCATACTTATGCTTAAACTTAACTTTAATCATTCTTAAGTTCTTTTAAATCAAAACCACAATAATTACCATTCCATTCACTACCATACCAAATCTTAAACTCTAAATCATAACAACAAGATACAATATCAACCCACTACTCAAAATCACCTTATAATATATATGAACCTAGGGTTTGGAAATGGTATACCTTCCTTGAAGTGGTGGGTGGAGCTAAGAAGCCTTAAGAAGCTTTGAGAAGCCTTAGGAAAGCTTGGATCTTCAAGAAAACAAGAAAAAGTTCAAGTTAAAAACTTGAAAACACTATTCATTGTCTTCTTCATTGATTAAATGAAGAAGCTAGAGAAAGAATTAATGGCTTAAACTCATGATATAGCCATAACTAAGCATAAAGATGGTTAGGGAATTTTCTTACCAATTAAGGATGCTTGGATCTTGATTTTGAAAATTTTAGCCTTGAAAAAGTGTAAAAAGCCGAGAGCTAGGTGATGAACAAATGCCTTGGTTGATTTTTTGATTTTTTTGATGAAATGATTTGCTAGCTTGGTTGGCTTGGTTTTGTTTTTGATTTAGCAAATTACTACCTTGCCCTTGAATTTGTGTGGTCCTTAATCAACCACACCTCCCTTCTTCCCATGTCATGCTTACCTCATCCCCATGATGTCATCCTTCCTTCCTTGTCTTCTTTCTATTGGTTGGATGAAATCACTCCCATTAATCCCTTTGATTAACTTCCTAATCGTTTGCCTAATGACCGCTGATCTGTTATACGGTTCGCTTAACTTTCGTTCTCGTTTATCGTTTGAAGGATCATACCCGGGATCTTATTACTTAGGTTCCCTTAACCTTTCTCAATACATTATATTCCTTTTTATGATCCTCTATCAAAATCCTTTAATTTAAATCCTTTTTATCCTGTTACCTTATACTCAATTCTCTCCGTATCTTGTGGATTTCCGGGAAAAACCAAAGTGTTCGGAATTGGATTCTGACGATATTTACATACACTTATATACTTCATAGAGTACTAATAAAATCCCAGAATATCCATAACAGAACCCCTACATAGTGTGGCGTGAAAAGTTTTCTCATTCAGCTAAAACACTATTCACAAGGGTTACAAAAAGTTGAAAAATTTTGGGGTTATTACAGTCTCCCCTCCTTAAAAGGATTCCGTCCCGGAATCAAACAGAAAACAAATGGGGGTACTTTTCTAGCATTGTGCTCTCTAGTTCCCAAGTTGATTCTTCCACATTATGATTCTGCCATAGTACTCTGACTAGCTTGATCACTTTGTTCCGAAGCACCTGCTCCTTCTTATCCATAATCCTTACTGGCTTCTCCACGTAAGTTAGATCTGGCTGCATATCCACCTGCTCGTACTCCACTATGTGCCTGGCATCCCGATGATACCTCCTTAGCATTGACACATGGAACACATTATGAACTTGTTGCAAATTAGGGGGTAGGGCTAGCTCGTAAGCTAACTTTCCAATCCGTCTTAATATCTCGAAAGGTCCAATGTATCTTGGGCTTAGTTTTCCTTTCTTTCCGAACCTCATTAATCCCTTCCAAGGGGATACTTTCAACAGTACTAAGTCCCCTACTTCATATTCCTTGTCCTTTCGGGCTAGGTCTGCATATTTCTTCTGTCTGTCTTGGGCTGCTACAAGTCGCCCTCTGATAAGATCCACTATATCTTTGGTCCTTTGGACCACTTCGGGTCCGAGCATCTTCCGCTCTCCTACTTCATCCCAGTATAAGGGAGATCGACACCTTCTTCCGTACAAGGCCTCATAAGGCGGCATTCCGATGCTAGCATGAAAGCTATTGTTATAAGAAAACTCGATCAACGGCAGGTGATCATCCCAACTTCCTTTAAGGTCTATTGCACAGACTCTCAACATATCCTCTAGTGTCTGGATGGTCCTTTCACTCTGTCCATCCGTCTGGGGATGGTACGCGGTACTCATATTTAACTTGGTCCCCGCACATTCCTGAAAGCTCCTCCAAAATCTGGAGTTGAACCTAGGGTCTCGGTCTGAGACAATGGACGCTGGGACTCCATGTCGTGTCACTATTTCCTTAAGGTAAATGTCCACCAGTCTATCGACTGTGTATCTCTCATTGATAGGAATGAAATGAGCTGACTTTGTCAATCGGTCTATAATTACCCAAATGGCGTCGTGATTGGCTTTCGTCCTTGGCAAGCCTACAACAAAATCCATCGCTATCTGTTCCCATTTCCATTCGGGAATCTCCAGGGGTCGCAAAAGTCCACTGGGTCTCTGGTGCTCTGCCTTTACTCTTTGGCAAGTCAAACACTTGTTTACCCATTCTGCTACGTCCCTCTTCATGTTGGGCCACCAGTAATATTCCTTCAAATCCCTATACATCTTGGTACTTCCCGGGTGAATGGAATACCTTGAACTATGGCTTTCATCCAAAATCTCATCTTTAAGTTCTTGAACATTCGGAACCCAAATTCGGTAGGAGTACCTCATTATCCCTTTATCATCTTTCTCAGTATGGATCTCTTCTCCAGTCATTGACTCTCTGTCTTCATTCATTGTTTTCTCCTGGCACAATCTGATCTTTTCCAATAATTCTGGCTGCATTGAGATCTCGAAAAGCTTTTCAGTTCCGGTTCCGGTTACCTTTACCTCTATTTCCATTTTCTCAAAATCCCTTATCAATTCTTCCAAAGTCGTTATCATTCTGAGTCTTTCCTTTCTACTAAGGGCATCAGCCACCACATTGGCTTTCCCTGGATGATAGAGAATCTCACAATCGTAGTCCTTGATTAGTTCTAACCATCTCCTCTGGCGCATGTTGAGCTCTTTCTGCGTAAATATGTACTTGAGGCTCTTATGGTCTGTGAAAATCTCGCACTTCTCTCCATACAAGTAGTGCCTCCAAATTTTTAAAGCAAATACTATTGCCGCGAGCTCAAGGTCATGAGTAGGATATCTAACCTCGTATTCCTTCAGTTGTCTCGACGCATACGCAATGACTTTACCGTGCTGCATAAGCACACATCCTAATCCTTTGTGCGATGCGTCACTATATATCACAAAATCTCCTTTTCCATCCGGCAATGCCAATACCGGAGCCGTTATCAACCTTTTCTTTAATTCCTAAAAACTGTTCTCGCATTTCTCCGTCCATTCAAACTTCTCTGTCTTACGAGTAAGTCGTGTCAAAGGGGCTGCGATCTTCGCAAAGTCCTGTACAAATCTACGATAGTAGCCGGCCAATCCTATGAAACTCCTCACCTCTGTGGGTGTGGTTGGCCTTTCCCAATTTGAGACCGCCTCTATCTTGGAGGGGTCGACCAATACTCCTTCTTTATTGATCACATGTCCTAAAAACTGTACTTCATTCCGCCAGAATTCACACTTCGAGAATTTGGCATATAACTGCTCCTCTCTGAGTATTCCTAGAGCTATCCTCAAATGCTCTGCATGTTCTGCCTCAGTCCTTGAGTAGATCAAAATATCATCGATAAAAACTATCACACACTTGTCCAAGTACTTCTTAAATACTCTATTCATTAAATCCATGAAAGCCGCTGGGGCGTTGGTTAGTCCAAAGGACATTACCAAGAACTCATAATGCCCATACCTGGTACGGAACGCTGTCTTGGAAATATCTTCGGGTTTAATCTTTAGTTGGTGATATCCAGTTCTCAGGTCAATCTTGGAAAAATAAACAGCATCCTTTAGCTGGTCGAACAGATCGTCTATTCTAGGTAATGGGTACCTGTTCTTTATGGTTAGCTTGTTCAACTCTCGATAGTCTATGCACAACCTCATGCTCCCATCTTTCTTCTTAACAAATAAAACTGGTGCTCCCCACGGGGACACACTGGGTCTTATCATACCCTTATCCAAGAGTTCCTGCAATTGGATAGCTAATTCCTTCATTTCTAACGGGGCTAACCGGTAAGGTGCTTTTGAAACTGGCGCCGTCCCTGGGGCCAACTCAATAGCAAATTCAATCACTCTATCGGGTGGTAATCCCGGAAGGTCTTGGGGGAATACATCCTCAAATTCGTTGACTACTGGAATATCTTGTAAGTTGGGCACCTCCTTCTGCGTGTCCACCACATAGGCTAGGTAGGCCTCACTTCCTTTTCGTAGCATCCTTTTGGCCTGAGCCATGGTCAAAAATTTCTGCGTCTGCCTCTTTCCTCTAAATATAACTTCTTTCTTCCCGGGGATATTTAACTTAACTTTCTTCCCTTTACAGTCTATCTGAGCATCGTTGCTAGATAGCCAGTCCATTCCCAAAATTACATCAAACTCCCCTAATTTAAAAGGAATCAGATCAACACTGAAAGATTGCTCCCCTATGCCTATCTCACAGGCGGGGTGAATCTGGTTAACAGGAATAATTTCATGATTGGCTATTTCTACTTGTAAGGGTTCTATCAAGGGTTTAGCCTTAAGTCTTAACTTACGCGCAAAGTCCTTTGATATAAAAGATTTAGTTGCTCCCGAATCAAATAAAACATTTGCACTGACTGAATTTAGAGAAAGGGTACCTGCTATCACATCTGAATCTTTCATAGCATCCTGGACTGTCATGTTGAAAGTCCTCGCAGTAGGTGGCTTATTAGAAGCAGCCCTGCTTGCTCCCGAAGCTGCTGGTTTGTTCATTGGGCATTCCTTCTTCCAATGACCCGGGCGTCCACACTGATGACAATTGGTGGTTGGAACGACGGCAGGGGTTGATGATGGGCACTTATTTGCATAGTGGCCCTCCCGACCGCACTTAAAACAGGTTACTGGCCTTTCCTTACACTCCCCAGGGTGATTCCTTCCACATATGTTACAGGCTGGCAATGGGGGCCGAGACTGGTTGGAATAGGACGTTCTTGACTTCTGACCGCCCTGGCTCACACTCACACTCATTGGTCGCTTAAACCCAGTGTTCCTTCCAGGTAGGGACACTGCTTCTCGATTAAATCTAGTTAGGAAGCTCCTTCCTGCGGAACCTCCACCCATGCTCATACTTTTCCTCTTTATTCCTTTCTTCTCTCTTTCCTTCTGCATCTGTTCACTTCCGACTTCTACAATCGTTGCCTTTTGCACCAGAGTGGCATAGTCCGTAAGCTCAAGGATTGCCACCCTATTCTGAATCCATGGTTTCAGTCCCTGTTGAAACCTCCTAGCTTTCTTTTCCTCAGTGCTTACAAACTCCGGCACAAACCTTGATAATTCAGTAAATTTCGCTTCGTACTCTGCTACAGACAAGTTATTCTGCTTTAGCTCCAAGAACTTGAGCTCCATCTGGTTTTCCATAAACCTCGGGAAATACTTTCCCAGAAACAACTGACTAAATCTCTCCCAGGTTATTATAGCATCTGTCTCCATGTTTTTCTTGGCCTCCCACCAGTAGTTAGCTTCTCCTTTCAGAAGGTAGGTAGCAAATACAGTTTTCTGTGCCTCATCGATACTCAAAATCTCAAAAGATTTCTCCATTTCCTTTAACCATGCCCTTGCCTCAACTGGGTCGGCTGATCCGTGGAACTCAGGGGGCTTAAGGGACTTAAAAGCCCCGAAAGAGTTTGCCACTGCATTGTTACTTCCTTGAGGGGGTGGGTTGGGTTGACGTTCCAAATTCTGTCTTAGGAGTTGCATAAACTAGCCCATGGGATCCATGCCTGGGTTTGGTACTGGTTGCTCAACCTCGGTTTCTCCTTCTTCAGCCTCTATCTCGAATCCCTCAACATCATACGTTTCCTCTTCCTCTTCATACAGGGAGTCATCCTGTTCCACATAATCCTCATCTTCCTCTTCACTGTGTTCTTGGTTTCTATTGTCCTGATTATGGCTTCCCTGGTCCTCAGACCCAGGGTTCGCCCTAGTTCCAATCTTTCTTGGCGGCATGATTCTGATAAATAATAAAAAAAAACAATTTTTGGGAAAATTCAACGTTAGGTCACAATCATATACAACATTGTGCCTTGCACAGCTCTTATAATGGGGAGAACGTATATCGCAATTCTATTATTTTAAGAAAGTTCTAATACGAAGTGCAGTAATAATAATAAAACAGTGATCCCGTCACTATGGAACTGAACTGAAAGGAAACAAATATATACATAATGCGAGAAATACATAGTTTGATCTGGTCAAAAGTACAACAGTGCTACAGTCATCTGTCCCAAAAATGATACACAAGAGTCTATCTGTCTAGTCAGAAAAAGGGATGCTATATACAAGTCAACTATCCCGGAAAATTGGCTCTTACTAAGGCCTCGGCTAACTAGACAACTAGACTATTCCATCATCAATCCTGAATCACACACCGGAACGGGTCAGCTCCCAAACCCTTTCCATCGCGCGACGGAAGATATAGTCGGCCTGCCGCCTGGAGATCCTACCATGCCTGTCCCCCTGGAGAGATCTGAGTCTCGCTCGGGACGTGAGCTCTATCCCCGTAAGCTCCCTCCTCAAGGATCGGGGTATAGAAGCCCTGGTCTCATAAGCTCGGGTACGCCTACCCGCCCTCTCTGCATCCAACTCCCTCCTGGCCTCATCCAGTCGGGCCTCGGCAACAGCCACTCGGGTCCTCAAAACATCCTGAACATATCCATGAGCTAACGAAGACTGTCTCTGGGCAGGGTCAAGAGGTGGTGAATCCGGAGCCGCTGAGGGTGCCTCCTCGGTCTGCCTAGGCTCGGAAGTATGGGTCTCTGAGCTGTCATCATCAGGAATCCAAGATAGTGGTGGAGGGGTAGGGGCTCTGACCACCGGAAGTGTGGGTAAAGGGATACCATCATACACTACCATAGGTCCAACACACTCCTCAGCTACTGGGACCTCATCCGGGTCCTCCTCATCTGAAATAGCAATGACCTCCGTCTCTGACTCCTCTGAGGGGTCCTCCTCATCCTCCTCCATCTCAGGCTCCTCCTGATCCTCAACATCTAGCAGTGCCTCATCATGCTCACGCTCGTACATCTCAGGGTCCTCCATCTCAGGCGCCTACACATTAAACGAGCTAAGTTACTATCATGATACTTATAAGGGTTCCCGTAAGGGTTTTAGCTGTCAGTACTACTTTAAGTAGTCCGACCATGAACTTGGCAAGAGTTCTTATTATCTTTGTGAGTTTATTATTTTATCGTCGCATCATCTCTGAGGTTTATAACGCTTAGCTCTGATACCATTTCTGTAACACCCCCAGATCCGGGGTCGGGGATCCGGGTTGTCACGGTCTTTCTTTCCACAATATCACTTCACTTAATTAATAATAAATAACCTCATACTGTGACCCCACACTAACACACACCACAACCCGTTATAGTCTCAGAGATGAAATTGAAATAAGTACAAGTCTTTGAATCCACAATTTTAAAATTATTACAACCCAAAACGATTACTTGATAATTTACAGTTAATTGCCATTATCTGCCACAAGTTATAATTATACATAATTTGATTCTCAAAAGTAGATGGTCTACACTACAATGGATCTACCTCTGCAGCTATAGCAGCTACAACATCATCGGGAAGATGCGGGACGCTTCCCACGCGCTTGCGCTGGGTCTGCTGGAGTCTGGCCATCTCTCCTAACTGTTGTTGTGTGATGAAGAAATAAAGCAAGAGTGAGCCTTACAGCTCGCAAGATAATATATATAGTGATAACAATAATATAAGTATCTAAATGGATACTTAATAGCATCTCTATCATATGCAAGATAATTACTTGCTAGATATAAGTAAAAATAAGGAATGAAGTTACCAATACTTCACCATACTTATATCATATAAAGTTACTTGAACTGCCACCGTTCAAAGTATTATAAGTTTTAAGAAAAACATCCCATAGATGAGACCACAAGTTAAGACTTGAATAGATTCAATCTTTGAAATATTATTGAATGAAAAAGTTATGAGATACTTTATTTAGTCCCGATATATATATATATCCACATATATATATATCCCGAAAACATTTCCTGGAACCTCTGTTATGTGAAGTATGAACAGAGTTCGAAACATCCAATGAATTTTGGAAAGGAAAAGAATTTTGGCATAAACCCGATATCTTGCTGATCAGGCAAAGATACCAATAAGTAACCTTTTCTACTGTAGATGGATGAATTCCTCACCGGTCATCACCCTGGCCGCATTAGGACCTCGCGCTAGACCGTACCCCGGCCCCTCACGCGTTGATGGACTGCCACCCAGCCACTTACACAATAATAGACCGTACCCCGGCCTGTCGCTTATGCCGACTCAATTAGATGGGCTTACTTCCCGAACGTTGGGCAAGTAATCAATTCATTTACCAAAACTGCAACCCCGTTGCGAATATAAAATACACCACAGAGCCGGATTCCCCAGGTTTTGAGCGAGTATTTAAATCCCCTTAAAAAGGAAGATCTTAAATATAAAAATGCGTTTTGGGATCCGCTCTGACTTTAAAAATCATTTTGAAGACTCGAAAACACTTTAAAGAGTGTTTGGAGTAAAGCTGATTTAATGAAGTAAATCAGTCCCCAGAATATTTAGAAAATGACTGAATATTATTATTTAAATAATATTCCCATAAAGAATAATCTTTATAAAAATAATTGAAGTAGAAGTATTAAAACTTATACTTGAAACGAGTATTAAATAACCCAAGATATACTTATATGAAAGTATTATCTTTATTTGAATAATCGAAAATAAGTTTGATTATTGACATCTTATTCTTTAATAAAATAAAGAATATATTTCAGCAAATAATCGGAGTCATAGATCCTCAAATGAATATTCAAATAATATTCATTAAATAATATAAACTGAGTCATAAGCCTTCGAATGAATATTCAAATAATATTCAAATAAATAAATAAAAGGAGTCATACGCCTTCGAATAATATTCGAAATAATATTCAATAATAAAATAAAGTTTCAAGTTATCGAATAAACCTTATTCGATTAATAGTTTGGAAAACTATAACCATATATATATATAAATATATATATATATATCCATATCCATATATACAAGATTACTCGGGATCCTCGACTCCCGGTTTTTAGAAAATATTTTCACCTTTGAGTCCCTATACTAAGGGTATATGCAAGATACAACTATCCTCTAGCATAGGTATTATCAAATAAACCAACAGATAGATATCTCAAGAATATAAAACAGGCATGCATATATACCATATCACATGCTACAATATATCGCAACATTTGCTAAATAACAATCATGCAATATCACAAGATAATGCATAAACATACATTTACATCACAACAACAGTGTATCGGATAGAATACTTGCCTGAGCGACTTGGGGGTGAGAAAGGCTCGGGACGAGTCTGATAACCTATAAACAACAAGTAAGTTGGAATTAAACCAAAATCACTTGTAAATCTATGCTTTAACTAACTTAGACTCTAATGCTAGTTTTGCGCTCACCGATTTGCTTAAGTCACTCGGGTACCCTCGGCTCCATTATTTTTAATAATTTAATCTTTACGAGTTTTAAAGCGATTCCTTCGCGAATGACTTACCAACTGCCTAACACACTTACCATAAATGTTTCACACATTAATTAACCCTTTTTGGTCTTTAACCTATGTTTCAAAGTAAGGCGAGGGAAAAAGTTTCGTTCGCGAAACGCCGTTACTTGAAACGGTCGTTTCTCTTAAACCGTAAATCGGAATCAAACGAACTACATATCAAAACGAAGCTCGTAACATGAGCTATCTAAACATGGCAGTGGTCACAATCTAGAAGGGGGTTCTCGGGTCCTAATACTATGCACAAAAACAGTCCAAAGAAAATCGGACGTTACGACGGCTATGTTTACGTGATTTCCAATTTTTAAACCATCGACAATCAACCCAAATCAACCTCAAATCCAACATACAACCATCCTCCATCCTTATCACATCATAACCACCCCAACCAATTCAATTTAATCTTTCATACTTATGCTTAAACTTAACTTTAATCATTCTTAAGTTCTTTTAAATCAAAACCACAATAATTACCATTCCATTCACTACCATACCAAATCTTAAACTCTAAATCATAACAACAAGATACAATATCAACCCACTACTCAAAATCACCTTATAATATATATGAACCTAGGGTTTGGAAATGGTATACCTTCCTTGAAGTGGTGGGTGGAGCTAAGAAGCCTTAAGAAGCTTTGAGAAGCCTTAGGAAAGCTTGGATCTTCAAGAAAACAAGAAAAAGTTCAAGTTAAAAACTTGAAAACACTATTCATTGTCTTCTTCATTGATTAAATGAAGAAGCTAGAGAAAGAATTAATGGCTTAAACTCATGATATAGCCATAACTAAGCATAAAGATGGTTAGGGAATTTTCTTACCAATTAAGGATGCTTGGATCTTGATTTTGAAAATTTTAGCCTTGAAAAAGTGTAAAAAGCCGAGAGCTAGGTGATGAACAAATGCCTTGGTTGATTTTTTGATTTTTTTGATGAAATGATTTGCTAGCTTGGTTGGCTTGGTTTTGTTTTTGATTTAGCAAATTACTACCTTGCCCTTGAATTTGTGTGGTCCTTAATCAACCACACCTCCCTTCTTCCCATGTCATGCTTACCTCATCCCCATGATGTCATCCTTCCTTCCTTGTCTTCTTTCTATTGGTTGGATGACATCACTCCCATTAATCCCTTTGATTAACTTCCTAATCGTTTGCCTAATGACCGCTGATCTGTTATACGGTTCGCTTAACTTTCGTTCTCGTTTATCGTTTGAAGGATCATACCCGGGATCTTATTACTTAGGTTCCCTTAACCTTTCTCAATACATTATATTCCTTTTTATGATCCTCTATCAAAATCCTTTAATTTAAATCCTTTTTATCCTGTTACCTTATACTCAATTCTCTCCGTATCTTGTGGATTTCCGGGAAAAACCAAAGTGTTCGGAATTGGATTCTGACGATATTTACATACACTTATATACTTCATAGAGTACTAATAAAATCCCAGAATATCCATAACAGAACCCCTACATAGTGTGGCGTGAAAAGTTTTCTCATTCAGCTAAAACACTATTCACAAGGGTTACAAAAAGTTGAAAAATTTTGGGGTTATTACAAAATCAATAAAGTTGATAATGAATAGTGTGAATAGTAACTCTTCTTTGGTTTCTTGATTTTAATGGTTGTTTTAGGTTCCAAAAACTATACTAAGCACTCTCAAGACTTCACCATTCTCTAGAACACATCTCAATCTCTCAAGAAAGGTACAAATCTTTGACCCTACCTTATTTAAGATTTAAGTTCAAGATCCTTTTAGTATATAGTTGTAAACCTAGTTTTGGTGGGAGTATTGTTGTAATCTTGATGTTTAGCTAAGTAGATTTAAGGTTGATTGTTGTTGTCTCAAGAACATGATGTTCTTTAGAGGAGTTAGTGTGGTGATGATGATATGTTGATTATTGGTGGTAGTATAAAGATTTAAGGCATAAACGAAACTCCGATCGTAACCGTAATCTCGTTAAAACGAACAAAACATAACTTTAAGTTTCTGCAGAAAGTTCCGAAGATGTAAACTGTAGTTTCTTGAAAAATAACCCTTAATTATGATAGAAAATGTTATAAGGATCGTGTAGGCACTTGAATCGCTTGATTCCGATTTACTGATCAAAAGTTATGGCCGTTTTACTAAAAGTGATTTATGAGACAAAAACTGCTACGAATTACGAACTTTGAAAATAAAAAGGGTTGAATTAAGAATGTTCATAAATCATGAATTTTTTTACAGAGAGTAGTATATTGATTTTACTAACTTCCATAAAAATTTCAAGTGAAATTAATAATTTTTCAATTTTATAAAAATATCGGGGCCGGGACCGCGCAATTAGAAACCGTAGAATCCATAAGCGGAGCCTACGACAATAATGAAAATGAACTTAAGATACTTTGAAAAAGGAAGCGACCATGATGTGAATAAGGACTTAAAGGAATAATAAGGGTAATATAAGTTGAGAGGGTGCATAATAATTAGCGCATGAGTGCTGATAGCCGTAAATTAGAATGGGACCTAATGAAACGAATTGTGTTTATGATTATAAATTTTCAAGCGGAACCTAGAGCATCCTCCACCTCGAGATACCCAGGCAAGTTTACGAACCCAACTCCATTTACTGTTATGTTGTGAAAGGATTGTTTTATTATCATTGCATAAATACCATGCTTGCCATGATACGTAGTAATTGAACTTTTCGCATAATATAGCAATGTTGTCGATAAGTAAGTATCGTAAAATGTTTAATTCCGCTTTAAGCATGACGTATAAGTATAAGACCGTGAGTCTGTCCGGATTTTAAGATAAAAACCCGGTGATCATCCCGGTGATATTATAGGACGATTAAAAATCCATAGTAGTACGGTTTAAAAGGACTCAACGTCCACTTACAAAATACTAAACACCTCGAACTTTTATTAAAACGATTTCTAAAGATCATATTCCCTCAACTATACTTTATCATTCGAATAATAAATATCTATTTACTATTCATTTATTATGGGAGAAGTATTCTACAGTGAATATTTATTTCAGACTCGATTAAATATTAAAGATTATTAAATTACTTAAACATAAATTAGTTGAGGAATATTATTTCAAATATTCTTTTAAGAGTATAATTATTCGAGGTTTAATTATTCAATGATTAATATTTGATTATTAAGCATTAGTTATTTAATGGTTTAATTATGATTTAAAAATCATAGGACCTGATTCAAAATACTTTCTGATTTTTGGAAAATCATTCGAATAATTTCAGATCGTCGGAGAATATTATCTCGACTTATTTTAAATATTTGGATTATGTTTTCAAAAGAAACTCCCCCTTATATAACAAATATGTTGACAACGGTCAACTCACATCCCTAGTACTTCCTCCGAAAATTCTCGGAAGTACATATATATACGTACAAATCAAAGTGTACCTATCAACAAGCAATATGCTTGGGAAACAATATAAGTTCCAGATTGATGATGAGATTCTTACAAGGACAAGGAGGGGTAGACTCCAGTACTTCGTGGACTGGGGAGACTACCAATTTACTACCACATGAGAAGGTATCTTATATACTGATGAACATGTGGAGTATGCGTACCTGAGAGGGATGGACGCAAAACCGTGTCTTGAGAGGGATATACACGAAGTGTGTACCTGAGAGGGACGGACACAAAAAAGGCCCAAATGCGGCCAGGGTGATAACCAATAATAAAAGGGAATCGTCCATCTACATGTAGAAAAGGTTACTATTTCCGTAGTATGACTGATCATCGTATACGGTGGCTCCGGTGAATGTCCTATTCTTCCAATGGAATTGTGATGCAATACCGTAACCCAAGCCTAGGTGCTGAGTTTACTATTAAGGTATTCGCAGGATAATAAAATCCACTAAAAAATTGTTTTCATAAGAAGGTGTGTATCACCAAGGAAAACTATTTTCGAATAAAATATAATTATCATATATGATGTTTTACGTGAGTTATCATACAATCATTTTCATACTATACATTTTTATGCTGGGCATTATAGCTCATACTTGTTTTCTTAAATTAACACAACACAACAGTGAATCAAGATGCCTACCATGAGAGCCACAGCCAGGAAACAGGTAGGAAATGGCCAGCTGTTCCGTAGGTTGTTTGGTGCTGTACCATAGGTAGTCCGAATAAGCTAGATTGGTTTTCAGTTGTTTTAGTTCGGCTTATTTATAAGTATGACTTATGTAAGGTAATAAATAAGAAACGTATATTTGGCCGGTGGACTAGCCTTACTTAAAGGTTATTCCCCGGTAAGACTTAAATACTTTTGGGTTGTAATAATTATCACTTTGTGGTTGATCTACTCTAGTAATGAATGGTTCGTTTCCAAGATAATAACCTGTAAGTGTGTATGTGTGATAAGTGTGGGGTCTTAAAGCGCGAGTATTTATATATTGTAATGCGAGGTATGTGGTTTATAGTGATTGAGATGGCGTGGCCTACGAGATCCCTGACCCCGGATTTTGGGGCGCCACGGAAATGGTATCAGAGCCTTAGGTTATCAAATCTTGGAAACGATAGGATATAAAATACGTAGACATAGGAATAATAAAATAAGCAATTAGAGCTCAAGTCGAGTTCATCATCGGGCTACACGGGTAGTCTTTACAGTTTTACCCTCAAGGGAATTCCGACTCTAAGTTAGTAACACCTTGCCTATTATGTCAGGTACCAGTGGAGCCTATGAGGGAGGTTGACCCTGTTGCTGATGCTATAATCCCCGAGCGTGACCCTACTCCCGAGCCGGAGGACCCACCCATTGATGACTCAGACGATGACCCTACTGAGGATGCCCTGGAGGAGGAGACTGACCTTCCTGTCCCCATAGATGATGACGTTGAGATGCCCCATGGAGATGACTTAGGCTGAAGGGATGTAGAGATGTACCCTCTCCCGACTATTCTCTCTCCTACACCACACCCAGGGATGTAGAGCCCTTTGCCCTATTCTGATGATAATGAGGAGGATAGATGGATGCACACATCTATGAGGCTTATGACATATCATCTAGCAACCCAGACTCACCTCTACCACCCCCGGCGACCATGCATATAACTATCCACGACTGGATGGTGGCTCAGCTTAACGCTGAGATGACTACGGCATCTGCCCGTATTGTGGAGTTATGCCAGGCACTGACAGCTGAGAGGGCCATCAAACTAGGATACCTAGGGGACTTCATGTTGGATCTATCAAATCTTGGCCCTGCGTTTTATAATATTAATTAAAAGAGTACGAATAGAACATTAACCTTAATCGCTACGGTGCAAGCGATTCAAATCCACGTCTTCTACTGTATTCCCTGATTCTCCTTGGAAGAAGTGTGGGCTTCGATCTCCCAAGGTGTACCTCTCCCAAAGCTACAAAATTCCAAAACCCTAGCTGGCTCCTTGAGAAAAAAGGTTGCCTCTCTCAAACCCTAGGATGTGATTTCGTTTTTTGTGTGTTAACCCTAGCTTTAGGAGAATGAGAATATTTATAGGCTACAGTAGGGATCATGGACCATTAGGCCAGGCCTTCTAATGACATTCCGGGCCAAGCCCAATGTCATTAAATATTAATTCAATCCACTAAAGAATTAATATTTGCACTACCTTTCCTAATTTCGTAAATTAATTATTTAATTCAACTCCCATATTAATTGCTTATAAATTCCCCATGTTTAAGATATCGCATGTCCATTAATTAAATTAATTTCTGACAATTAATTTAATCAATATCTTTTATCCTTGATCATCCACTCAACCTTATAATTATGCAAGAACAAATCTGCCTGCAGGACTAAAGCATAATTATCTTTATGAGCTTTCAAGAGGACATCATCACCCGAATATATTTTTCGAACACGGTTTCCTTTTATAGTTAATATCCCACTCTGTATATAATGTCATTGTCCAATACATAAATTTTGTAATTTAAAATAAATTACTTAATGTATGAATCAAGGCATGTGCATTAAATACAAATGTCAATTACTACATCTGGATTAAGAACCTAAGCAATAATAATATCGTAGAATCTTAGTTCTTCTTTATTGTCAGAATAAAAGAAACAATTATTCTACTATTTTGATCCCGTTCAATATACACAAAGTATACAAGTATTATTCAATAGTCAAGATAAACTATTTCTAAATAATACTTCAGCCGTTCCAGTGGTTTGTCTAATACCACTTAGACTGTGAACCTTTATTATATTACATAAGGAGTTTGACAATCTAATATTCTGCTATCCCATTTGATACTAGATTGTCTACAATATATAATATACAGACTATGTGAAAACATGCATTCAAGATTCTCAAATAATTTATTATTTAAGTATATACTTCAAACAAATATTTCAGTATAAACCCTAACACTTCGGAGCTGCTTCCTCACCATAGCCCGTAGAGAGATTAATGGGATCGAGCTCCGTACCCGGGTTCAGATGAGGATGATGGCGGTTGGAGGATACATCCCGGTAGTTGATGCAGAGTTGATGTTGGCAGGAGCGATGAGGAGGGTGCGTGACCTCACGCGCAGTGACAGTGACTGAGGGACTAGTGACTATTTATGGACCTTGAAGAAGGCTGGGTGACTTGTCACCAATTTTGATAGGATAGCTAGTAGTAGATAGCATTCCTAGCCCTTCAGGGTACACGGCTTATGTATTTGCATTTCAATATTCAGGACAAGTAATGATGTAGTATAATCAAGCCATGTATGAACTCGGTTAGTTATTTTGTCCCTAAGATATAATTGGGAGACCCTATGGTATATATCTAGCAGTTATTAAGAAATTGATTTCCATAATATTGCACTTGATAAAAACGTGCTAGATAATATATGACATGCTTACATATGAATAAATTAATCCAATTGTAAAATAATTGTAACTATATTGATAAATTTTCATTACCAGAACAATGCCACCCCGTAGAAGAGGAACCAGGGCACAGCCCGCAGAATCTGTTAACCAACAACGGAATGAACCTGACCCTGTAGTAAATGAAGAAAGTGAAGAGGACCTAGACTATAATGAATATGATGAGGAAGAATATGCAGAAGAAGAGGCTAAGGATACCCATCAGGGAGGGAACCCCATGAATGAGTTTATAGAACTTTTAAGAGCAAATCTGAACCAACAGCCCATTCCACCACAGCTACATGCTGCCCAACAGACTGCAGCCACTGCCTTCAGGGCGTTCAAATCTCTCAAACCCCCAGAGTTTCTAGGATCTGTCGACCCCATTGAAGCACGGGCCTGGCTCAAAGAGATAGAAAAGTCCTTCGAAATACTAGGTGTGGAAGAACGACACAAGACCATTTTCGCTTCTTACATGCTGAATAGAGAAGCTAATCACTGGTGGGAGTCCAAACGAAACCTAGAGACCGATGCTGTGATTCCATGGGATAGGTTTACCCGACTGTTCTTAGACAATTATTTCCCTAGGTTTATGGAAACCCAGATGGAGATTAAGTTTCTGGAGTTGAAACAGGATAAGATGACTGTGGCAGAGTATGAGGCCAAGTTTACTAAGCTATCACGATTTGTGCCTGAGTTCGTGAATACCGAAGAGAAGAAAGTGAGAAGGTTTCAGCTTGGTCTGAAATAGTGGATCCAGAACCGAGTGGTAGTACTAGAGCTGACAGATTATGCCACCTTAGTGCAGAAAGCCTCGACTGTTGAAGCTGACAGTGAGCAGAGTGTGAAGAAAAAGGAAAATAGAAAGAGGAAGATAGGAAGCCTAGGCGGAGGAGGAGGAGTAGGAACCGGGAACAGGAGCCTTCTGAGCAGGTTCATCAGGGGAGTGGTGTCCCAACCTGCGAGAGGCCCCAGATTCAGAAAGGCCCCAAGTGAGAATGTTGGCCAGGGCGGCGGACAATCTAGGGCAACGTTTCATAGCCAACCCCGTGCCCCAATACCGGAGTGTCAAACCTGTAGGAGGAGACACCTTGGAGTGTGTAGCCAGGCGAGAGCCCCTTTGAAATGCTATAAGTATGGTCAGACCGGACACCTTGCCAACAACTGCAACCAACCCAGCGTGACATGTTTCCAAATGTGGAAAAGTAGGGCACATGAGGAAGGATTGCCCGACATTGAGACCCCCAGCCTCAGGAATGAGCAGAGCTGCATCCAACCGACCCCCAGCTGCTAGGACCTTCAATATGACCGTTCAGGATGCTGTCTGAAACACTGACGTGATAGCAGGTACCCTTCTGTTAAATTCCGAACATGCAAATGTCCTATTTGATTCTGGAGCAACCAAGTCATTTATATCTCAAGATTTTGCTAAAAGGTTAAAACTTAACGCCGTACCCTTACGTGAGGTATTACAAGTGGAAATAGAAACCAAAGAAATAATTCCTGTAAATTAAGTAGACCCTAAATGCAAGTTGAAATTAGAAGGAAGAGTCTTCGAAGTTGACCTAATCTCATTTGCGTTAGGGGAATTTGATGTAATCTTAGGAATGGATTGGTTATCCAGTAATGTAGCGCAAATAGATTGTGAACAGAAGAGGGTAAAGATAAGAGTGCAAAATGGAAAAGAAGTAGTGTTTAGAGGGCAACGACAGACCCAGAAATCTCTGACCATGCTACAGGAAAAAAGATTGTTAAAGAAAGAAAACGAGGCCTATTTAGCTTATGTGATGGATACGAAGAAGGAAGTTCCTAACATACAGGACCTACCCATAGTAAATGAATTCGAGGATGTATTTCCAGAAAATTTACCAGGGTTGCCACCCGACAGAGAAATAGAATTCGCTATAGAATTAGCACCGGGAATGACACCAGTATCCAAGGCCCCCTATAGGCTAACCCCTATTGAGATGAAGGAACTAGCTTCTCAACTACAAGAGTTATTAGATAATGGGATGATAAGACCCAGTGTGTCGCCATGGGGAGCGCCAGTACTATTCGTAAAGAAAAGGGACGGCAATATGAGATTATGCATAGACCATCGAGAATTGAATAAGCTGACTATTAAGAATAGGTACCCTCTCCCTAGGATTGATGACCTATTCGATCAACTCAAGGGAGCTGTGCATTTTTCCAAAATAGATTTGAGGATAGGGTATCACCAGTTGAAAATCAAACCTGAGGATATACCGAAGACTGCTTTTCACACTAGGTCTTAGTCATGTCGTTTGGGCTAACCAATGCACCCGCAGCCTTTATGGCTTTGATGAACAGAGTGTTCAAAAAATACCTAGATATATGTGTGATAGTTTTTATAGATGATATTCTAATCTACTCAAAGACAGAGCAACAACATGCAGAACATTTGAGGATAGTCTTAGAAATCTTGAGGAATGAGAAATTATATGCCAAGTTCTCGAAATGCGAGTTTTGGTTAAGGGAAGTTCAGTTCTTAGGACATGTGGTGAGTAGCAAAGGAGTTTTAGTTGACCCCGCCAAGATAGAGGCGGTGTCCAACTGGAAAAGACCAACTACCCCAACAGAGGTTTGGAGCTTTGTGGGTTTAGCAGGATATTACCGAAGATTCGTGCAAGACTTTGCTAAGATAGCCGGTCCACTAACTAGACTTACCCGAAAGATAGAATAGTTTGTATGGATAGAAAAATATGAGAAAAGCTTTCAGGAACTGAAAAGGAGGATGGTATCAGCACCAGTGCTCGCTCTTCCCGATGGAAAGGGAGAGTTTGTGATATACAGCGACACATCGCTTAAAGGATTAGGATGTGTGCTTATGCAGCACAGCAAAGTTATAGCGTATGCCTCTCGGCAATTGAAGGAGTATAAGAGCAGATACCCGATGCATGATCTAGAATTAACAGCCATAGTGTTTGCCCTGAAGATTTGGAGACACTACCTATACGGTGAGAAGTACGAGATTTACACTGATCATAAGAGCCTCAAATATATTTATACTCAGAAGGAACTGAACATGAGACAGAGGAGATGGTTAGAGTTGATTAAGGACTACGACTGTGAAATTTTATATCACCCGGGTAAAGCCAATGTGGTGGCTGACGCCCGTAGTAGGAAGGAAAGACTCAAAATGATAATGACATCTGAGGAATTAATTAAAGAATTTGAGAAGATGGAAATTGACGCGAGGACGACCGGTAAAGGAACAGAAGGATTATTTGAGATTAAGCTAGTGTCGGAACTGACTGAAAAGATACGAGTATGTCAGGAAAAGAAGATGAGTGAAGAAAGAGGAACATTGACCGATGAGGAAGTGAGATGCGAGAAGGACGAGAAAGGGATCATGAGGTATGCGTCCTGAATTTGGATTCCAAATGTGCAAGAGTTAAAGGATGAGCTGATGCACGAAGGGCACAGCTCCAGATATCCAATCCACCCAGGAAGTACGAAGATGTACCGTGACCTTAAGGAATATTATTGGTGGCCTAACATGAAGAGAGAAGTAGCAGAGTGGGTCATCAAGTGCTTGACATGCTAGAGAGTGAATAATGAACATCAGCGACCTAGTGGACTAATACGACCCCTGGAAATTCCGGAATGGAAATGGGAGCATATAACCATGGATTTTGTGATAGGCCTACCAAGGACAAAGACAAATCACGACGCCATATGGGTTATCATAGATAGGTTGACCAAGTCCGCACACTTCCTACCAATTAATGAAAGGTACACCGTAGATAAGATGGTGGATATTTACTTAAAGGAAATTGTAGTGAGACACGGCGTTCCTGTTACCATAGTGTCAGATCGAGACCCAAGGTTTAATTCCCGATTTTGGAGAAGCTTCCAGGAATGTGTAGGCACCAGACTAAACATGGGTACCTCTTACCACCCCCAGACTGATGGACAGAGTGAAAGGACTATTCAGACCCTAGAAGATATGCTACGAGTGTGTGCCATCGACTGTAAAGGAAATTGGAATGACCACTTATCCCTGATCGAATTTGTTTACAACAATAGCTATCACGCTAGCATAGGAATGCCTCTGTATGAAGCTCTTTATGGAAGGAGATGTCGCTCTCACCTATGTTGGGATGAAGTTGGAGAATACAAGATAATAGGACCAGAGTTAGTCCAATAGACCAGGGAAATGGTGGGACTCATCAGGAAAAGATTGATAGCAGCTCAGGACAGACAAAAGAAGTACGACGACCAGACCAGGAAGGATAGGGAATATGAAGTAGGAGATTCAGTGCTATTGAAGGTATCTCCGTGGAAAGGAGTGATGAGATTTGGGAAGAAAGGGAAGCTGAGTCCCAGATTCATACGACCCTTTGAAATTTTGAGGAGAATAGGACCTCTAGCTTACGAACTCGCCTTGCCTCCTAATCTGCAATAAGTGCACAATGTGTTCCATGTGTCCATGTTAAGGAAGTACCATGCAGATGCACGACACGTAATAGAATATGAGCAGGTAGATTTATAACCAGACCTGACCTACATCGAGCAGCCAGTAAGGATAATGGACCAAAAAGAACAAGTGCTAAGGAACAAGACTGTGAAGCTGGTTAGAATCTTGTGGAGGAATCAAAATGTTGAGGAGTCAACTTGGGAACTTAAAGACGCAATGAGGAATAGATATCCCCACTTATTTTCTAATTGATTCCGGGACAGAATCCTTGTTAGAGGGGAAGATTGTAATAACTCAAATTTTTGAGACCTTGTAAAATGTTTAATGAATAGTAACCCTGACGGGCGGGGAAAACTTTTTAGCCCACACTATGTAGTGCATGAGAAAATGAGTTTCGGAGTTGATATTATGATTATACGTACCAAATGAGTGTATGTAAACGCTATTAGTTTTCGAAGAAAACGAACTTTGAAAAATGACCATATTTATGAATTATCGAAGATTACGGGAAATACAATAC
Source organism: Apium graveolens (assembly GCF_009905375.1). Classification (NCBI taxonomy): domain Eukaryota; kingdom Viridiplantae; phylum Streptophyta; class Magnoliopsida; order Apiales; family Apiaceae; genus Apium; species Apium graveolens. The sequence goes on from NC_133656.1 coordinate 63,961,031, forward strand.
AATTACGAATTTAAAACCCTACGGACTTATATACAAGTATGATAATTCAAAACATAAGGAATAAATACGAGAGTAATTACGTCGTGAACTATTTACGAGGAAGTATTACGAAAATGTTTAAGCAACCGAGCGAACGCGTAAACAATTAAATAGTGAGCTAAGGTGTAGGATGATCAACCAAGGCTATCAAATAGTAAGCTAAAGAGCTAAACAAGTGGCTTAGCTTGTAATCTACCAATGCTAGCTAGATTTGTCTCCTAGATTGGCAAAAAAGATCAAATCCCAGGATAGATACTAAGGAATAACAATCAAATAAAAAGATATCACAAGCCTTATTTCCAAGAAGAAACCAAGGAAGCATCACCAAAAACTCTCTCTTTCTCTCCCAACCTTCTCCATTCGGCCCTTCACCCTAAAATAAAGAAATCAAAATCAAAAATTCAAGCTCTAGCCATGGATAAATCCTCCCATTAATTCTCAAGCTTCCTACCAACCAAACTAAGGTAAGATTAATCTTTGAGCTCTTTTTATCAAGGTTTGATGGGTGAAATAAAATCAAGAAAGTTGATAATGAATAGTGTGAATAGTAACTCTTCTTTGGTTTCTTGATTTTAATGGTTATTTTAGGTTCCAAAAACTATACTAAGCACTCCCAAGACTTCACCATCATCAAGAACACATCTCAATATCTCAAGAAAGGTATAAATCTTTGACCCTACCTTATTTAAGATTTAAGTTCAAGATCCTTTTAGTATATAGTTGTAAACCAAGTTTTGGTGGGAGTATTGTTGTAATCTTGATGTTTAGCTAAGTAGATTTAAGGTTGATTGTTGTTGCCTCAAGAACATGATGTTCTTGGGAGGAGTTAGTGTGGTGATGATGATATGTTGATTATTGGTGGTAGTATAAAGATTTAAGGCATAAACGAAACTCCGATCGTAACCGTAATCTCGTTAAAACGAACAAAACATAACTTTAAGTTTCTGCAGAAAGTCCCGAAGATTTAAACTATAGTTTCTTGAAAAATAACCCTTTATTATGATTGAAAATTTTGTAAGGATCGTTTAGGCGCTTGAATCTCTTGATTCCGATTTACGGATCAAAAGTTATGGCCGTTTTACTAAAAGTGATGTACGCGACAAAAATTGCTACAAATTACGAATTTTGAAAATATAAATAGTCGACTTAAGAATGTTCATAAATCATGAAATTTTTATAAAGAGTATTATGTTGAGTTTCCTAACTTCCATAAAAATTTCAAGTGAAATTAATGAATTTTCAATTTTATAAAAATATCGGAGCTGAGACTGCTTAATTAAAAACCGTAGAATCCATAAGCGGAGCCGACGACAAAAATGAAAATGAACTTAAGATACTTTGAAAAAGGAAGCGACCATGATATGAATAAGGAATTAAAGGAATAATAAGGGTAATATAAGTTGAGAGGGTGTATAATAATTAGCGCACGAGTGCGGGTAGGCTTAAATTAGAACGGGACCTAACGAAACGAATTGTGTTTATGATTATAGATTTCCGAGCGGAACCTAGAGCATCCTCCATCTCGAGATACCCAAGCAAGTTTACGAACCCAACTATATTTACTATTGTGTTGTGAAAGGATTGTTTTATTATCATTACATAAATACCATGCTTGCCATGATACATAGTAATTGAACTTTTCGCATAATATAGCGATGTTGTACGATAAGTAAGTATCGTAGAATGTTTAATTCCGCTTTAAGCATGACGTATAAGTATAAGACCGTGAGTCGTTCGGGATTTTAAGATAAAAACCCGGTGATCATCCCGGTGATATTATAGGATGATTAAAAATCCATAGTAGTACGGTTTAAAAGGACTCAACGTCCACTTACAAAATACTAAACACCTCGAACTTTTATTAAAACAATTTCTAAAGATCATATTCCCTCAACTATACTTTATCATTCGAATAATAAATATCTATTTACTATTCATTTATTATGGGATAAGTATTCTTCAGTGAATATTTATTTCAGACTTGTGGCGCCCTCCAAACCCGGGTCAGAAGTTTGGGGTCCACAACACATTCACAATATATAAACCTGTACATAAAATATTAATTGCAATGACCCTGATTCACATAACCATGGATCGCAACAGGTTAAAGTATGAAAACAAGCCATAATCATAACCTTTATTACAACGTACCAAATCCCAACTAATTTAACTTACAAATGATTATAAAATCATTCTTACAATCTGACTATCTCTATACCGCATGACGCTTCTGCTAGCTCGATTCAACTCAACTGAAACCTTAGCCCGCACTTTGGACTGAGGAACTTCACTATCATCCATATTCTTTTCAACTGTAAAATATATAAAAGAATTGCAAGGGTGAGCTAACTAGCTCAGCAAGTCATAATAGTGATAACTGAGGTTAAACAATGATCAAATGAGATGATTCAAAGGAATCAAGTTTCTTTTTAACTAATCATTAGAACTGGATATTCATTTTAAGTTTTTAAAAACCAAGGTTAGGCTGCTGATCAGTCACGCACTAACCCCGAGCAAGCACACAGCACTGCTCTAATTACTGGATCTAAGGCACACACTGGCCTACTTGACCATTGGTATGGTCTGACCACGAATCTGGTCCACATATATATAAAAACTATCCAATCCTAAAGCAGTTCAATATGATAACAATATGATTCAATAAAACAAGATCATAATCGATGATGGTTAAACATTTGCATAAAAACGTAAGGAAACTCATGGATATCTCAAGGGTATATCAGGGTATGTATAAGAAACGGTTTTCGGTTTGTACAAGGGTCAGGTATCAAACTAGTAATGATTTTTCAGGATATGGTTCTTTGATGTTATTAAGAATGGTTGGAGTATAAAAGTTTCTGTATTTTCAAATCATTCTCTTTCAGTGTTTGGTGTTTAATAATTATATCTTTGAAGAGTAGTATTATATTTGTATGGTTTGGTGTCTGAGAATCAACAAAGGACGGTTTGCAAAGAATAAGGCTTACGGCTCAAGATCAAGAAAGAATCAGGGTTTAAGGGTAAATAGTTTGAAGCATATGCATTATAAAACAGGAGTTATGTTTAATAATAGTAACATGTTATGAAACAGTTCGAAAACATTGGTAATATATCTTGAAGAAAAGTTCAGAAATACTTGCCTTACAAGGCTTTACAACTATTACTGATCAACTCTGAGCCGACTTTGCTGCTCAGGTTCTAACGTCCAACCACTAGATCCCATTGGATTCGACTTTGACACTCAGGTCTTTCTGTTGAAACTCTACTGAGCTCGTTGACTGACTACTATGTTATTTTTAGTCCATCATCCACTTTCAGGTTCCCGATTATAATCTACAAGGTCGAAATACCCTACGTTAGACGTCTAGGTATGCTTGACATATCCTCGATACTAATTCTTACCCAACGATATTCAAACCCGATTCATAATTATTTATATTAGAATATCACAGAAAACAATTAGGGTTCACATTCTCGAAATCGATCCGGTGTTTATTTTCAGAAAATACGTATACTCGTCATTTTACGAAATTAGGGTTATTGAGTTTTGGACAGAACGTTTCAACACAACATACAATCAAGTTCATATAAAGTATAAGTATATATACATATATATTCATTCGATGTCCCGATAACTACTGGATATGCTCCCGTGTTTCCGTAGTTCAATTTCCCGGAAATCGGGCAACACTTCCTTTATTTATCGGACTAACCCGTCGAAGCAATTCGACGTCAATCACAACAATCAACCAATCAAACAATCTCATCATTACAGTTCATAATCCGCAATTCACGGCTCAATATGACTTTTAAAACTAAATAGTAGTTTTCGTTCCGAAAATAATTATACGAACTATTTTATTTATTTTATAAGTTTAGGACTCAGAACGTATCATCACGGTCCACCGTCGGCTCGCTGAGGCTCATCGCCAACGGCGGTAAAATTCGCGGGTACCCGTTACTTTGGGCTTTCGACGCGAATTTCGCCGATTAATTTTTTTATAATTCCACAAAATTCATTTTACATCACGAAATGATTATCAACTAAATCATGCAGATTTAATAAAATAACAATATCAGTAACAAGCCAACCCAAGTAACAGACTACACCACGCGCCCACGCGCACAAATAACACCAAACGAGCACTGTAACAGGACAGGCCGGAAAACGGCTGGAAAAAAAATGAAACCACATGCGGTAAGAAGAACACAAGCAAAGACTCTCCACTTAACTAAGATATACACGCACAAACACGTATATATATACACCAATTAAGCAGACGGAATCAGAACAAGGTACCGCGGCTGGAAAAAGAAAAAGACGAACAGAACAGGGGAGCACCGGAATAAATCCGGCGACGGAACCACCAGGAAACAGTAGGAGGAATCGGGACAGAGAAGAGAAGAAGAGAAACGCAAGAGAGAGAGACTGTAGAGAGAGAAAAACAAATCGAGAGAGAGAGATTGTTTTGATCGGGAATAAAAGAACAGGGAGGGGGAGTCGTGTACTTCTGCTTTGTCTAACACGTGTCCAATTATTTGACACGTGTTCCTTATCTGATTGCGACCCAATTTATGACCCGCAATTCGCTTTTATCGGATAAACTTGTAAAAAATTAAGCCGTAAAATTGCCAAACAAATTTTAAAAATTCCTAAAAATCCCGAAACTAACAAAATAGAATTTTCATGATTTTTAAAGTATTTTTGAAACACTTCTAGTACTCGCATTTAATGATTAACGAACCAAGCTACACTTAAAATAAATTCATAAAATCACAAAAATAGTCTTGAAATGTTATAAATATCCCGAAGTAACTAAAAACGTAACTTTCGAAATTTTAGAATAATTTTTAAAATGCAATTTATACCCGCTTTTAACAAATAAACGAATCAACGCGCGGGTGAAATTAATCTCAAAAATCCCCAAAATAATTTTAAAATTTCCGGATTATTCCCAACTTAAATAAATATGAGTTTCATAATTTTTTGAGGAATTCTGGAATTAAATACAGATTTTACAAGTAAATATAATCAGAAAATCACACAGGGTTAAATAATTAATAAAATATTGATTTCTAAATTTTATAAAATCCCAAAAATAAATATTGTAATTGTAAAATCACAAAAACAATTTTAGAGACATTCCAAATATTTATGCAAATAAATTTGCACTAAGTTCACTTTTAAAAGTGTAAATAATTCAATATACTCAATAATTAACTACACGAACCACCTTGTACACCATAAATCACACATAAATAATAATAAAACAACATCGAGCTGACAAAAACTATACACATACTTTATTTATTTAACACTTTCACAATTACATATTTAAATAATTTTTAAAAAAAATACACGAGTCGTTATAAGACTCGATTAAATATTAAAGATTATTAAATTACTTAAACATAAATTAGTTGAGGAATATTATTTCAAATATTCTTTTAAGAGTATAATTATTTGAGGTTTAATTATTCAACAATTAATATTTGATTATTAAGCATTAGTTATTTAATGGTTTAATTATGATTTAAAAAATCATAGAACCTGATTCAAAATACTTTCTGATTTTCAGAAAATCATTCGAATAATTTCAGATCGTCGGAGAATATTATCTCGACTTATTTTAAATATTTGGGTTATAGTTTCAAAAGAAACTCCCCTTTATAGAACAAATATGTTGACAACGGTCAACTCACATCCCTAGTACTTCCTCCGAAAATTCTCGGAAGTACATATACATATGTACAAATCAAAGTGTACCTATCAACAAGCAATATGCTTGGGGAACAATATAAGTTCCAGATTGATGATGAGATTCTTACAAGGACAAGGAGGGGTAGACTCCAGTACTTCGTGGACTGGGGAGACTACCAATTTACTACCACATGAGAAGGTATCTTATATACTGATGAACATGTGGAGTATGCGTACCTGAGAGGGATGGACGCAAAATCGTGTCTTGAGAGGGATAGACACGAAGTGTGTACCTGAGAGGGACGGACACAGAAAAGGCCCAAATGCGGCCAGGGTGATAACCAATAATAAAAGGGAATCGTCCATCTACATGTAGAAAAAGTTACTATTTCCGTAGTACGACTGATCATCGTATACGGTGGCTCCGGTGAATGTCCTATTCTTCTAATTAGAATTGTGATGCAATACCGTAACTCAAGCCTAGGTGCTGGGTTTACTATTAAGGTATTTGCAGGATAATAAAATCCACTAAAGAATTATTTTCATAAGAAGGTGTGTATCACCAAGGAAAACTATTTTCGAATAAAACATAATTATACTATACATTTTTATGCTGGGCATTATAGCTCACACTTGTTTTGTTAAATTGACACAACACAACAGTGAATCAAGATGCCTACCATGAGAACCACAGCCAGGAAATGGGTAGGAAATGGCCAGCTATTCCGTAGGTTGTTTGGTGTTGTACCACAGGTAGTCCGAATAAGCTGGATTGGTTTTCAGTTGTTTTTAGTTCGGCTTATTTATAAGTATGACTTATGTAAGGTAATAAATAAGAAAAGTATATTTGGCCGATGAACTAGCCTTACTTAAAGGTTATTCCCCGGTAAAACTTAAATACTTTTGGGTTGTAATAATTATCACTTTGTGGTTGATCTACTCTAGTAATGAATGGTTCGTTTCCAAGACAATAACCTGTAAGTGTGTATGTGTGATAAGTGTGGGGTCTTAAAGTGCGAGTATTTATATATTGTAATGCAAGGTATGTGGTTTATAGTGATTGGGATGGTGTGGCCACCGAGATCCCTGACCCCGGATTTTGGGGTGCCACAGTTTTTATTACTTTGTGTTTTGATTCATATATCTCTTCATTCCGCACTTTTCAAATCAAACACTTATATACTTATTGAGTTAGAACTGTTTTAAAATCTTGAAAAAGTAGCCAGAATTACATTCAACCCCCCTTCTGTAATTATTATTGTATTGTTAGGGAATAATGATTGGTATCAGAGCAAGCTCTTGAAGTACAAAGAGTGTAAAGATCACAACAAACAGCAAGATGAACAAGAAGGATGTTGGAGTCAAAATTCCTTTTCTGGACAAAGACAATTATCACCACTGGAAGGTGAAGATGCACCTACATCTTCTTTCCCAAGATGAGGCCTATGTGAATTGCATAGAGAGAGGTCATCATGTATCAATGAGAGCTGCAACTGGCAATGAGCCATCTATTCCAAAACCAAGGCATGAATGGTCAGACCCTGATATTGAGCAAGTCAGGAAAGACAAGAAGGCCATGAATATATTATTCAATGGAGTTGATGGTGATATGTTTGATAACATCATTAACTGCAAAACAGCAAAAGAGGTTTGGGACACTATCCAGATTATTTGTGATGGTACTGAGCAAGTAAGGGAAAATAAGATGCAGCTGCTAATTCAGCAATATGAGCACTTCCATTATGAAGACAGTAAATCTCTCATTGATATTTTTAGTAGATTTCAAAAACTACTAAATGCTCTGAAGTTGCATGGAAGAGTCTATCAAACAAAAGACTCTAACCTCAAGTTCCTTAGATCTCTTCCAAAGGAGTGAAAATCAATGACAGTCTCATTGAGAAATTCTCAGGATTACAAGGAGTTCACCTTGGAGAGACTGTATGGCATTCTGAAAACTTATGAGCTTGAAATAGAGCAAGATGAGAGGATGGAGAAAGGAATGAAGAAAGGAGGGTCCATAGCACTGGTTGCTGAGTTAGAGAAGGAGAAAGAGATGAAGGTAGAAGCTGTTGAGTCTACATCAAAGGTTTGTGAAAGCAAGGGCAAAGGGCTGGTAGCTGAAAATGAAGATCATTTGAGCCAAGATGATATGGATGATATTGATGAACATTTAGCATTCCTTTCCAGAAGATTTTCCAAGCTCAAGTTCAAAAAGAACTTTAGAGCAGCCAAGCCAAGTAGAAACATGGTGTATAAATCCAAATTCAAATGTTTCAAATGTGGCTTGGCTGGGCATTTTGCCAGTGAGTGTAGAAAGTCAGATTCTAGCAAGAAGAAATTTGAGCCTATTGATTATAAAAAGAAATACTTTGAGTTACTCAAGCAAAAGGAGAGGGCTTTTATTACACAAGAAGATGACTAGGCAGCTGATGGATTGGATGAAGATGAAGAAACAAGCTATGTCAACCTAGCCCTGATGGCCAAATCTGATGAAACATAAATAAGTTCTTCAAGTAATCAGGTAATCACCACTAACCTAGCACATTTATCTAACGCTGAGTGTAATGATGCAATCAATGACATGTCCACAGAATTATATCACTTGTGTGTTACACTTAAGTCACTCACTAAGGAAAATGCTAAAATTAAAGAAAATAATTTGTTTTTAAGTGAGAGGAATAATGTGCTAGAGTCTTAGTTTATTAAATTTGAAAATTTGAGAATTAAGTGTAAGATTGCTAAGGATGAATTAACTGAGTCCTTGAAGAAAGAAGAGATTTTAAAGAAGCAGCTTGAACGAGAACAAGAAGTGATTAACGCATGGAAATCATCCAGAGATGTCCATGATCAAATCACTAAAGTTCAAGGTATTCAGTCTTTTTGTGATGCAGCCTGAAAAAAGAGTAAGGAGAAACTGGAATCCAACTTGGTTGAAGGATTGTTGACAGATGTGGACTCGACGGATGATGAGAATCATCCGTCGGATAATCAAAAGGATTATCCGTCGAGTGACAAAGAGCCACATCCGTCGGCTGTGAGTAAACCTGTGAGCAAAGCTAAGCTTGCCAAGCTGAATGAGAAATATGGATCAGTTTCCAAAAACTTTGTTCTAGGAGAATCAAGTCAAGTGAAGAAGGAGAAGAAAGTTAATGTTGGTCATCTGTCCATGAAAAAATTGAATGACAGATTAGAAGAGATTGAGGTTAAAGCAGAAGCTAAAAAGAAAAACAATAGAAATGGGAAAGTAGGGATTAAAAAGCATAACAACTACACACCTGATAAATATGTACCAAGAAAAATATGTGTTAAGTGTGGTAGTGTTAATCACCTGTCTGTTAATTGCAAACTTGCCATGCCTACTCCTGTGTATGTTCCTCCCTCTTTTCCCAACATGACTGCCATGCCTACCATGCCTATGAATGCTATGTCTACTTAGAATATGAATGCACAATTTGCTAATATGCCATTTGCACCTAATCCTTATTATGCTACATTTAGTATGCCACAAATGACATTTAGCATGTCTTACTGGAATAACATATTTGCAAATAGCATGCCCTTTCATGTTAATCAAAATGTGCATGATAATTTTGTTCTAATGACTAGTTTCAAAGGTCAAACTCAAATGACTAAGGATGAATCAGAAGTTCCCAAGTCAAATGAAATTAAACCTATGAAACCAAAGAAGAAAGCTAACAAGGCAGGACCCAAAGAAACTTGGGTACCAAAATCAACTTGATTTGGTTTTGATGTGTGCAGGGAAACAGAAAGAATCTTTGGTACCTGGATAGTGGTTGTTCAAGGCACATGATTGAAGATTCTACCCTGCTCAGAGAGTTCAAGGAAAGAGCTGGCCCAAGTATTACTTTTGGAGATGACAGCAAGGGTTATACTGTGGGATATGGCTTGATTTCAAACGATACGCCATAAGTGGGCTATTGTAATGCCTAAATGGTGTTACAATAGGCCCAAAAAACATTACATTAGGTCTATTGTAACACCAAGGGGCGTTACGTATACGAGCATTACAATAGATACCCTAATGTAACATTTATGTGATCTATTGTAACAGTGATAAAAACGTTACAATAGGCAAATAATGTAACACTATAATGCCCAAATGTAACACAAAATGAGTGATACATTAGGTTCAATAAAGATTGCAAATATGGACCCCACATGTGGGTCCCACAACCTATTGTAACAATATGTTTTATCTATTGTAACACCATTTTTTGTAATAAAGCAACACTAGCATATGTAATATAACACTATATGTAAACATATTTACACTAGAATAGTCAAATGTAATAGTTATTTTTAATTTTTTTGAAATATATACTCAATCTAAAGAACAATCCCATAATCAATAAAATATCAAATTTGCATACATAAATCTCAATTTTTTGAACCAAACTATTAAATAACAGTCTCAATTCTCCAAACTATACCACTACATAGGAGTCTCATTTCTAACGCTAACAACTACAATATAACATCCAAGCTATCCTTGATAGGAAAAAACTGCTCTTCGACTATTAGCAAATCCCATACGATAGAGCACAATGAACAAAGTGTACCTGCATCAAGTAGAAAGTTCCAGTCAATCTATGTTAACTTGAAAAAAAATCACTTAGACTAGCAAGTAGCAACTTGAAAGGGTAAAATAATTGTGCATTCTCTAAAAAAATGTCAAACCTAATAAAAAAGTATCCAGTAAGAAAGACAAACGTACATTTGCAACTATTAATTGTAGCAAAAAACACATTTGTCGCTATTTCATAAAACTCCAGTATTAGTACAGCGGTTTCATTTTTTAGACTGCTCGTAAGTCGTAATGATGCATTAAACTTTTAATGTTATAGATTCTCTTCGCTTGAGGCCTTAATCTATCTACCTTGTTTAGAAACTCAATGTTTTCTAGGCAGTAAACATACAAGAATGCGAAAAATATGGTGAAACCAAGCAAAACTACTAAAGTAGTGACACCCGATTCACTTAAAAAGTTGTTCTTTCAACTCTAACTACTGGTTGTACAGCTGAACAATTATTAATTCTTATAAATATTAGAGCTGCATACTTGACTCGGTAATCACAGAGACTGTCCAGCTGTCCCTAAACCATAAATATACAGAAAAAATGAAGAACTTAAGAGTTATACTCTAAGCATATTATAACAACAAATTTATTTTGAGTTTGAGAAATGAAAGTTATTTAGTGTCAAATTCCTAGAAAATGGTCCCCCCATCAATAGAGTAAATTAATGTACAAGATTATAATCGGGACTTCTCCGATAACTAACCTATTAATCTTTGTACAGATATGCATAGGTTCAAATATTATTAGTATGAGAAAGGATAGCTTTTTATATAATTATTTTCGTTGTCTAATTACTAAAATATGCAATGTATATAATTTTTCTAAAATTTAATTCTTAATATGACATTTTATATTATATAATTTGTTCAAGCGCTTTATATTTATAAGATGCACTCTAAGACCTAAACCTCTTAGCTCCACCACTAAATTTACACTGAATAATGCAAGTATTTTCAAAACCAAAAAGATAAAAAAAAGATTTATAAGTAACCAAAAAAAGGAGATGGATAAGTAATTTTTATAATTTATTACTTATGAAATTCCTAATTACCTAAATAGTAATTCAGGACAATTGCACCACAAGTTTGTTAAAGGCTAGTCTAGCGTCTATATTTTTCATTCTTGTGGATACATAGTATTGATCGATGTTGATGAATGTCATTATGCATAGTTAGTGTACAGTTACCTTCATGTGAGAAGATTCTTTAGCTTTGAGAAGTTGCAGAACCTGAAGTACATAACATTCATAAATGTAGTTTTAATTCCATTACCCCCCAATATCAGGCCCTTCATATTTGTTGCCAATAACATTTATCTCGTTAATAAAAATAATGTAAGGAGCCTATCATCTGGAATTAGAAAAAAGATCCTTAGCACGAGATGCAGCAACTCCAACAAACATCTACAAAATAGAACTTCCAGTTAGCTAGTTTCTAGAGTTTAAAAAAGTTGTCAATAATAAAATAATAGAACATAATACACAATGCACTACTTTTTCAGGAAATTACATGTATCTATTCCCTCATAGTCAGGTTTTCTTCTTCCTAAATTTTCAAAATGTGCAAGTAATATTAACTTCTTTCTGGAAATTCGTCAAAGCTACTAGAGACACACTCAAGTAACCAAGTTGGTCAGAATAATTGCTGTTAGGTCACACACACTGTAGAAAGGGGTTAAATACAATGTATAATACAATCAAATCGAATTAAGAACACAAGTATGTAACAAAGAATAATCTTATTAATAAAACAGTATTGTAATAGAACCGTTCTCTCTCAGTGATGAACAAATATCATGAGAGCTGATAGGGTTATAATGAATATTTGATAACACATCTAGTGTAAACCCTATGCTGTGTTTATATACCACACAGTTACAAGATAATCTCTAATTGATATCGAATATAATTATGTATCCTAAAATATATCAAATAGTTATCTTTTCCTCCAAGTATTCTATTCTTCATAGAATTCTTCTCCATGCATATCTTTTCTTGTTTTAGTCTTGATCTTCTTTCCCTTTAATCAGCCGCCTTCCTTATCTGAAAGTCTTCTTAAGTCTTGATATTATCTCCTGATGAATATCTTCTGATATCTTAAGTTCTGATAACTTAAGTTTTGATATCTTAAGTTCTGACTTCAGTATAAGTACTGATTTCCAGTTAAGTCCTGATTTGTCCTATTAGTCAAGATCTGAAAACTAAACACAAATTATTATTAGACATGACATCACATATATATATAACAATCTCCCCCAACTTGTAAATTAGCATAATATACAAGTTTAATAGATATTTGATGATGTCAAAAACATTAAGTACAAATGCATATGAGAATTTGACTAGATAACTACAACTCACAGTCCTTGTAGCTTTTACCATCCTTAAAGTCTGATATCAGCTTTAGCCTGTATATCTTTCAAAATTTAACAGTTGTAGTCCTTGACCTGGCTTTAGTGTTTGATCTCTTGAATGTCAGAAGTTGTTCTGAGATAGTTCTTTAGAAGAGTTCTATCAGCATATTCAAGTTCATTTATCATCCTCCTTTTAGCATCTTTAAGTTCAACTGTATCTTCTCCTGTCTGAAAGATAGCAGCCCTGAGATCATTAATTTTTGCTTTCCTTATCTCCTAATCCAATCTGATCAGATAAGCTTTGTCAAACTCCAGATTAAATTCAACACCCTTAATACCCAGAAAAGTAGTGATCTTGGAAGTATTAGGCTTCATCTCAACTAATTCACCATTGTGAGCTATATACTTTGGATAGTATGGTCTGTCAGACTTTACAGAGTAAAGTTTCTTCTGCCTCTGAATATCAGATTTTAAGTAACTAGCAGCACCATCTGTTGACCTGTTCTTCACTTGAAGTGAAAATAAAACATGTTGCAATTCTTCATAATACTTCGACCGAATTACATCCTTTCTTATCTGGAATACTCTCCCATCTGTCATACAATAAAGAATTATGTCTTTTTTCAGCTTGGAATTGTAGACCATTTGTACAGATTCCAATTGATTTAGCCTTTCTAGAGTTGTCCCTACTCCTGGTTCAGAAAGAGATGTAGGATCTGAGGTAGAGTTGTTTACTCTTTTCTCATCAGCATTACCCAGTCCTGTTTTATCTCTAACTTCCTTCCCTTGGAGCAATCTACCCTGAAAAACATTTATTAAAGTCTTCATAGGTTGAGCATATTGTTGAGCTTTAGTAAACCCAGGTAGTAGAACTTTTGAAGGTTTAACATGAGCAATGTCAGAGGTTTCCTTTTCTTCTGATGTCAAGACAACTTGAGCTATGTCAGAGGTTGCTTGAATATTCCTTTTCTCCTTCAAAATCAGACTTGTGTCTTCATCAGCATTTACTTCCAGATCCATGGTTGGCATATATATCTTTACAGGTTCATCAACTTTTGCCTTACCCTTGAATCTAGGATCAACTTCCACCTGTGATTTGGACTTGGCCTTAGATGCCTCATTATTTGTCCTCTCTTTGATCACAATGCCCTTAGGCTTAGGTGGTTTCTTTACCGTGACTTGAATTTTAGACCTTGACTTAGATTTGTCATTTTCAGCTTTTAGTCTAATCTCTTCTTCCTTCAGACTTTCAATATCCATACATGGATTGTCCTTTAGGAACAGCCTTTTGGAGATCTCTTCATCAAGTTTCAGAGTTTGTTCATCAGAACTTATCCTTTTACCAGTATCAGAACTTGTTCTTTAACTTGTAGTTCTGGCTTCCCTTGATAAAGAACCCCTGCCTTGACTTAGACCTCTACTCCTTTCAGAGTTTCCCTGGTCTTCATTATCATCATCATTACCCTTCAGTGGTTGATCAGTTGTGCATTTGGACTTAATTACTTTCTCCCCCTTTTTGGCATCATCTGGTAGAAGTAGGGAGACAAGCAATTCCACAGAGTTTTGGATTTCATTGAGTTGGTCTTGTTGAGCAGCTTGATTCTTTAAAATATCAGATAGTTGAGCTTGCTGCTTTTCTTGAGTCATTTCTATATACTCAATGCGGTCAAAGGCTAGCTTAAAAAACCTTTTCTTTCCAATGTGACATTCATGGTTTGCTTAGTCATTGTATCTTGAAGTTTTCCCACCTTGGCTTGAGTTAATGAGTGTTGACCTTGAAGGTTCCTGGTACTCAATGCAGTAACTCTGAGCTGTGCTTTGAAGTCATCATTCATCAGCATTTCATCATCTTTAGCCAGGTGCTCAGCAAGAACATCTGCAGTAGGAATAAAATTAACTTTGTTCCACTCCTTGATCCATTCTCTTCCTCTGTTAGTGTCACTCCAAGGAACTGGTGCATTCTTTCTCACAACCTTCTTAATCAAATCAGCTTTACAAACTGTTTGTGGAGGTGCATGTCCAGAAGGACCAGCTGCATCATCATTTATATTTGTAGCAGCTTCATCAGTATTTCCTTCAACAGAACTTGCAGAATCTTCAGTATCAACATCTTTTGATAGAATGGTTGTATGTGAAGCAATAGAAGATTCATCTTCATGGACATCAGCATCTATTAATGGAGTGGTTGGTGGAGTGTGCTGAGAAAGATGTGAATTAGATGGAGCTTCCAGATACAAAACCAAAGGCACATCCAAGTTGTTGATATCAATTTCAGCACTTGTGTCTGGGTTATCAGCATGTACTGGAGAGTTTATTGGAGACACAGGAGGTGTAGACATTGGAGGAGTCTCTGGCTCTTGGATTGGAGATTTGTGAGCTTCATGAAGTTCTGGCTCAGCACTTGGAAGAGATTCAACTACAGTAGGTTCTTGTGGGATTAGAGATTCCTGACCCCCTTCCACAGCTGCTGCTTCCATTCCTTCTTCAGAGGTTAATTATTCTACAGCCCTCCTTGTTCTTTGCATTTTAAGTCTCTTAGCTGGTGGAGAGACTCTAGGAGCTTGATCATCATAGTTTAGCTTTCTAAACCTTTTTAGGGGCCTAGAACTCTCAGTTTCTTGAGCTTTCTGAGAAGAGACCTTCTCAGCTACTTCAGCAATAGGTTCTGATGGTTGAACCTGTACCTCATCATCAGACTCATCTCTTAAAATCATCTTCCTTCTTTTCTGCTGTGACTGAGGGACTGTCTTAGTCCTCTCTGCTCTAGAAGAAGAAGGCTTCACTTGATTATGTGCTGATGGTTGTGGTTGTTGTGTTTGGTTAGTGGCGGGTTCTGATGGCTGTTGTGTATTGGTAGGTTGGACATCAGGATATAGCAATAAATAGGTATCAGAATCAGCAGTTACCAGAGCTTGCTTTACTGATAAAGGAATTCTAAGGGGTCTCAAAACTTCCTTCTTGTTGTCAGCAGTTAAGAGATCAGTAAAAGCCCTTTTAGCTAATCTAAACGGTTCTATGTGATCACTTGCTAGTTGTGGGTCATCTGATGTATAGTAACTATAGATTAACTGACAGAACCTAGAAAAGTAAACTACATTCATGTCCTCTTTCATTCTATCTCCTATAAAACATAACACAGTCTTGGCATAATCAAGGTGAGACTGGTTTAGGAGAGCATACCCAATTTGTTGTGTCAGAATAGGAATGGCATCAAAATTTGAGCACTTGTTGGCAAACGTCTTCATGATGCAATCGAAGAAGAAGCTCCATTCCCTTCGAATATGTGGGCGTTTGAGTTGACCCATCTTAGCCAAACTCTTTTCATACCCTAGATTAGCCATCATTTGCTGTAGCAAGGGCTCCTCCACAGCAGAATTGAATTGACAGTTTTCAGGTTGGTGTAGAGCTTTTCGAACTGTTGCCGGAGTAACAACATACTCAACCTCATTTGTTGTAAACACGATGCTTGGAGTCCCATCCTTACCACCATCATCATAAAGTCCCGTACGCCAGAACGTCAGAACTTGAGTTCCAAATAAACTGGATGGCTGCGTCAAAGCGAACCCAATTTCACTATGAGATAAGAAATCCTGAATAAAATGAAGTTCCGAAGGAGCTTCACTCTTAGTGAGAATGGCAGCGTAGTTGTTGGGGACGAACTTTGCTCCATTAAAGATTATATCCTTGGGTGCCATTGAAAAAGAAGTGAGAAATAAGAATGCTTGAAAGGTGTTCGATAAAATGCCTGTGTAAAAACCATCAGTAAATATGGAGAGAAATAGAGAAAAGAGAGAGAGTGTAGGATACAAAAGTAGATAAAAGATTTAAAATCTTTTCTCTCTTTTACTTATACACGCCACTTGACAGCAGTTAAGACGAATTTGAACAGTCTTTACACCTGTCAGCCATGCAGTAGTTAAGACAATAGTTAATGGGCACGGGAAATAAGTAATGATTACCATGCACATGCAGTTTTTCAAAAAAAAAACTGTTCCCACTAAACAAGTAATTATGACTGTCTTTATCTCCCTTAAACCAATATTCTGAAAAAATAGAACCGTTAAAGTATTAACCAAAAATAAATCAAGTAAATAAATATTGCCACGTAAGCATGAGAACTTGACTATTATCAGAATTTAAAGGTCATCAGAATATGGCTTCTGTACTCAAAAAGTGAATGTTTATTACGGTAATTCTTCACATAAATACTGATATGGTTTCTTCAGAACTTAATCATCAGAACTTCCATCAGAACTTGTCCTCAGAATTTATGCAACTAACACTTCAATTGTTCATCTAAAACAACATTGATCACCACAGTAATTTTCATCATTTATATGGAGTGTAAGTGTGTGCTTTAAGCTAAATATCAGACAAAGAGTAAAGTCTAATTCACTTCAGTACATCTTAGAAATAAGGCATAACTAAGAACTTTGCTCAAAATCTGTTATTAGTCTGAAGTCTACTATAAAATGAGTTCATGCATGAGTCCACCTCAACTGTTTTGTGCTCATTTTATGCATCTTTTGATATTCTTTTTCACAGGAGCTTCTCAGTGTAAGTGAGTCACAACTGCTTATCCGAATTTATACTATTATCAGAGTATTTTTCCAGTAATCAGAGAATGTGAAAAGTCACCAAGAAAATTTGATTTTGCTTTTCTAATGCATATTACTTAATACCAGCAATGTACTTGGGTCTTCCCTTCCACATACATTTTTCTCTAGATCTCAAAGGAGTACTTGATATTTATTTCTTTTCTATACTTTTTCTTTTGATAAGTGAGGCTTATCAGCACTTAGTACATTCATAATATTTACCAACCTCAGAACTTAACAGATAAGAAGCACTATTCTAGTTTTTGACCTAGTAATAAGATACACAAAGTAAACCTAACCAAGCTCAATATCAGAATTTGCTTGTGTTAAAAGATTTCCACATAAACAATTACTTCAAACATGGGATATTTATTATATTAGAGACTACTAGGTCAGCATCTAGCACATTTATCCTCATTGGATTGAATAGTCACAGAAACATTCATATCACTATCAGAGTTTAGAATTTCACATCAGACAACAATCAACACTTAGGTAAATTTCTATTTAAGCATAGATTTCATAAAGATAGTAATATCTGTAAATACTTATCATAAGGTCTGATGTATCAGAACATAAACTAAACAGATTTAGAGAAAGAACCTGAAACCATTCCAAGTTCATTTACCAATCTTGTAAAAGTAGCTTCACACAGTGGTTTTGTGAAGATATCTGTTAGTTGTTGATCTGTTGGAACAAAATGCAATTCCACTGCACCTTCCATCACATGATCCCTTATGAAGTGGTACCTAATGCTGATGTGCTTTGTCATTGAGTGCTGAACTGGATTACCTGTTATAGCAATAGCACTTTGATTATCACAGTAAATGGGTATTTTAGAATATGTTAACCCATAATCCAGTAACTGATTCTTCATCCAAAGAATTTGTGCACAACAGCTTCCTGCAGCAATGTACTCTACCTCTACAGTTGATGTGGAAATTGACTTTTATTTTTTGCTAAACCAAGAAACTAATCTGCCTCCAAGAAATTGGCAGCTTCCACTTGTGCTTTTCCTGTCAATTTTGCACCCTGCAAAATCTGCATCTGAGTAACCTATTAGCTTAAAGTCTGATTCCATAGGATACCACAATCCTAGATTAGCTGTACCCTTAAGGTACTTGAAAATTCTTTTCACAGCTGTTAAGTGAGGTTCTCTTGGATCTTCTTAAAATATTGCACAAAGACAGGTAGCATACATAATATCAGGTCTACTTGCAGTTAGATAGAGTAGTGAGCCAATCATAACTCTGTAATCAGTAATATCTACTGATGTACCAGTATCCTTATCCAATTTTGTTGCAGTGGCCATAGGAGTGGATGCGCTTGAACAGTCCTGCATTCCAAATTTCTTCAACAAATTTCTGGTATACTTAGATTGACAAATAAAAGTTCCTTCTTCATTCTGCTTGACTTGAAGACCCAGAAAATAGCTAAGTTCTCCCATCATACTCATTTGATATCTTGACTGCATTAGCTTGGCAAACCTTTTACAAAGTCTGTCATTTGTAGAACCGAAAATGATATCATCAACATATATCTGCACCAAAAGTAAGTCCTTTCCATGGTTGAGATAGAATAAAGTTTTGTCAACAGTCCCTCTGTTAAATCCACTTTCCAGAAAAAACTGAGCTAATGTCTTATACCATGCTCTTGGAGCTTGCTTAAGGCCATAAAGTGTTTTATCAAGTTTGTAGACATGATTAGGAAATTTTGAATCTACAAACCCTGGAAGTTGTTCAACATATACTTCTTCTTCCAATTCTCCATTAAGAAAAGCACTTTTTACATCCATTTAAAAGACTTTAAACTTTTTGTGAGCAGCATAAGCTAGAAATATCCTTATGGCTTCCAATCTAGCAACTGGTGCAAATGTTTCATCATAATCAATTCCCTCCTGTTGAGAATATCATTTTGCAACCAGCTTGCTTTATTTCTTGTAATTATGCCATCACTATCAGTTTTATTTCTGAACACCCACTTTGTACCAACAACAGATCTATTCTTTGGTCTTGGCACTAGGGTCTAAACTTTATTTCTTTCAAATTCACTTAACTCTTCCTGCATTGCTTGCACCCAATCAGCATCTTGAAGAGCTTCTTCCACTTTCTTTGGTTCAGTCTGAGAAAGAAAAGAATGATAGAGACATTTATTTGATGTTGCTGTTTTAGTTCTAACACCTGCTTCAGGATTTCTAATAATCAAATTAGGTGTATGTGCTTTAGTCCACTTTCTTACAGATGGAAGGTGATCTCTAGAACTGGATGCTCCCCCATGATCCATGTTGTCTCCATCAACATTTTCTGATACTCCCCCTGAAATTATGCTCTCTGAATTGGATCCTTCAGAATTTGAGTTTTCAGAGTTATCAGAACTTGGCCCATCAGAACTTAATAAATCAGAACTTGAAGAGCCTGTTCTAGGTTCTGATACTTCTTAAGATGTGTTTGGATCTTCAATATGCTCCCCCTGCACAGGTGCATTTTCCTTTGGCATAGTCACCACAGTTTCAATAACATCAGAGTTTAACCCATCAGAGTTTGCAGTATCAGGATTTAGACTATCGGAATTTATAGAATCAGAATTTAAAACTTCATTCTCAAATCTCAGCTGATCATGATCATTGAAATCTTCAAGTCCAGTAATCTTCTTATCATCAAAAGAGACATTGATAGATTCCATGACAACCCTTGTTCTTAAATTGTAGACTCTGAAGGCTTTTGTGGTTAGTGGATATCCAACAAAAATTCCTTCATCAGCTTTTAGATCAAATTTGGATAGCTGTTCAGGATGTGTCTTAAGAATAAAACACTTGCATCCAAATACATGAAAGTACTTCAGATTTGGCTTCTTTTTCTTCATCATCTCATATGGTGTCTTTCCATGCTTGTTGATAAGTGTTGCATTCTGAGTAAAATAAGCAGTCTGCATAGCTTCAGCCCAAAAATAGGTTGGTAACTTTGCTTCATCAAGCATAGTTCATGCAGCTTCAATAAGAGTTCTATTATTTCTTTCAACAACTCCATTTTGCTGTGGAGTTCAGGAGCAGAGAATTCCTGCTTTATTCCATGGTATTTGCATAACTCTTCCATTATCATATTCTTGAACTCAGTGCCTTATCACTTCTTATAATTTTCACAAAGTCTTTGACCAATTTATCCAGTTGTTTGACATGATCAATCAAGATAGATGCACTTTCACTTTTTGTGTGCAAGAAATACACCCATGTGTATCTGGTAAACTCATCTACTATGACCAAAGCATATTACTTCTTTGCAATAGACATGACATTCATTGGACCAAATAGATCAACATGTAGTAGGTGATAAGGCTCAAGAATTGAAGATTCAGTCTTGCTCTTGAATGAAGATTTTCTTTGTTTTGCCTTTTAACATGAATCACAAAGGCCATCAGGAGCAAATACTGATTTTGACAGTCCTCTCACAAGATCTTTCTTGACTAGTTCATTTATATTGTTAAAATTTAAATGAGAGAGTTTCTTGTGCCAATCCCAGCTTTCTTCAATTGATGCTCTGCTTAATAAACAGATTGCAGAACCATCAGAACTTGTTGAAAGCTTGGCTTCATAAATGTTACCATGCCTGTATCCCTTCAGAACAACTTTGCCTGTAGATTTGCTTTCAACTTCACAATGTTCTTCAAAGAAATCCACATGATAACCTCTGTCACAGATTTGACTAACACTCAGCAGATTGTGTTTAAGTCCTGAGACTAGAGCTACTTTTTCAATGATGACATTCCCAAGATTGATATTCTCATATCCCAGAGTTTTTCCCATATTGCCATCTCTATAAGAAACTCCTAAGCCAGCTTTCTCCACAAAGTCTAATAGCAGGGCTTCATTTCCAGTCATATGTCCTGGACATCCACTTCCAGAACTAGGATTTTTTTCATGTTGCCCTGCAATCACAAAAACCACTAATGATTAGTTTTAAGGACCTAGACTTGCTTGGATCCTTTGGCTTTATTAAGTTTGTTAGCATTTGCAGCGGATTTAACTTCAGAGTTTATGCTAACATTTTTCATATCAGATTTTACAGTATCAGACTTTGCATCAGAACTTACACTAGAAGGAATAATGCTAACTTTCTTTAAAGAAGGTTTTATTTGATAATAATCATAGTACAAACTATGATATTCCTTACAAGTATAAATGGAATGCCATAAACTACCACAATGAAAACAAGGATTTTGTGGTTTAAACCTAATATTCTGACTCTTAACTCCTCATTTAGGAGGTAAAGAATTTATATCCTTATTCTTCCTGCAAAAAGAAGCAAGATGGTTAATGTTTTCACAGTTATTGCATTTCTTTCTAGGAGCATTAGGAACAGACTTATAATTATTGCTTTTATTCACACCTTCCTTTCCATTCCTATTTTTCCTAGGTGGCTTTACCTTGTTTACATTCTTAATCTCTTTCAGCTTATACTTAAGCTATTTCTTTGTCATTAAGCCTATGTTAACTTTAGCTGGTTTATCCTGTTTTAATTTGTCAAAAGTTGACTCTGCCATAACTTCTGTATCAATATCTTTCATCTTTTCAGAATCAGACTTTACAGTTTTAGCTACAAACTTAACAGGATTTACCTTTGGCTTAGTAGTCTGTTTAACAATAATTGGCTTAATTTGTTCAGTTCCTATTTCACTTTAATCATCTCCATAACCTAAGCCCTCTTTCTAGTTTCCACTACTTAGCAAATTCTGAGTTGTTCTGCCAGAGTTAGTCCAAGTCCTGATAATCTCTCTTTCCTTTTCTAACTCAGTTTTTAGAGATTGATTCAATTTTAGCACTTCATCTCTAACATAAAAAGCATCATCTATTTCTTTCTGAGTTTGATGGAACATAACTAACTCTTTTTCTAAATAATCATTCCTTTTCATAAAAGCCAGATTTTCAGAAGTTAAGTTATCACATGTTAAGGTCTGATCTCTATAGCTAATGGATATGGTTTTAAGATAAGATCTCAACTCAGTAATATCATCAGTATGAAAAGCATAAGTTGTTTGAGGTACCTTTAACTCAACAGCTTCAGAACTGCTATCAGCATTTGCCATCAAGGCATAGTTCACCTCATCTTTAGAATCTGAAGTGTCTGTCCAGATTTTCTTCTTTGTGACAAGTGCCTTGCCTTTATCACCTTTTCCTTTCTTGAAATCAGGAGATATGTGGCCTTTCTCACCACAATTGTAGCATTTAACATTTGAGTAATCTCCTCTGTCAGACTTTCCTGCTTTGCCTTCAGATTTCTGAATCCTTTCTTATCAGAACTTCCACTTTTCCTGGAAAACTTCTTTCCCCGGAAAATTTCTTTCCCCTTTTGAATTTCCTGTAGGCTATCTTTGTGATGCCCTTCACCATAAGAGCACACAATCTCATCATCTCTTCATCAACATCCATCTCAGATAGACTTTCAGTTTCTGAATCCTCATCATTATCAGAACTTGATGAATCTGAATCAGACTTTGTGATGAGAGCCTTTCCTTTGCCTTTCTTTGAGACAGCCACTTTGGGGGATTCCTCCTCAGCCTTAAGAGCAACTGTCCTTGACTTTGTCCCATGTCTCTTTCTTCTTTGATCCATCTCAAGTTCATGAGTTTTGAGCATACCATAAATTTCATCAAGAGTAGTTTCATCAAGAGCATAGTTGTCTCTTATAGTAGTGGCCTTCAAATCCCAACTTTCAGAAAGAGGTAAAAGGAATTTAAGATTAGAATCTTCAAGATCATATTCCTTATCCACCAGCAACAGATCATTCAAGAGTTTGACAAATCTGTCATATAAACCAGTTAATGACTCATCAGGTTTTGAGTCAAAGTGCTCATACTCTTGAGTGAGTATAGTCCTCCTATTCTTCTTAATTGTATCAGTTCCCTGGCATCTTGTCTTCAAGGCATCCCATATCTCCTTTGCAGTCTTGCAGTTAATTACCCTATTTGACATGACATTATCAATGGCACTATGCATCAAATGTCTTACCTTTGCATCCTTGGTACAGTCTTTGCTGGCTTATCTGCAACTACAACAGAGAGCTGGGTTGGCTTATGTGGTCCTCATTAATTCTGTCAAGGTATTCTGGATCTGTAGCTTTCAGAAACATAGCCATCCTCACTTTCCATATGGGATACTCAAAAGGTCTCAGCATGGGAACCCTAATAGTCTCATATCGACTGTGGATTTGAGTCTTTGGAGTTTTTTCAGTTTTGGTGGGCTTGGTTGGAGTTTGTTCTTCTTCAGACATGATTGTTTTAGATCTTTACTGTATATGTGTTAACAGATTGGCTCTGATACCACTTGTTAGGTCACACACACTGTAGAAGGGGGTTGAATACAGTGTATAATACAATCAAATCGAATTAAGAACACAAGTATGTAACAAAGAATAATCTTATTAATAAAATAGTATTGCAATGGAACCGTTCTCTCTCAGTGATGAACAAATATCACGAGAGCTGCTAGGGTTACAATGAATAATTTTCTCGATGATGATAACACATCTAGTGTAAACCCTATATTGTGTTTATATACCACAAAGTTACAAGATAATCTCTAATTGATATCGAATATAATTATATATCCTAAAATATATCAAATAGTTATCTTTTCCTCCAAGTGTTCTATTCTTCATAGAATTCTTCTCCATGCATATCCTTTCTTGTTTTAGTCTTAACCTTCTTTTCCTTCAATCAGCCGCCTTCCTTATCTGAAAGTCTTCTTAAGTCCTGATATTATCTCCTGATGAATATCTTCTGATATCTTAAGTTCTGATAACTTAAGTTCTGATATCTTAAGTTATGACTTCTGTATAAGTACTGATTTCCAGTTAAGTCCTGATTTGTCCTGTTAGTCAAGATCTGAAAACTAAACACAAATCATTATTAGGCATGACATCACAAATATATCTAACAATTGCCTAAATAGATGCCATAGTTTGGTATCATTGACATGAGGATATTCAATTTGAAAAGAATTAATGAGGCTCCTAAGATATTTAAACAGTATTAGTGCATTCTGGTTTGTTAGTGTATGTGTGTGTGAGTGACTGAGTGTGTGTGTGTATGGGGGGTCCACCTTAGCATTCATGATAGCCGAGTTAATCATACAGTTTATCTTTAGCTTTTAAAAGAACTTGGCACATGGCTTTTATTTTCTCAACAGCACTGCAAACATATCATACTTGGGGTCAGAATTGTAAGATATTATATATGTGCAGAATTATACATTTCAATTACCTAGGATTCAGATCAGAATCAGAAGATGCATCTCGTAGAGAATGCTGCCTTTCTTTAAGTCGATTCTGTAATTCACCAGCCAAATCATTGTGGTTCTTCATTATCGCAATGCTTACATACACCCTTGCCATATTTATTTCATCATGAATCAATCAAAAGGTAAAATCAGAATTATCGTTCTCATTCTCTTTCCTCCATAGATTATACTTACCCAGGACTGCCGAGTCAACTGATTTGGAACGTTCAATAGCATCATTTTCAAGATTCAGGGTTACTTCATCATCTTGTTTTACCAAATCAGCTGCACACTTTTCTCATTTCTTTTCTCTTAATTGCTGCACAAAATTGCCATTATCTTAGTTTTTCTCTTAATTGCCATTATCTTAATTTCCTAAAAATATCCAATCTTTAAAAAAGTATCATACTCTCATACCAAGTGCATTTTGGGTGAGAACATCTAGTAAATCTTGCTCTAGAAGGAAGCATAGTAGCGACTAAACAACCAGCAGGCAGCAACAATACTTGCACTCATAAGATTGGTGGATGTAGTTGTCTGCAAATAATTTTATCAACATGACTTCTATAAGGAAAAAAGGGAAACTTTAAATAATGATAATTCAACATAACTTCTCTTACATCTTCGATAAATATCTTCTTTGACTGAAATATTAATAGAAAACAGTTACAAAATTGAAATACCTAAAAAAAATCATAGTTCAAAACTAAAAGAATCAAACCTCTTTAATGAAAGCAGTATGTAATTTACACAGGCCAGTAAGTGCTTGTGCTGTATGTTTCTCTTATAGTACACACACCTGAAATGATCTTTCCAGAAATTTTCAATTTTTTTCTTTTATGCAATCATTAGTTTTTCAAATATGTAACGATTACTTGAGTATATAAGATAATGAACAAAGCATACTTGAGAATAATGAAACATTCTAAGGTTTAAAATGTTAAAATGTTTTCACACTATCTATAACTAACGGTACCAATGTCAAGAATCATTTTTTATCTAATTAATAAAAAGCATTTTTAGTCCAAAACATTTTACTTCAAACATTTCTGAAGTGAATAATACAAATCTTGATAAATTTCAGCGATATATTCTTTCTTTATGTTAATTTTTCTTGGCCATTAGTTATTGACTTATGTAAGTTTCTTATTAGTTGCTACTTGATAGATACTAAACATTAAAGAGGTGAGTAGGAATAATTATCAAATAGTACTATAAAAGACCGACCATTTCTAAAACACAGAGGTAACAAGAACGAGTATCTTTTTTTCAACAGTGATTTAACATTCATCTTTAAGAGCAATATATTATCCATGCCAAAATCGACTAAAAAGCTCCTTAAACACATAAATAACTAATATATCAAAGAGGGATGGAGAGAGGGAGAGGGAGAGCGAGGGAGAGAGAGAGTTTATATAGAAGTGGGATAAAAGGTTGTACCTCAAATTTGAAGCCAAAAGTAGCTAGAAATCGAAAAAGGTACTTGAACCCAAATGGTTTGTCAAACCCTAATTGAACCAGAAACCTGAATATGTTACTCAAATCCCTAATTGGACCTTAACCGAACATGTTTCTACCGAAAGATAGAGGAATATGTTAGAAGGGGAGAAAGAGATAAAGCTAAAGTGAGCAGAGTGGCTTGACCTAATTGATTCCCCCTTTCATTTTTCATCCCTGTTTGAAATTTTGTTGCCGCTCTGCCAAATATTCAACCGCCCAGCTCAGCGCAAAATTTTAGTCACCCAAATATTTACTTTAATTTTTTTTATAAATATTCAAATATTTTAGCATTCTACAGATTTTAATTGTAGAAGTAATTAATTATTTAAAGAAATATGTAAAAATCATAGATTATAACATATTATTTTCACGATAAATGTTTTACTGATTTTATAAAAAAATTATTAATTTTTATGGTAAGTAATATCTATTCAATTTAAACATATTAAAAAATATATTATACGCAAAATATAAATGTTCAAATTATTTGACGGATTATAATGTATATTACATTCTTGATTCATTAATAATACACAGTATAATTTTAATACTAGATTTATGATAATATTTTCACTTTAACATTTTTTAGAAATAAAAGTAACTAATGTAACATCAGGTGTTGTGTTACATGTAGTGCAACACCGGTATTTCTATGCAACACTAGCTTTATACCTATTGTAACAGTAATTGAGATGTGTTACAATAGAATAAAAAATTTGTAGCTAATGTAACGCTGCTTGTAACACTTGCATTACAGTAGCCCACTTATGGCATAGTGAAAAGACAGTCATCATTAAAGAGGTTGCCTTAGTGGATGGTCTCAAGCATAATTTGTTGAGTATCAGCCAGCTTTGTGATAAAGGCAATTCAGTAACCCTAAATTCAGAAGCTTGTGTTATGACAAATAAAAAGAGAAACAAAGTGGTTCTCACTGGAGTGAGAAAATGAAATGTGTATTTAGCTGATTTCAACTCGTCTAATACAGAATCTGTCACTTGTCTTCTCAGTAAAGCAAGTCAAGATAAAAGTTGGCTATGGCACAAGAAGCTGTCCCATCTAAACTTCAAGACCATGAATGAGCTTGTCAAGAAAGAACTGGTTAGAGGCATTCCTCAAGTGGAGTTTTCTAAGGATGGATTATGTGATGCCTGCCAAAAAGGAAAGCAGATCAAAGCATCATTCAGAAAGAAGCTTGATTCAACAATTGAAGAACCTTTGAAATTGCTATACATGGATTTATTTGGACCATTCAATGTGTTTTCCATCTCAAGGAAAAGATTTTGCCTAGTAATTGTGGATGATTTCTCAAAGTTCTCTTGGACATATTTCCTAAAGTCTAAAGATGAAGCTAGTGAAATCATCATCAATCACATAAGGCAAGTCAACAATCATCCTGATTTTAAAGTAAGAAGAATCAGGAGTGACAATGGAACTGAGTTCAAGAATTCTGTGATGAGATCATTTTGTGAAGATAATGGGATTATGCATGAGTTTTCTGTAGCAAGAACTCCACAAATAATGGAGTAGTGGAAAGAAAGAACATATCTCTTATTGAAGCTACAAGGACAATGCTTGAAGAATCAAAGTTACCAACATATTTTGGGCTAAAGCTGTGAATACTGCCTGCTACACTCAGAATATTTCTTTGGTTAATGAAGCAAAATGTATGACACCCTACCAATTGTTCAAGAACAAGAAACAAACTTTAAATTTTCTTCATTTCTTTGGCTGCAAATGTTATATCTTGAGAAATCAAACTGATCAACGGGAAGTTTGATGCTAAAACAGATGAAGGAATTTTTGTTGGATATGCTGTGAGAAAGGCATATAGGGTCTATAATCTAAGAACCAACATTGTTATGGAATCAATACATGTTGTGTTTGATGACAAAAAGATTGAAGGACTGAAAGATGGAGATTTCCATTAAAGCCTCAAGTTTGATAATGTGGAGAGGGTTACTGATGACAGTGATGATGAAAGTGATCAAGAAACAGTGAATAAGGATAATGTAAAAAAATCTACAATTATTGAAGCACACTATTCAACATCTGTCGAGTTGCAAAATGCTTCTACCTTATCCGTCGGGAGATAATCTGCCTTATCCGTCGGGAGACAATCTGCCTTATCCGTCGAGAGACAATCAGCTTCATCCGTCAGGACACAATGTGCATCATCCGTCGGAACATTAAGAGAAGATGAAAGTCATAATAGATCACCTACAGAAAGTTCCCCTTTCTCAAATCAAAGATTCACAAACTCAGGGGGAGTTTCTAATAATCAAAACTCAGTCACACATCAAAACAACAATGAGGCCTCTTCATCTAGAGCTAATCTACCTCAACAAAGAAAATGGACTAAAGATCACCCTTTTGATCTCATCATTGGTGATACATCTTTTAGAGTTCAAACAAGGAGAACAACTCAAGAAGAATGTCTATATAGCAGCTTCCTATCTAAGGAAGAACCAAAGAAGGTAGAAGAGGCTTTGTTGGATCCTGATTGGATTTTAGCTATGCAGGAGGACCTAAACCAATTTGAAAGGAACAAGGTATGGAAGCTGGTACCTAAACCTAAAGAAAATAATCCAATTGACACCAAGTGGGTATTCAGAAACAAGATGGATGAAAATGGCATACTGGTCAGGAACAAAGCTAGATTGGTTGCTAAAAGCTATTGTCAACAAAAAGGAATAGATTTTGATGAAACTTTTGCTCCTGTTGCAAGACTTGAAACCATCAAAATTTTCTTAGCATATGCAGCCCATGCCAATTTCAAGGTCTATCAAATGGATGTCAAAAGTGCTTTTCTAAATGGAGATTTGGAGGAGGAAGTCTATGTCAGTCAACCTCCTGGTTTTGAGGATCCAAATTTTCCAGAATATGTCTACTATCTTTTGAAAGCACTTTATGGACTAAAGCAAGCACCTAGAGCCTGGTATGACACTTTATCAAAGTTTCTTTTGGAAAATCATTTCACAGAGGTACTGTTGATAAAACTTTATTCTTTAGAAATGTTAATGGCTCTAGTATACTTGTTCAAATCTATGTAGATGATATTATATTTGGTTCTGCAGATGAAAAACTTTGCAAAAAGTTTGCCAAATTGATGCAAAGTAAGTATAAAATGAGCATGATGGGAGAACTTAATTTCTTGGTTTACAAGTTAAGCAAGTTAGTGACGGAATATTCATTAACCAAACTAAATATATTCATGATCTCTTAAAGAAGTTTGATCTAATGGATTGCACATCTACAAAAGCTCTCATGGCCACTGCAACCAAGCTTGAATTAAACACTACTGAAAAGTCTGTGGATATTTCAAGCTATATGGGATGGTTGGCTCACTTCTGTACTTAACAGCTAGTGGGCCAGATATAATATTTGCTACTTGTCTATGTGCTAGATTTTAGGCTGATCCTAAAGAATCTCACCTAGTAGCTATTAAGAGAAATTTCAAATATCTCAAGAGAACACCAAAACTTGGCATTGGTACCCTAGAGATTCTGGTTTTGATCTAACTGGTTATTCAGATGCAGATTATGCAGGTTGTAAAATAGACAAAAAAAGCACAACAGGAACCTGTCAATTTCTAGGGAACAAGCTTGTGTCCTGGTTCAGTAAAAAGCAAAATTCAGTTTCTACTTCTACAGCTAAAGCTGAATATATTGCTACTGGGAGTTGCTGTGCACAGATTTTGTGGATGAAAAACTAATTGTTGGACTATGGTCTATAAGTGGATAGAATTCTCATTTTCTGTGATAACACAAGTGCAATTGCCATAACTGAAAATCCAGTGCAACATTCAAGAACAAAGCACATATACATCAAGTACCACTTCATAAGGGAACATATGATGAATGGTACTATGGAACTTCATTTTATTCCAAGTGAAAAGTAGCTTGCAGATATCTTTACCAAGCCACTTGATGAATCCACCTTTTCAAGGTTGGTAAGTGAGTTAGGTATGCTTAATTATTCTTGAATTATTTCAGATATTTTTGCAAGTTATAATATAGCCAGAAACTTAATTGATTTTTCTGTTTTGGATGAAATTTGGCTAAGTCAAAATTTACATCCCGACGGATGTTCATTATCTATCGAGTTTGATCATCCTTCGGAATATTATTTGTTAATAAAAATCAATTACTTTTCTGGATTATTTTATAACCCGATGGATAACTGATTTATCCTCAACCGTCGAATTGTCTCAATCTTAGTCGTTAAAACTCTGAGCATCATCCATCGAGTATACTTACAGTTTGTAAGCATGACACGACGGATAAGTGACAGAATTTTTATATTTTTTTTGTAAACGGCTATTTTGGGCTATTTTGATTGGTTACTTTATTTCAGTTTATTTTGTTTGATAGTTTATTTCTGAGATAGTATAAAAGCAGAATTCATTTTTATTCTACTCTTTTACATTCTCAATTCAATTGCTCTAACTTCCTTTCTTCTCCAAAGCAAATATTTTCTCTACAAATTACTCAGTCTCTAACAACGGCACCAGTCGTCAAAATCATGTCTCAGACTGGATATATCTACGAAAAGAACAACTTCACAGCTCTTGTAAACAAGGAGGTTCAACAGTCTGGAGAGTTTCACAAAATGATGGATTTTGTGAAAAGCTGTAAACTTAACTATGCGATGCTGGAATCTCCCACAATCTATTGTGATGTTGTAGAGGAGATATGGACAACTGCAGTGTACAACTCTACTGACAAGACCATCACTTTCACTCTCAAAGGTAAACATTTTTGCATTAATAGTGACATTGTCAAAGCATGCTTTAGCATTCCTGATAATACTGCTACTGTTCCACACACAGACACAGATATAGTTAACATGCTAAATTCCATGGGCTATGCACTTTCCACTTCTAAGTTAAGTGAAATTAGAAGGTTAGGTCTTAGAAAGGAATGGAGCTTTTTATGTGATGTGGTAACTAAGGTATTTTCTGGTAAGATTAGTAACTTTGATTATGTTAATATTTCCATGCTTTACATGCTAGTTACTGATAAATACTTTAATTTCAGTGACTTGGTTTTGTTTGAGTTAGGTTATAAGTTAGGAGAATTGAATAAGAGAGGTAAAAGTGTCTATTATGTTAGATTCTTTATGATGCTTCCTAACCATCTCATTGAGAACCCAACCAACAAGCTAAATTGTTGGGTTCAAGAAAGGAGGATTATTGCAGATCTCAACAGGACAAATCACCATAAAGAGGTGCCTCTCCTTTATTTTCCAATCATGGAGGGACCTCAGGTAAGTGAGGTAAGCACCACTGTCTCCACTCTTCCAACCTCATACATTTTTTTGCTTTCTAGTGTAGCTATAACATCCATGTCAATGACCCAACAGATGCCTACCCAAGCTACCAAAACAACAATTTCTAAACCCAAATCTAAGAAAGCCCCCTCTGGTTTCTTTCAAAAGAAATCAGTTGCAAAATCCACTAAACACAAAGAGGGGAGTGTGAAGGTGAGTGAGCAAGGTGAGGGACAGGGTAAAAATCAAAGAAACCCTAAGGATAAGGCTGGTGAGTTGAGTGTACCCAAGCCTAGCTACACCACAGTTTCCTAAAAAATTGTGGTTATTAATAAGGAAATTAGCTCATTTCTAGTTTCATCCTCCCAAAAGGATGTTACTATTGAAACAAGCTCCCAGCCAGGAGCACAGGCCAAGAGGGGTAGGGACACTAGTTCACCATAAACTTATGCTAGAAAGAAAAGATCAAAAATACTTGGGGATGCACAGGGAAGACACACAGTGCAAACTGGTGCTAATGACCCAATCAATGTACCTTCTCAAAGTTAGATTGATGTGACTCCAATAAATGTGGAGTCACAGCCCAAATCTTTAACAATTAAAGCACCTGAAACACAAAATTCACCCACACACTCACTGGATGTTGACATGATCAATACATCACTTCCAAATTCTCCATCTTTAACTCTTGTGGAGAAGCCAAAAATCCAAGCAAGTGAGCATCATCTTTTAGATGATTTGTTGGCTCACTTGCCATTTCTTTCTGAGTATGTTGAAACATCTGTGCCTAAATTTTCATCAATCTGCATAGAGTCTACAATAGTCTCCACTCCAAACTCATTCATTTCTTCTATCCCGATGGATATTCATCATCCATCGAGTAGTGATTGTATCCCGATGGATAAGCTTAACAGCAGTCATCCGTCGGATAGTCATAATACTATCCCGATGGATATTCATCATCCGTCGGGTGTCTCTGCACAACTTCAAATTTCTTTAATTCTTACAAGTGCTGAAGACTTAGTGGTAGTGCAATCACTCTTAGGACTGAGAGAAGGGAGTGAATTGAGTGAGAGTCTGGGTTGCTCCTAGGAAAAAGGAGAGAAAATGAGTGATCAAATGCAGACCATTTCTTCAGGTCTAGAAAATGTGAGTGAGAGGAGTCCCACCTTAGATGGTGAAGGTGAGGGTGTGAGGGTGGGTAGCCAAGGGGAGCCCTTGATGCAAGAACAGAGAGATCATGAGAGAAATGCAGGTACAGGAGAAATAAGGGTGGACATCATTGCTAGTGAGTCAATGAATGTTAATGAAGCAGATAGAGAGGAACTATCTCAGCATAGTCAAGCTTTTATAGATTCCACCTCTTTGGATGCTGAGGCAATTTACTCATCCTATTCTAGCATATCAACTTTTGGCTGGATAGGGTAATGAAAATGCAGAAAGGATGCTAAATTTGGTGCACACCGCTCAATCCATGAAAAGAGTAAAGGATGCCATCACAGCTATGCCTTCTACAGCTGGTGATGACATAGATTATGAGGCTGGTGGGTCAGAAGAATTATTTGGTAATGAGGCTGATGATAGTGAAGAGGAGTCACTGGACATAGGGGGAGAAGTAGGCCCTAGTTCTAGATCTGGTATGCCAACTTGGGCATTTTCAAAGAAATATGATGAACATTACTTCAAGACCACCCTCATTCAACTCATCCGTCAGACACAATCTGCTCTTCAATCAACAACAAATGCCAGCACCAAGAAGCTCCTACAAGCACACCTTGCTTCTCTTTAGTTATAACAAATCCAAGGCTTTCAACACAGTCATAATATCACTTCTATCAAAAATAAGGTTGATCAAATGAAGAATGACATTTCTGAAAGATTGGATGTTAAACTTCCGGAAGCAACAATGATTGATATTAAGAGAAAACTAAGGAAGAACTCTGATCTTGCCACAAAGGTGGAGTCCTTGGACAAAAGGGTGAGTGCTATGAAAGCTTCTCTTATAGCTATAAATCTACATCAAGCACAATAAACTCAACTGTTGCAACAACTGGTGGCTGCACAATCTTTTTCCTCCACTCCACTTGATGATAATAAAAGGGGGATAAATAATTATCTCTAGTCAGTCAAGCAGAGCCATCTAGTGAGGAGGAGAAAGTAGTAAATGTACAAATAAGCCAAGTAATTATTCCAGAAATTACTCTGCCAAAGCCACCAGTATTGGACAACATTGATCTGATCCAAATAGCAGCTGCTAAGCTTGAGTCAAAGAAAATTCCCAAGATACTTGATGTTGCAGCTGTGGATAAGGAACTAGATGAGAAATGGAGAAAGATAGATGCAGAAATTCAACAGAAGTTTGGGCCAATTCAGAAACCAGAAAAAATCTTCACTCATCACTCTCAAGTCAAGAATATTTCTGTGAATGAAATAAGTATGAATTATCTGGAAAAAGGGCAAACATCTTGCATCAAATCTCCAAAGGCAAATCAGATCATGAAGCCTAAAAGAAACTAATCAAAGTTTTTATACAAAAATCCTATGGATATTGTGTATGAAACACCTAGGCCAGATGAGAAGAAGCTGTTGGCTAGGTCAATTGCATTTTTTAAAGATCCAGCTGATTCAGCACTTAAAAGAAGAATTGCCAAGATTTACAGAATTGGTAAAGAAATCTGTGTGGTGGCTGGACACCCTTAGTTTGTAGAAGCTAAAAAGGAAGAGAAGGAAAGAATCAGGCAAGAAAAGAAGCAAGTTGCCTTAGATGCTAAGAAGCTCAAGCAAAAGAAGGAGCTAGCTGCTATCCTGGCCAAACTTCAAGCTGTGAAGACTACAACAGAGATTTCTGCACAACCATCTGTAATTGCTGAATCTCAAGATCAGAAAGTGCAAGATGCACCACAACAAAAAAAAGATTCAGATACAAGCTTCCCTCCAAAAGAAAATTGGACTTCAGTGATGAGGAAATGGAAGACTACATTCCCAAAAAGTCTACAACTTCAACTCAGACAACCAAACCCTCACTGGTATTTAAAGAATTCAAGGTAGTGGATCCAACTAGGAATATTCATGATGAGCCCATAATTCCAAAGGATGAGCCAGTAGACTGGGATAATTTTGTCAATTCCTGAGCTAAATTTTCATATCTTAAACAAGCCAAAGAAGACAAAGACTAGAGCAATCAAGAAAGTGAAGCTTGTGACTCTCAGATCCAAGACCCTAACCAAATCCCAACCCACAGTCAACAAGGAAGATCTCTTATACATCTGTGACATCAAGGAGTTCTCTGAAATAAACCTCAACTTGAAAGAATTGGAAGAAGTAAGAGGGATTGATTCTCATAGACATCTTCCTGAAAGGCTGGTGTTTAAATATAAGAGAGGAAAAGAGATAATATGGCCACTTCACAGGATTCTTCTAGAGAGCCAATCTGTTCTAATAAAGATCTACTCATCTTTCAAAAAAAACTTTGGATATAATGTAACTGCAAGGAGATTATTTCTAAAGAAGATTGATGAGCTGAGGAGTAATAGAGCCAAAGATGCACTACCAAAAACTCTGTCAATCCCCTTCATAGGAAAGAGAGTGCATTTATTGGCTGATGGAATTTAGGGATGAAAAGGGAGTAAGAAGATTCTTCAAATTGGAGGACCAGTTGAGTATCTCCAGCAATGAGACTCTACTGGAAATGCAAGAAATGCTAGATCTCTCAGAAGCTGATGCACTTGAGTTTCACAGACAACTCCAAAATCAGATTGAAGAGAACAACATGAGGCTTGGAAAGAAATTCAGACAATCAAGGAAATAGACTTATCTTCTCAGACTAGAGGAGCACCTTGATAATGATTGTGAGCAACTTCTTTGTATACTTTGCTTTGTTCAAGTTTCAAATAAGTATTGTAACACTTATCAATTTTATCTACTATTTTTATTCTGTATCTTTTGGATGTTTTGTTATCATCAAGTTTCTCTTAATTTATGCCTACAATTCCAGTAGACATAAATTGGGGGAGATTGTTAGGAATATGTTGTAAACTTGATGATAAATCAAACAAAACTCCCTTAGTAGATTTAATTTAGTGAACTTTATAACACTTGACGGATGATCAAATATAGTCCCGATGGATGATTCAGTATAGTCCCGACGGATTATTCAATATAGTCCCGATGGATGATGATTTGACATCCACCGGGTGAGTAGCTTATGTAACAAATAAGTATTGTAGCACAATTATGCAAACAACTTTGTATAGATTCTGTAGGAGCATATGAGTCATGTTGACTACTAGTAGATATACAAAATAGGTTGATTAAATGTAAATATAAGATGTCTTGTAATTTTGTATAAATGAAATAGAGTCAAGTGACAAATAGCTACCCGACGGATGATCAACAAAGCTACCCGACGGATGACAAGCATGTACCCGACGGATGATCAAATTCAAATATTTGTTGACAGTGACAACACAGTCACATGTGTTGGGTATTTACAAAAGGAATGTGGCAGCCTGTTAAGGAGGAATTTGAGAACAAAGAAGCATTACCATTTCCATGATATTATGAAGATATTCAAAGATGCTGGAATAGAGTAGTGAAGCAACATGGATTTAGACTAGATATGTTTTGTTTTATTATCTTGTCTTATTGTCATGTAAAATTAGTGATATATAAACCAGGTGTCGCTAGTAGAACAACTAACTAAGCACACACATTCTCAGAGAAACATTTTCAAGCTGTATTTTGTAGCATTTCTCTGTAAGTTTAGTTGTTCATACTTGTAAGCAGCTGTGAGTTAATCAAGCTTCACAGAGTTCTCATTTGCTATATATATACATATATATATATCTGGTGGATACTTTCAAATCCACCAGAAAGTTTTAAAAGCCTGTGTTTTTATTACTTTATGTTTTGATTCATATATCTCTTCATTCCGCACTTTGCAAATCAAACACTTATATACTTATTGAGTTAGAACTGTTTTAAAATCTTGAAAAAGTAGCCAGAATTACATTCAACCCCCCTTCTATAATTCTTGTTGTATTGTTAGGGAATAACACTTTATTTAATAACAAGTAGATCAGACATCATGTTTGTAACATTTCTATGTGCAAGATTTCAATCCAATCCAAAAGAATCACATTTGATGGCTGTAAAAAGGATTTTCAGACATTTGAAGGGAACTCCAAACTTGGGATTATGGTATCCTAAGGGAACTGGTTTTGAAGCTGTTGGTTACACAGATACAGATTTTGCTGGATGCAGTGTTGACATAAAGAGTACTAGTGGAAGCTGTCAATTTCTTGGACAAAGACTTGTATCCTGGTATAGCAAGAAATAACAATCTGTATCAACTTCTACAGCTGAGGCTGAATACATAGCTGCAGGAAGTTGTTGTGCTCAAGTGCTTTGGATTAGGAATCAGCTAATGGACTATGGCCTAGTGTTACTCAAATTCCCATTACATGTGACAATACTAGTGCTATATCTATAGTGGCTAATCCAGTTAACCATTTTAGAACAAAGCACATTGACGTAAGGTACCATTTTATTAGAGAACATGCTGCAAATGGTACCATTGAGCTCATTTTTGTTCCAACAGAAAAACAATTAGCTGACATTTTTCCTAAACCTTTGGATGAAGCAACTTTCACTAGACTTGTAGGTGAAATTGGAATGCTTAATTCTTCATCCCGAGGCAATAACTCAGCTAATGTTTTGCAGCAGATTAATCTCCAGTAAATCAAAATTAATTTGATTTAATTGGAAATTGACTGAAATACGAGTTATAAATATTTCAGAAATCTCTGCATATTTATTTTTCAAATTCAAATTCAACTTGGAATTCAAATTCTAAGTAAACTGCTCATTTGTTAATTTACATTCTTAATATGTAAAATTAACACAAGGCAGAATTTCAAAAATCAATAGTATATAGAGAACTGAGTTCTCGATAAAGTCCAATTGACTTCTCGACAAGTCATTTTAGGACTTCTCGAGTGAGTTCTCGACAAGTGAATTTACTGACTTCTCAAGTGACTTCTCGATAGGCTTAAAAATGACTTATCGATAAGTCCTTGTAGAGTTCTATAGTAGCGTTAACTCACAGAGTTCTCTACAAGTACAATTTTTCACTTATCAATAACTCAGAACTGAAATAATTTAATAAATTATTTTAGTAAAATACTTTTTGAAAAGTTATTCTAATTTTATTTTGAATTTATTCAAATAAAAGTTGGAATTAATTCAGTCCATTTTTGGACAAACTGGGTATTTATTTGATATCTCGATAAGTCAATTTTTAGTTTTCTATAAGAGTAATTTAAAATGACTTCTCGATATGTATTTCAATTCTTAAAAATTGACTTCTCGATAAGCAAACTCTAAACGTCTATTTTTGAGTTCTCGACAAGTCATCTGCTTTTACTATAAATACCCAGACTTCTCGATACATATTTTAACTTGGAATTTTTTAAAATTCTAAGTAAACTGTATATTTATTAATTTATATCCTAAATATATGAAGTTAATAAATAACAGATCAAAATAAGCAAAAAGTATGAAAAACTGGAATTATTTAATTCATAAATTATGTTCGGCGAAATACTTTTGACATAAAATTTGTTCTAAATTTATATTGATTAAAATTCAGAACTTATCAGTCCTTTTCTAACAAACTGAGTATTTATAAGACATTTCGATTAGCTTATTTTACTTCTCTAATCAAGAATTTAAAATAACTTCTCGAATATGCTAACAATGTTTAAAATGACTTCTCGAATAAATCCCAATGCGTATTTCAGATTTTTCATTAAGTCATTTGCTTTTTCTATAAATACTCAAACTTATTGACACATTTACGTGCTTACGTGCATATTTTTGATCAAATGTGGAATATGTTAGTCTAATGTAAGTAGACTAGTATATTTTATGTGATGTTTTAAGAATACTGATAATAGTTGAATTTATTTGACTATGTGCTAATTATGTGTTTTGAATTTATTCAAAATAAATCTTTCTCAATACGAAGTATTTGATTTAATTAGTGAGCTAGTGGAATATCTTTTGCTGCTACGAAGGGTTACTTTTTGTGTAAGTGTTCTTGAGTACTTGCATGGGGAATAGTTAATCTAGAAAGGAAAGTCACTTTTAACTGCCTAGGTACGCGTAAAGTGTGTTTGTGTGATTATAACACTTATTAACCGGGAAACTCAAGTGTCTCTTGGTTTTTTTTTCTCCTTCTATAAATTCAAATCCTTCTCTCTTCAATATTCATCACTACTTTTTCTCTCAACAAACATCCTAACTCCAAACCCTCATCTTGTTCAAATCTCTCAAATGGCTGCTCCTGTATTCTTCAAGCAAAATAATGGCGTTTATCAACCAGCCTTTCATTTGGCTGATAACAGGGTCTACTATGACCCTGTTGGGCTTCGTGTCCCCATCAGAGGATAGTTTGCAGTCCTTTTGATGTTTCCATTGAAGTTTTTGAAGAACTTTCTTGGGATGATCAAATAAATTTTCTATTTTTCGAGGGTGAAATCTCGTTCGAACAGGAGAGACGTGTTTTGGAGGCTGAGCAGGAATGCCTTGCTGCTCTGGAGCTGCAAGAGAGAATCATTTCTCTTGGACACTCTATGTCTGGAGCGTACCAATGCAGGGCGAGGAGGATTGAAGCAGAGAAGAAGCAGAAACTAGAGTAGTTAGGATTAAGGTTTAATTGTTGGAATCTAAATCATCATGTACTATGTTTTCATATTTATGAAAATATTTCATCTTCTCTATTTGAAAGTTGTTTGTGCCTTGTTTGCTATATGTTTATAATTTAACTGATTATCATATTTCCTGTAATACTGCATGTAGCTAAAAATCTTACACTGCATGTGTCAAGCTAAACATCATAAAGTTACATATGTTCAATGCAGTACAGGTTAAACACAATCTCTTCAAAACAACAACAGGAAACTCAGACAAATCACTCGAAGTAGGGATAACACATTTGTTTTCAACTTATGCATCAGACATATCAAAGGATAAGTAAAGTAGAATGTTATACAAAATTATTCTTGATTTTGGTTTAAATTCCTTAACTTTTGTATCTAAACATCTTTGAAAATCAATTTTTTGCAAAATTCTCTGAATTTGCGTATAATTGCAAGAAACTTGTTAATTACAAGATTTCTGAGATCTATGGATCACTCAACAGGCATTTGTACTAAGTTGCAGATAATACATCTTTCACAACCAAACTGCAGTTCACCCAAGCATAGCAACACAAACACAAACTTAAACACAAACCCACTCAGGTGACTCTCGAAAGGAACCTGTTTTACAAAAGGACAGATGCCTCACAAAATTTTCTTCCTTTGTTTTGTTGTTTGAGAAGAGAAGGATGTGAAGGGGATACTTGTGCTTACTAAATCAGAACCGCTACATGACTAGAACAACCCTTCCTGTCCAAGATGCTTACATAGGCTATTATGATTCATCTACAAAGAAAGTACCAGAACTTCATAATAATGGTCTTCACAGAAGCTCATCAACCCTGTTATGTTAGACTTAAGGAAGATTTTCCAAGGAAAACTGTCAGAAGTTCCTACAACAATAAAACTAAAAGAGAATGAAGGAGATTACTCTTGGACATGTAGATGCGACTATCAAAAGATTTTCACTTCCTAGATCATGCACACAAGAACCTATGTCTTAATGGGGCATAGCAGCACCATTATTTCCTGATCTATGTTCCATAAGAACCTATACTTCATATAGTATAGCAGACAAGGAAAAATCTCTTGATAAATATGACATAACTGCACAACAAATAGTGTTAACAGAAGCTCAGAATTCAGACAGTGGAGTAGAGTACACAAGAACCTGGATGTCAAAGACATACAACAACTCTTGAATCTCCAGCCACACAAGAACCATTACCTTAAAATAGTGCTGAAGGCAGAATCACTGAGAACACTGTGAGAACAGTTGAAACTGATGAAAGATGCAGCGGCATACTAATGTTAAATTAATCAGTTGCTTCTTCGGAATCCCACAAGGTATAAAATGCATACTCACTCTTCTGATGAAATGAGTATGATTAGACCTATATGGATCACCCCTAATCATATGATCACAGAAAACTCTTCTCAGCCACCTCTTATTTCTGTAGGTCAAACAATATTGGATCCTTTCATGTGAGGATGAGAGAAAAAATTGAGAGAAAAATAAAAAATAAGAGAGGAAGGATCCTTC
Organism: Apium graveolens; assembly: GCF_009905375.1. Taxonomy (NCBI): domain Eukaryota; kingdom Viridiplantae; phylum Streptophyta; class Magnoliopsida; order Apiales; family Apiaceae; genus Apium; species Apium graveolens. The sequence continues at coordinate 64,001,601 of NC_133656.1, forward strand.
CTGGAAAAAGGAGAGGTAGATGAGTGTTTGGATTTAGTAATCCTTGTGAGGAAACTCTGACTCTTAAAAGTCATGAGACCGGTGCAGTGAGAAGTAGTGAGACTACTTTAAAAGAACAGAGAGTTTAGGACTTTTATTACTGAAAGACTTTTTCTGCAGGTCTAAGTAAAGTCTCCTATCCTACTTGTTGAACTCATCACTACAGAAATCACTGAAGCTTGAAGCTGCAGAGATTGTTCTAATTGGACAATGACAAAAGCTAGAACAACGTGCATCTAGCTGAATCTTTCCACCTAGAGATAATGTCAAAAAGGGGGAGAGTAAATCTAAATGCAAGAACAGCTGTTGGATGTTGCCAGACAATAATACTCTCTTCTTGATAGGGGAGAGAAGAGCAAATCTAAATGCACTGGTGGTACAAACTTTATAAGGGTAAATCGAGTAAATCTCCATGCAATATTGATGCAGACAATATTGAAGACATGTATAGAAGTAAAGTTTGTTAAACTCACAGAAGAAGACAAAATGGGGAGATTGACTTATGCATTTAGTTAGAGTTTTGACATCATCAATCAAAACTTGTACATAATTTCATAATGAACAAGTTGGGAGAGATTGTAATATATAAGTGATGATGTCAAAGATTACTGAAGATGACAACATCATTAGTGTTCCTGATCAAAGTGTGAAGCAAAGCTAAATGGACATCTGATCTAAGGAGAATAATGAAATATTACATTTTATAATCTTTTAAACTTGGGGTTAGTCTTGTTAATATGCATGAATTTGTGTTAAGCAATCTTCTCACAAATTGGGGTAGATTGTTGTATAAAACATGCTTGTACTTTAACAAGACTAAGATAATTTGTCAACCCTAAGTAAGTTGTATTGTTATCTTAATTTGTATTTTGTACTTGTAACATTTAAAGTATATAAAAATGCAAAGGAGCAGACTGTAGTATTTTTCCTGAAACAGTATCAAGCCTAAGGATTCTATATGGAAGAAGATCAAGAAGATCATGTCTCAGAAGAATTTTGAAGAAGCTTGGTGTTGAATAAATCTGTTTGGATAAAAATACTCTAAGTCAAGATCTCTACAAGTGACAGATTTAGTGTTATAGAGAAGTGATTCGAGAACTCCAAATGACTTATCGAGAAGTCAGGAAAGCTATTAGAGAACTCAGAGAGATATCGACAAGTCAAGAAGACATGAAGGTTGGAGATATCAACAAATCATTTCTTCACTAATGAACTCAGAGTTATCGACAAGTCTACATTCATTAGAGAACTCTGAGTTATCGATAAGTCAAAGTCCACTAGAGAACTCAGAGATATCGATAAGTCAAAATTCACTAGAGAACTCTAAGTTGTCTACAAGACAAAGTGAAGACATGATGCTGAGAGATCTCGACAAGCCAAAGTTTCATTCGAGAACTCAGAGACCTCTATAAGTCAAATTCACTAGAGCATTAGAGATCTCGATAAGTCATTATACTTATCGAGATGTCAAGATCTCTATATGCCTAATTGGAGATCTCGAGTAAAATTCTCAAAGTACAAAATCACAGACCAGTTCAATATTCAAGATAAACAATCAAAAAATAATCCAACCAGCTGAATTGACAAGTCTACAAAAAGCAGCTTGAAGAGTGTGCAAGATAAATGGTGAAGATTAACTAACAGAGGAAGATTAAAATTATCACAGGATGCTAAAGATATGCTAAGCCAGAAATGAAAGATCTACTTTTTTATAAATAGAAATGACAAGTGACAGTTTAGAAAAGCTAATAGCATGCCTTATTGTACACTGTGTAAACCAGCAGTGAATTGAATTATAAAGTTAACACTGGTCCTTCAGTCAGTTGTAACATTTTAGATAGAAATCTTATAACTCTCTCAAGAAGAATCTAAGCTCTTTATCAACAAAGAGCCTAGAAATTTTGTAGCAAAACATTCTTAATTTTAATATAAAATTAAGTGAGTTTTGAAGATTTGTGTTCTTTATTTTCTGCAAGCTTAATTTCTGCATGAACACATTTTACTACAAGATTTAATTTATTTTTTTCAACCATAAACATTCAAGAAAAGCCTAAAAATAGAAAAACACATTCACCCCCTCCCTCCGTGTGTTATTCATTTCGTATGATTTTCCGAAGCTTGTGAGCACTCCGACATCGAATTCTGGGTGGCATGGAAAGTAGGTCTAGTATGAAGGTGTTGAATTGGGACATATAAGCCCTTGGGGATGGTTGACTCCTGAAGTTGTGAAAGCTTTTAGTTATGTGATTGCTATAGATTCGTCACAGTTGTCTTATTTTTGTGGTTCCGCTACAAGATATCAGGCTTCACAGTTTTCTGATGTTGGCTTTTTGTGTGAGCACAATTGTAAGATAGGAGGTTAGCTTGGCGCAACTGAGTTATTCTACTCTAATTTTCTTTTTCTTTTTTGCTTCTTTTGAGACTATGCATCGTTTGTCTACTTCTTTTTCTTCATTGTGGTGCTTATGACAATCGACTTACTATTGTTTCTTTGTGTTATGTAGTGTACGGGCCGAAGTTGTCGAATCTTTTGGAGTTGCGAGATAAGATGCCTTCAGAATCATTTCTCAAGCTTTTGGCTTCGAATAGCTCTGTACCTGTTGCTTCTAGTATAAAGAGTGACGCTGTAGTTATTTCTCCTTCTGTAAATGCTGTTGGGAAAACTTCTGAGGCCTTAGTGAGCGATTTTACTGCTAACTTGAAGGAAAAAGACTGTAAGAGGCATCGTGACGGGGGTCTTCTCGTCATCATCATCATAGGAAGCGAGTCAAGGATTCTGACAAGGTCGTGGTTCTCGATGAAAGCGATCAAAGTTCCCAGGGAGGAATCGGTTCGAAGAGTCTTGCTATCTATGCACTCTATTATACTGAGTAACGAGGCTACTCCTGTTGCGTCATCCAGCGCTCTGGTTCCTTGTGCTGGAGTTTCCGGGCCTCATGCCTTGCTTAAGTGCAAAGAATATATGGAAAAGGTACCATTTTCTTTTTTATTTTTGCCTATAATTAGTTTTTTTAATTTTAGTTGTTTTTGTTTCACTTTTGTGTGACTTTTCTACAATCTTTTCTCTTTTCCTCATTTTGTTGGGTCTATTTGTTTGCGTTGTTTTTGCTTTCATTTTTGTTCATTTCCTTGTGTAGGCTATGTACGAGTTGGATAAGTTCTTGAAGTTCCGGGTGGGGAAGAGAGCAAAGAGCTTGAAGAGATGAAGTCTCATGTGGATGAACTGGTGTTTACTCAGGATACTCTGAAGGATCATTTGGCGGAGATGGTTCGTGAAAAGTTGACCCTGGGGCATAAGGTATCGAGCTTGTTGACTGAGAAGTTCGGGGTAGGAGAGGAGCGTGATTCACTTGCTGCTGTTGTGAAGACCCAGCTTGAGAAAATAGCTGAGGCAAAGCGAGCTCATGACGACCTGAAAAAACGAATTCTTCATTAGCCGTTTTGCGGGGGAGACTTTAATTCTTTTAAATAAGGTTACCGTGAATTTTGGGGTTGCGCCAGTGCTCGTGGGCTCGATGGAAGTTGATAAGTATGTGGCGTATGTTGGAGAGTTGAAGGAGAGGATCTAGCGAGGTGTGGAAACTGAAGCCGCTAATGTTGAGCGTTCCGATCCGGAAATAGAGATTTCTCTTATGTAGACGGGCTGAACATGTAATTTACAGTTGGATATCGCAAGCTTCAACATGGAATCTGCCTAATGATTCACCGATCTGTCAGTTTTGTTAGGTGTCCACGAGGTTCAAGAATGCAAGATGTTTGTGACAATGCTAGCATAGGTTGCCATCCTTTCATTGACAATTTTATGTTCTCCTAATATTTTCCTGACGAACAACTGAGAGTCACTTAAAATTTTTTTTGATGATGCATACCTCTAGGTGACGAGCCAACTAGAGTCCCGCTATGAGGGCTTCATATTCGGCCTTGTTGTTAGTGACATTAAACAGAAATTTGACTACTTGTTGGACCTTGAAGCCTTCGCGGCTAGAGAGGATGACCCCGACACCCCCTGCGTTTGTTATTGAAGATCCATCCGTAAAAAGTGACCAGCATTTGTCTTTTCAAAGTGGGGAGACTTGCCCCTCTTCCGGTATTGCGAAGTTGCATTCATCAATGAAGTATGATAAAGCCTGTGATCTTATTGATGTCCTTGGTGTGAACTCAATATTGAACTGACTGAGCTCTATGGTTTATGAAGCCAGTCTGCCCGACATATCGAGGCGATATAAGATTTTTTGAAGGGGTTGGTTGATCATTACGATAATCAATCTATCTTGGAAAATAGTATTTGAGCTTTCGAATTATGAGGCCAAAGATGAACTTTTTGATTTTGGAGTATCGTATTTCTGCATCTTTCAACATATGACTTGTATAGTAGACTGGTCGTTGTTCTGAGGCAATCTCTTTGACAAGCACGGAGGCTATCGTAGAGTCTGATGCTGACAAATAGATTTTATGAGGCTCGCAGGGTATTGCCTTTGCTAAAATGGGTGGTGAGGTGATGAAGCTTTTGATCCCTTTAAAACTTTCCTCGCACTGTTGGATCCAACAGAATTTATGAGACTTTGATGCTTTTTTGATGGTATCAAACAGTGAAAAGCATCTCTTGGATGATTTTGAAATAAATCAGTGCAGGGCAGTGATAGAGCCTGTACTGTTTTGTAGTATCTTTACTGACTTCAAAAAAGGCATATCTTGGATGGCTTTAATCTGCACTGGGTCTACCTCAATACCTCAATAAGTCAAGAGGTACACTAAGAACTTTCCTCCTCCCAAACCAAACAAGCATTTTGCTGGGTTGAGACGCATTCTGTAGTATCTAATCCGCTCAAATGTTTTGACGAGGTCGGCGATGTGACCTGTAGCTTTTACAGATTTAACAATCATATTATCGACATAAATTTGTATGTTCCTGCCGATTTGCAGATTTGCAGGGCAAAAATGGTATCCATCATTTTTTGGAAAGTGGCACCTGCATTGAGGAGGGTGAAAGGGAGCACTTTGTACCCAAATACCCCTCAGTGGGTGATGAAGGCCGTATTATCCTGGTCTTCTTTTTCCAGTTTGATTTGAGTGTACCCCGTAAAGGCATATATGAAGGATAACATCTCATGGCCTGTCGTTGAATCCATGAGCTGATCGATGTTGGGGAGTGGGTAGAAGTCCTTTGGTCAAGCTCTATTGACATAAGAGTAATCAATGCACATTCGCCACTTACTGTTGCTCTTCTTAACAAGGACAGCGTTCGTGATCCACTTTGGAAACTTGACCTCTTAGATGAACCCTGCTTCAAGGAATCTATCGATCTTATTGTCTATAGCTTCTTGTTTTTCTGTGAAGAATACTCTTTTTTTTGTTTTACAGCTCGAGCCTCTGGGGAGATGTTAAGCCTATTGAGGGCTATCTCTTCTGAAATACCTTGCATATCCTTAGGATCCCATGCGAAGATGTCCGCGAAGTCACGAAGTGTTTTGATGAGCTCTTGCTTTTTATCTGAAGATAGATTTTCCCCAATGTGGACTATTTTCTCCATTCAGTTGTCGTACAGTTTGATTTCCTCTAACTCCTTGTTTGGTTCGCAATTAGTGGTGGAGAAAGTTGTCATTGATTCTCACGGGTCTACTTCAAGGACTTGATTCACCTCAGAGTTTTGGCCTAAATGCTTCTTGGGTATTGCATTTCCTATGTAGCACTGTCTCGATGCACGTTAGTCACCACATAACTCTCCAATGATGAACTACGTTGAAAACTTCATCTTCATGTGTGATATTGACGTAATTGCTTTGAGATGACCAATTGTGGTGCAGCCTATTATTGCATTGAAGCTGGATATGGCATCTACTACATGAAACTTGACTATCCTCCAGGATTGGCAAGGGGGAAAACCAAAGAGTACCGGTAATTCAATTACTCCTACAAGTTTAACTTTATTCCCAGTGAAGGCGTAGACAGTGTGCCCTTAGTGTTCTCAAGATTGCGATTTCCTAACTATGTTCTTGAGATAATTTCCCTTATTTATAAGGATTTTTTTTGACTATTTTGGATCTAATATTGGTTGTTATTACAAGGGCATCTTGATGTCCTTCGATAATATTATTCGAGTAGTCTTCATATGAGAAATAAATTACTAGAGTTGGATTCCTTCGAGGATGTTTGGAGTCGACTCTACAGACGTCCCTTGTATATAATTTTTTGAAGTTTTTGGATGCCCCTCCAGCAGACTAGCCGCCTGAAATAACATCAATGATCATGTCGAAGTCACGGGGTGGAGTGCGGCGTGGATGGCTATGATCAACATAATGGGCTAGCTGTCAATCACGTATCTTGTCTTCAATAAGGCTTGTGAGTTGAAAATATCTTTTAGTTTCATGACCAGTGTCTTCGTGATATTTACAGTACTTGTTAATTGGAGGTCAGTTGGAGTTCATAGGTCTCGGGGGTCTATATGAGGGATCTGTCTACCGCTAAAATTATGGCTTTGTCTGTAGTTATATTTGTTGGTTCTCGACCATCTCTTAATTTTGGTGTCCATATTCAGTCATCTTTTTGGTGGTGGGAACTGCCGTTATCCTGATCACGAGGTTTGCAGAAGTCCCGAGGAGTTGGAGATGACTAGTAGGGATGAGCCCCTCTTGGGTCTTTTCGTTCATTAGAGCTTCAAGGATTTGTTACCTAGACCGAAAAACCGAATAGTTATTTCTTCATGGACCGAACCAGACAGAATTTGTATTCTGGATGGGACCGGATCGAACATAAATAATTCGGTTCGGTCCGGTTTTGAACCGAACGAACCAAAGTTTTTTTCAAAAAGAAAATTGTATTAAAAATGAAAGCAAAAATTATAAAATTTTAAATATAATTAAAGTAATGTGATATAAGCTCTCTAAAAACTCGGAGAATTTGCACTGTAATTTTATGAACTCTTTTTTATGCTTTATTTTTTTCTTTAAGAGCCTTCGCACTTGCTCTAGTAATTGTAGCTCTTCATCAGTCTCAGTTTGTGCTTGTGTTTCAGGAACGTCATCCACCTTATTACCTTTGTTCCTCTATTTCTTGTCCAAATGCAGGCACATATCATTAGAGAAAACCGTTTGACCGGTTGACGCTTGGACTAGAGTCTTTTTACGGCCTTTCGGTCATTTTCTCTGGCTTAGAGGATCTGACTGTGTTGGGAAGCCACCAGGAACTGTATCATCATTCTCCAGAAACAAATCTTGAGGTTGAACAATTACCTTCAAATGTTGTTCTACCTTTTTTACGCTTTGGACATCTTTGACGGCCGAAATGGTAGATCCGGTCATCTTATTTTTAACCCAGATATCTGCCTTATCATGGGCTGATGTATCTTATTTTTAACTTGGATCGTTGTGTATCATCCATGGGCCGGCCGTTGGACATAGACTAGCAAAATAGAGAAACATAACCCCCTCCAACATTTAACTTCCTTCCAAGTGTAACGACTAAAGCATTTATACCTAAGGTTTGGATAAATACACCAGTATATACACACAATCACACACATGATTTTTACCTACAATGGAATATAGAGGTTTGGTACAAACACAACACTTGTACATTCCATCTTACTCATGAAAGACCAATTACTGATTCTCACATTGAAGGTGAATCAGGGGGATAAATCCTCGTATTATTCTCCTTACAGGTCCGACTGAAGGATGCTCCACATGGCCGAAGGACGATCTACCATCATCAGAAATCTGGTTGTAACATTGGCTCCGTGTGTGGGAATGTACAAGGTTGAAGGCTGAAGGTCGTGTGTAAATAACCATCGCTTATTGTGATCAGATTAGAACCAGATGTCGTAGGCATGCTTCAAGCGAAAGCCCCAAGTCGGTGGAATCCTCCAACCTGCGTAGGAAGAAGCTCAAGCCACGCGATAAAGATAAAAATCACAAAGTCGGTAAAAAATTTATATATAAAAATTGCACTGTATTAAATCCTGGTGGCCCGACATAGCATACTTGTTATCTATATATACAAATGTGGCTCGTGCCTAAATTCCACATCAAAGGTATGAAACTTCATTAATCAGGGCATGATTTTAAGTTATAGCCTACCCTGTGTTTTATGACTGTTGAGGTCTTAATATATACTTGAGGCTTACAATTTGTTAGGCCAAGTTAATTTTTATGCTACGTGCTTTAAATGATAACCGATTAGTTTAAAATGAGCAATGTCAGATACAAAATTAAGGTAAAAGACGAAGATGGTAGGCTATAACCTTTGAATGTTGTTCTACCTTTTTTATGCTTTGGATATCTTTGACGACCGGAATGGTAGATACGGTCATCTTATTTTTAACTCGGATCTCTGCCTTATCATGGGCTGATGTATCTTATTTTTAACTTGGATCGTTGTGTATCAGCCATGGGCCGACCGTTGGACATGGACTAGCAAACAAGAGAAACGTAACCCCCTCCAATATTCATCTTCCTCCCAAGTGTAACGGCTGAAGCATTATACCTAAAGTTTGGATAAATGCACTAGTCTATACACACAATCACACATACAATTTTTACTTACAATGGCATAGAGAATTTTGGTACAAACACATTACTTGTACATTCCATCTTACTCATAAAAGGCCAAAAACTGATTCTCACACCGGAGGTGAATTGGGGGACAAAACCTTACATTCTTCTCCTTGCAGGTCCGATTGAAGAACGCTCCACATGACCGAAGGACGTTATACCATTATCAGAAATTTGGCCATAACAATTCTTATTATTTACTTCCTCCCTCAATTTCTTTTTAATAATCGATTAATTTTTTGCACACATTTCTAAATATTTTGACCGTATAGTTAAAATTATAATTTTTAAAATTTTCTGTTTTTGAATAAAATATATAACTTAAATATTTATTTACAAAAAAATTAAAAAAATGATAAATTTTACTATGTAGTAAATGCATTATGTAGAAATGTCAAGGGAGCATTAAAATGAAACATAAGGGAGTACATATATATCAGGACATGATGGCGTAAGTACGGAAGTCGGGCGTATATCCGTGTAAAGCAACTGAGTATATTGGGATATAAAGGTGGGAGGAGATTATCCACCGGATAATATCTAGACTAGGATTTTTTGCCCGCTACGCAAGATTTGGGTTAATTTTTTTTTAAAGAATTGAATAAAATTGATAATGAGGAAAAAAATAGCCAGTGCAGGTTACGTGATAATTTGTTGTGTTTAATTATTGTTGTTGATGGGGAAGTCAATATTTTATGTTTGTTGAAGGGAATAAATGTAATAAAAATAAATTTGATGATTTACTGAGAATGTAGAGGGAGAATAATTAGTAGTATAAAAATTGGTCGGGGATAGTACCATATAAAAATTGGCATTTACCATAAAATGAGTAGAAAATGTTCCACCTTTGAAAGTATGCAACAAAAGTTGTGGTACAAATTGATGAGTTATAATGTTATAGTAGTAAGTCGATGTTTTGAAAATGAAGAAATAAAAACATAAATTTGAAACACGTGTAAAGGTAAATAAATTTGGATAATATTATATTGTATATTTTGGGAAGAATTAAAATTACGTATATGGAAATGAAGAAAAAGTACCATTAACCAAAACTTAGAAAGTTATAGGATTAAAATAAACTGACATCAATGTTAAGTTGGTTAAGAGGTTATATTAGTTGACCAAATTTTAATTTTACTTGGGATTTGGTCATAATGGTCTCTTTATGTAAAAATGTACCTAGTGATGTAAAATTGTGCAGCCTTTTTTAAAATATCAATACATAATTGTTCACGCCCTTCTCCTTTTTTGGTAACCGTTCAAAGGCTTAAATTGTGGCTTGTATATGCAACTTTTACATTACCATTTTCTCTGTAATTGTATTCTTGGGTTTACCATTCTCCGTATAACCCTAGGATGGCGTGTACTACTGTTGGTGAGACTGCGTAGCTGTATGAACAGTTATGTGATAATTCAACACGAGAAAAACATCAGAACATAACAGGCTAATAATACTACGACTACACAAGAAATCAGAAGAAATAAAAACAAGGCAAATACAAAGAATCAAAAGATTAGAAGAAAACTTGAAGTCTATTTACAGGTCATTGAAAGAAGTTCATTAATATGTTCATGCCTCAGTGAAGAATAAAGGTTAAAGACTTTCAGGTTTTCAGAAATGATGAAGATTCAGTGTTTAAGTGCTACCTGAAGATTTCAGTGTATTGGCATTGATTGAAGATAGACAGTGTATGAAGCATAGGAATATGGAGAATTGAAGACATGGTATAGACAGAGGTTAAAGAAGACAACTGCAGTTTTGAAGTTATACTCACTGAAAGGAGTTTATTTATATGTTCAAGCGTCAGTGAAGAACAGTGAATGAAGTATTCAAGATTGTAGTAGCAATGAAGATGTTGTCTAAAGTACCAGAAAGGATTCCAGTGAAAGTATATCTGTTTATTGACAGTCAGTGTCCGAAGTGATAAAGTTGTTGCAAGCTTAACAATATAATCAATGATATAATATGAAGACCCGAGTCGAAGCTAGTCATGTGTGAACTAGACCAATTACACTACGCGTCAGTGATTTGTGAAAGGAATCTGAGTATCATCATTAGAGAGATTGTTAAGTGAGGATTTGTATCTGGATATGGTAGATATATGGTTTATACGAAGACTCAGAGAGAAGACTTGAAGACGGGACAGTTTAATGGTTAAAGCAATCTACAGAAACTAAGCCAAAGTGATCACTACCTTGTAGTAGGAGTCACCTTGATCAGTATATTGAATATCAGAATCAATATCCTGGTAATACGGTTCAATATTTGATTATTGGAACTGATCTTGACTTGGTACGAGCCTCAGGGAAGAAACATGAGCAAAAATAAACTTCTAAGTGCATGCATGCATACAAGGGTCGCAAGTAACTCATGCTAGAAATGTTTCCAAGGTAAAAATTCCCCCTTGGTACTCTAGGTCGCAAGTAAGTCTTGCACTACTACAACAGGGGTCGCAAGTAACTATTGCATGCCAATAAACTAAGTAAAAATCCTCCTCCTAGCTCCCTTAGTCGCAAGTAACTCATGCAAGGAGATTTTTATAAGGCAAAACCCTTCCCTAGGTATGCTTGGTTGCAAGTAACTCTCCCAAGAAGGCATTAGGTCACAAGTAACTTGATACAAGGGGTTATGGTCGTAACTAACTACCTACAAGGAGTAGAGGTCGCAAGTAACTCCTTCCCTTGGTAAATGAGGTCGCAAGTAAATCATTTCCTTGGTAAAGGGAGTCACAAGTCACTCCTACATGGAGCTTATGGTCACAAGTAACTTGCTAGGTTGAACTTGGCTAAGGAAAAGTTCACTCCAAGGTTTCATGGTCACAAGTAACTTGTTAGGTTGAAAATTCTTTAAGGCAAAGCCTCCTAGTTTCCCAAGGTCACGAGTAACTCTCAACAACAAAATTTATTGATTTTATTCATTTAATTTATGTGGTAAATTAATGACAACAAAATTCATTTTGAATATAAAGCTTACACTACAACAACAATTCAGTTGGATTGTTCTGAGTTTTTATCTTCTTCTCCCAAACAACGAGAGCTGAAAAAACCAAGTAGTAACGATTTACAGAGAAGCTCAAGCACCTTGAATATCCGTTTAACTTCTCACCGGAGTAACGTTATAATTCCCGATTTAACTCTTGTATATTCATAGGGGCATTATAATCGTTACCCGGTAATTAAATCCTTGGACAAACTCAAAGCTAGATCATTGTATAGGATTTGATTTGTAAATCTTTGTAGAAGTTAGGAACTTTGTTATTTTTAGATTGTAGCCGGTTAATTTATTTACCAGAGTGTAGCAACACCCTCGCGGATTTATATATGAATATATATTTCCCCGAATATCTTGTGTTCCTCGTTTTATTGTTCCAAACACTATTCACCTCAAGAACACAGAACCACTAACCTAACACTAAATTTTATATCCGCAAAAGATTTGAAAGAATTTTTTAATTTAGTGAGTATCGTATGCAACCCCCCTTCTACGATAATTCGGGACCTAACAATTGGTATCAGAGCTGACTAATTGACACACAAATCAGGATCCTTATCTCAGTGCAGTTCGGTGTGCATAAGTTGTTTGAACCCCAATTAACGAGAGGCCTTGATGAAATAAATTTATTTTATTAATTTGAATTTACATAAATTTATCTTATAAATTTTATTTAGCAAATTTATCTTATAAATTTGATTTAAAAAAGTTTATTTTATGAACTTAATTTAAATTAATTTATTTCATAAATTTGATTTAAATGAATTTATTATTTAAATTTTAGTAGATAAAAGTTTTTAATTTAAATTAATTTTTCAGGTCTTCATTTTTTTGTAAATTGGCCGCCATTTTTTTAAGTCACTTCGGCAGCTTGTATTTGTGAACTCTCGACATTTAACATAGTTGTTGATTTTGTACTATAAAAGAAACTAGCTTTATTACCCGTGCAAGGCACGGACTAGCTTTATTTATAAAAAATATTGCTATTTTTTGTGTACTTTTACGATATTTGCGTGTTGTTTCATACCATATTGTGTGATTTATGTTAGAAGGACTACTGCAACGACGAACATCCTTAAATTTATATTGTGTCGCGAATGTAAAGTTTAGAGTGCACTATTACCATTGAAAATACTTTAAATTTATATGCACTCTTACCATATTGAAATTTATATGCGCTCTTACCATTAAATTTATATGCACTCTTACCATATTGAAATATATTTTTATATAAATATTTAATATTTTATTAATATTTTATTTATTTATTAGAATCGAATTCGAGCATAACCTATCATAATTCGAGTTTTTGTCAATATTTGGCGAAATTGATTCACGTTTTCGAGCTGAACTTGAGGCTACCAGATTATTTACGACCCAAGTTTCATGCTTGATTTAAGATTCGGTTGAAACCGAGCCCGTGCTCGAGCCCGGACATTTTTAATCAAGTTCAAGTCTAAAAGTTTTCGACTCGGCTCGACTTGATTATGCCCTTAGTTGTTGTAAAATTAGTATTTTGAAGTGAGTTAATTACCTAAGTCTCGATAATTTTTAAACTATCATTAAATGGGGAAAATGGATTTTTTCGTCACCTAACTTATCATGTTGTTGGGAACTTACCATTCAACTATTATTTTTTTTTCTTTTACTCACTAATGTTAGGTTCATATTTATTTTTAGTCACTAACGTTAGGTTCAGATTTGATTATTAGTATTATGTCAATTTTTGGTAGGATTATTAAAATATAGTGGTAGTCTGCAATATTTTAATAATTTGATATATGTCTATATCTTTATATATAGTACTCCATATGTCCTCCATGACGTTTACCTTGGTGATGAGAGTTTGACAAGCATTTTAAGGCTCCTAAAAGATGTAGTTTCATGAATTATTTTTAATTTTTTTTCTTCTAAATAATAATTTAACGTTTAAATTTTTATATACAAAAAAAAATCTTATGAATAAGTTATAAAACTATGTTTGTAAATCTTGTGAGAGTTGTTTGATTTAATGCCAAATTCACATTATTACAATATTATTATATTTTTGTGTTATATATATACTTGTTTCACAATTCTATTAGAATGAATGAGTTTATAGTTTTGATTTTGGGTCGGTAAGAGTTGCATGAAGGAGTTGTGATTGGTGATTTCATTGGGTTTTTTTAAAGTGTCATTTGGTAAAATATTGATATATAATTTTTTAATTTTTTTATAAGTACTTTATGATCAGTTTGCTAATTTGATTATATTGAATTTTTTATTTTTTATTTCCCAATTATTTTAGTACGGATTGCGATACCTCATCCTAATAATTTTGGTTTTGAGCTTGGTACCCCCACCTAAAAAGTAACATACGTATATGAACTGATTTTATGCGTCTGTTTACAATGTATATACATCCGTTCTGATCAGATGTTTAAAACAATATGCGTTCTTCCTATAACATACGTATATAATTCAGACATTATACGACTCCTCCATATGTATCTAGCAAACTCAGACACATATAAGTTTTCTTATAAGACACATATGACACTTTTTGTACTAGTTATCACTATATTTTAATAATGCTATAGAAAATTGAAAAAATACTAATAATCAAATCTGAACCTAACGTTAGTGATTAAAAAAATCCGAACCTAACATTAGTGAGTAAAACAAAAAAAATTATAGTTGAGTGGTAAGTTTCTAAACACACAATAAGTTGGGTGATAAAAAATTCATTTTCCCTATTAAATGGTAATATATTATCAATAAGTTAATATGCTAACATAATATCAACAAGTTATTTATTTAATATTTGTAAATTTTTTATAAATAAAAAATAATTAAAATCAGGTGGTTATATATGGGTATAGAGTTAGTATATTATAGTGAGCTAATTACTCAAGTTTTAGAATAATTTTATTATATATCAATATTAGATTATATAGGTTTAGCCATCCAAACCTAATTTCATGTTTTCCCTAAAACAATTGAACCCGTAGAACTTTTTACGACCTGAATTTCGAGTTTGAAATTTAAGGTTCGGTTGAACTCGAGTTCGTGCTCAAACCCGAACATTTTCGAGCTTGACAGTTTTCAACTCGACTCGGATTGATTATACCCTTAATTGTTACACGAGTATAAAGTTAGTATCTCGATGTGAGTTAATTATCCGAGTTTAGATAAATTAATAAATTATTATTATATGGTAAGATATTATCAACAAGTTAATATGATAATATATTATCAACAAGAAATTATTTATTTAATGTTTAAATTATAAAAAATTATAATCTCATTATTGCACATGAGTATAAAGTTATTATATTGTAATCAACTAATTACCCAAGTCTTAAAATAATTTTATTCTATATACATATTGAATTATATAGGTTTAGTTACCCAAAATAAAGAAAGAAGTATGTAACTCAATAGTTGATTTTATCAAAATATAATCAAAGGAGCTTCTACTATGTATTTGTTATAAGTGAAAAGTTAGCATAACGAAATGAGTTATTCAATCAAGTCTCAAATCATTATGTTTTATATAAATATTAAAATTTAATATAAGGCAAGGCACTTCATGTAAATAAATAAGTTCTAACTCAATACTTAATAATATAAAAATTTAACCAAATGTGTCTCTAGCTCAAGTGATTGATGTGTTTAATTTGCAAATAGGTGGCATAGATCTGATTCTCATCAACAACAACTATTTTTGATAATTATTAAAATACATGGGCAAAAGAGTACTTTTGAATAAAATGTTTCCCCAAAAACACCTCGTGTAAATAAATAAGTTTTAACTTAATACTTAATGTTATAAAAATTTAACCGAAAATCAAGTGGTTGATGTATTTAATTTGCAAATAGTTGTAATAGGTTCAATTCCCATCAACAAAACTATTTTTGATATTTATTAAAATACATGGGCAAAAGAGTACTTTCGAATAAATTTTTTCTCTAAGTTCTAACTCAATACTTAATGTTATAATAATTTAACCAAATATGTTTCTAGCTCAAGTGGTTGATGTGTTTAATTTGTAAATAGGTGTCATATGTTCGATTCCCATTAACAAAACTATTTTTGATATTCATTAAATTATATGGGCAAAAGAGTAATTTCGAATAAAATGTTTTCTCAAAAACTTGATGTTGGAGTATTATAAAGATATAGTGCATATTTGGCATCTCACATTTTCATGTCTTTTGGGCCAAAAGCCCGTTTTAGTTTTGGGTGGGCTGTTTGGCAAAATAAGGGGATGTGATTATTTACTCCATTTTGTCTTAAAATAAAAAAGTTAGGATTGTTAACATTGACTTTTCATTTGTCGATTAAGCCTTGTTCTCTTCTTTATTTTCTTCAATTTATTAAATGAAAGATGAAATTTTACATTTGAATTTTATATTCATGTCTCAATTTTTGTATTAGTATTTTAATTTTTTTCTACTACGAACCCATTAGCTTCAAAACTACTACTACTATTTTCCAGGATTTTAGGTAAATGTATTTTTTCAACCTTTGCCTTTGCCTTTTCATTTTTATTAATTTGCTTTTGAATATTTGTGTTTTAAATTTTGTCAAACTGAATTTTTTATTCATGTATTTGATTATCATATTAAAATTTTGAATTTTTTTAAAAATAATTATAACTTATAAGTTATGATTTACCAAACACTTTAACAACTTATAAATAACTTATATTTAAAATTATCCAAACGCAGTTATTACGTTTATATCATTTATATTGTAATTTATAACTTTAAGCCGTAAGTTACATTTTTTAAGAAATCAGCGACCCATAACCCATAGATGGCTTGGTTTTTGGCATCCTGTTGAAGCTCGAGCAAATTGCAAACAAAGCAGATCAGTTTTGGCAGCCTTTGATTACAACTCACGCGCAAAGTAAATAAGGAAAAAGGGTTGTCCTGTGCACACGCGCGGAAACCTGCGAAAACAGATTGGCAGCTTCAGTTGCAATAACGCGCGAGAAGCAGAAATCAAGTACCAGTACTATACTGTGGGGGCAGAGATGAGGATTCGGTCGGTTCGGTACCAAAACCGGACTGAACCGAATAGACCGAAAAACCGAATTAATATTTTTTCTTGAATCGGACCGGACTTTTAATATGGACCGGACCGAACCGAGCCGAAATAATTCGATTCGGTCCGGTTTTGGACCGAATAGACCGATTTTTTTAAGAAAATAAAATTATATTGAAATTTTAAACCAAAATTATAAATCTAAAATGTACTTAAAGTAAGGTATAGAGTACTAAGAGTGTATAAATATAATTAGAAATTAAAAATTATGATTATAATTTTTAATATATATGTAAAATGTATATAATATAAAATTATATTATTTATAATTTGGTCTATTCGGTCTATTCGGTCTATTCGGTCCGGACCGAAATAATTTTTAAAAGGACCGGACCGGACCGAATTTTATTTCGGTCTATACGGTCCTGACCGAATAAACCGAATTTCTGAAAAATCAGGACTGAACCGAACCGAATTAGCACGGTTCGGTTCGATTTTTCAGTTTCGGTTCGGTTTTGCTCAGCCCTACTTTGTGGTCGCAAGTAAAGTATGTGAAAGGAAAAAAAACTAAGTGCCATGCAGCCTCTTCATGGCAAGTAACTTGAAGCTCAGAAAATGTCTCAGGCAAATTACAACTATTACTTGAAGTGCAATTTTTTATTTTTTATTTTTTATTATTTATTTATTTTCTTTTCTGAAAATTTAAAATTCTTAAATTTAAATTTTTCTTAGATAATAATTTACGTTTTATTTAATTTTTAAGAAAATTCAAAATTCTTGAAAATTAGATTTTACGTAAATATTTATTTTTGATTAATTTATTTTCTAAGAAAATATTGGAAATTTAAATTTCGCTTAAATATTAAATTAAGGGTACTGAAAGAATTGGTACACTCAAGATTTCTCCGGGCTTTTAAAAATGATTTTAATCTTTCGAAGAAAACGAAGACCATGTGCTTTTCAGACGGAAAATTCCTCGAACACGGATTTTGAAGATAATGGTTTTCTTATTCCAATGAAACTGATTTCAAGACCTACAGAAGAAAAATGTGGAACTTCCTCAAAGGCTTACTCCATAGGATGCCACTGGATTTTCAGAGGCGGGAAATGAATGAAATTTCTACGGGTACAATTTTTCTCGAAGATTTTAAGACAACTCTATGATTCTAGATTATATAGTCACACCGTAGTTTGTACCAATGTTCCATTTATCCGGGAATCAATGAGATCATAAAGAAAGGAATCGAGGAGGTTAGAGAGATTAATGGAGACATACAAACATCTTAGTTACAAATATTAAAGTTGGAACCTCAGGACAGAATGTAAGAGTTACTGATAGCTGAATCAAAGGAAGCTCAGGTAGAAATACTTGAGGGACTGGACATCAGGGCAGTATTTCACATGTCAGGGAAGTTTAGTTGCGTCAGATTCACAAGGAGTACATAAGCTATATCCAAGGATCAAGCCTATCTATTCTGAAGCAGAGACTTTTATAGATTCAGTTCACGAGGTAGTTACAAGACTGAGATTGGGACAGAAACAAGATGTGATAGCTACAGTTATGACAAGATATACGTTTCAAGTAACTATCAGGGGTTTTGCTATAACAGAACAAGAAGCTTGACAAACAAGGATGAATAAGGACTCAGTTGAAGAGATGTGACAAAGGTGGAATGTTTTCTTAGGGAAGCAGCCAGTCGAAACTTATAATGCATCGGGAAAGAGTTGGGACGGATCAGATGACGAGAAGAAAGATCATGAATATCTTGCTTTCATAGCAATCTCTGAAGATGGTCTAACTCACATATCTCAGGTTTCAATTTCTTGAATCACTGCAATATTTTGCTCTCAATATTCAATGCATGATAAGATCTTAGTGTTTAAATGTTTAACACTCGCACAAGCATGATAGCATCACACATAGATAATGCTGAACTAGTTCACTATGTTAGGTCACACACACACTGTAGAGGGGGTGAATACAGTGTAAAGTACAATCAAATCGAACTTTAATAACTCAAGTAACAGAAAACAAACTTTATTGAAACAATAAACTCTGTTACAGTGTGGAACTGTTACCTCTCAGTGATGAACAAATATCACGAGAGCTACTAGGGTTTGGATGAATAATCTTCTCGAATATAATAACACTTATACTGTAAACCCTATGTCTGTGTTTATATACTACACAGTTACAAGATAATCGCTAATTGATATGGAATATAATTCTACTTCCTAAAATATATCAATCAGATATCTTTTCTTCCAAGTATTCTATTCTTCATAGAATTCCTTCTTCATGCATATCTCTTCTTATGTTTGTCTCGATCTTCTTTCCTTTAATCAGCTGCTGTCCTTATCTGAACGTCCTTCAGTACTTAAGTTCTGATATCCATCTTCTGATGATTATCTCCTGATAATATAAGTACTGATATCCTTAAGTCCCGACTTCCAGTAAGTACTGATTTATCCTATTTAAGTAAGATCTTAAAACTAAACATAAATCATATTAGCCATGACATTATCAAATATATCTAACACACTATATTATTTTTCTGGTAACTATGATTGATATTTAACTTGTGCGTGATACTTTAGATGATCTTAAAATATGTATTTGAATATTTGTTGAACATGGATTATTGCTTTAGTGAGGTATATGTTTTCCAGCACTTAAGATCTTTGTTTATGCTTATTCTCTGCATCCTATTATAATAAGATTTATTCATTTGATCTGAATTGTTTGTTAACGTGTATTAGTTTATAATTGGATTGAGATAGCTAGATGAGTTACATCAAGAGGATTGGACTAGATAGAATTAGTGATTTAGTTGTTAATTCTGTTTGTTCCAGATCATGCCTATATTGCTTAATTCGTATGCGTAATGTTTCTAAATGAATGCCATGTATTCTTAACTCAATGGTTGCTTAATTTTATGCCATGAATGCATCTCTTAGTACTTGCATTAATTATAGAAAAGCATGTTTTAGGATTATAGTTGGGCAAAGACTGCTAGTCCTCCTTATATAAGGTTGGAACCATTTTTCCCCTAGCCTAGAGACAAATTTGTCAAGGGAATTAAAATGGAGAAAATGATCAGTCACAGATAAGAATTAGCATGATAAGGTTGCAGCTGTTGTTATATCCGTTTATAGTAAAATCTCTAATCCATCTGGACCAAACTGATAAGTTGGGTACCAAGAACTGTTAATCTATTTGTGAGTGCATGACATAACAGGTTAATTAATTAATATATATTCTTGGTAATTGATACTCAAGACATATGATCAAATAAAGAGCCTCACAATCAAATGTGATTGATAAAATCTATCCCGTCAATAATATTTGGAGATGACATCAAAGGTTTTCATTGCGGGACAAAGCTATGCAGAAAAAGGGATGTCATCATGGACTCAATAATTGGTATCACTGATAACAACTAATCATTGGTGTCACTGATAACAATTGAAACATCTTTCTTGCTGAAGAATCAAAACAAAAATCCTCTTATCAGACGGTTCTGCATCAAAGGACAAAATGTCAATTTAATGAAGGATTAGTGTCTCATCCAAAGCAGGAAGGTTGAGAAGCTTGCTCTACTTAAGAGTAAGGAAAGGATATGCTCGTGGCTAGACTGGTAACTTAGGAAAGGTGAAGTAAATGGTTTCGACTATAAAGCTTCATCTAACAAAAGTTTAGCTATGGAATTAGAAGCTCTCACCCTTGAACATCAACACAAGGAACTATTTTTTAAAAAGGGGTTAGTGAGAGGATTGCCTCATCTAGAATTCAGAAGGATGAAATATATGAGGCATGTCAGAAAGAGAAGTCAAAGACAACATCATATAAAAATAAAGATATACCTTAGTGATAATTGATGACTACTCTTAACACAAAGTTGTTGTTTGTGCGTTCTCAAGACAAGACATCACAGATGGTGATTGATCATATCGGAAAATCAAGATGGAAGAAACTGTAAAAGAAATGATCTTATGGTCAGATAATGGGACTGAATTCAAGAAGCAGTGTAATATATGTAACATCAGAATAATTTGAGACATATTCAGCACTGGAAGCTCTGTATCAAAATGGAGTAATACAAGGGAAGAACTGAAACTTGATTAAAGCAACAAGGAAAATGTCAAGCTAATCAAGACTTTCTAAATACCAAAGGGCTGAAGTAGTCAATACAGTTTGATGCAATTAAGATCGGGCCTTGATAAGGATGGATACATGAAGAACACTAATGAGTTAATGGCCTACAGAAGCAAACACTAGATAACCTGAAAGTGTTTGGGGGAGAATGTTCTACATAAACAAACAATGAAATATTTTTCAGTTGTTTGAAGATCTTGGCATTTTCAGCTAAGACTTGTTAGGATATTTTCATGACTAGTCAGTGGAGTATACAACCTATAGGGCATTTGTGGTTGATCAACAGAAGGTGATAGACAGTCTAAGTGCACAGTTCAATAACTCCATGCTCCAAGCTTTTACAAGAGAAATTAATGGTATTGATGATTCATGTCCAAGCAGTGGAATGACAGTGTGTAATACAACTCATTATTTCAATGAAGCCGGTCAGCAAGGGTAAGGATTTTCTGGAAATCCCAGCAACATCTTAGGGGGAGCAATAGAAGGATTAACTAGTCACACTCAACACCACATTGTAAATCAAGAGGACACTACAAGAACATATCTGCTGAGACAAAGGGTTTGATGTCAATATTATTCCCAGAGTCTAGTTCTTAAGTGATCCAGATGGTGGAGTAATGATTAGCAGGGCTACTGAGTGCAAATGATTATTTCTATATTTTTCTATCTGAAGAAGAAACTAAGAAAGTTATAGAAGATCTGATAGATCCGGATTGATTGGGTGATTGCAAAACAAGACGAGCTCAATCAGTCAGCAAGCAGATTGTAGGGAAGCTGGTATCCAATCCAAATGACAATTTTGTAATTGGTATAAGGATAACCAGAAGTCAAACTGGATGACAATGACATTGTTACGAAGAACAAGGCCAAACTGGATGCTAGGTTTTTATCAGGAAGCAGTATGTAGCAAAAAGCACCAGTGACGAGACTTGAGGATATTATGACATATCATGCACCTGATGTACATTCAAACCTGGAATTGGACTCTGGTGAATGTGTGCAAGTGCACTCCTGGTTGGTGAGTCAAAAGAGAAAGTCAATACACAACAGTTGATGGACTTTGCAGTTGCAAATCTATTGAACTCTATATATCTCATCTTCATAAGCTCACTTCAGGTTGGTATGAACTAGTATACTACTCAAGAAATCATCAAGGACATGATATGGCACTCTAACTGAAGTTACAGTTAAATATGAACTAGTAGAGTCCTCATATTAATAACTCTCTTATCACTAGGAACAAACATAATGTTATATATTTGTAGTGATATGATGATAATGTTATATGTTGGTCTACTAACAAAAACTTGTGCAAGATAATTTGCTAAGTAATTGTAGAGTAGGTATGGAGGAGCGTGTTTGAAAGGTTGCAATTCTATTTTGAATTACTACAAGCATGCCAAAAGAATATTTCTTTTAGAAGCTCAAGTAAACCAAAAGAATGATGGCAATACAAGTAAGTTAAGGATCCTCTGAATATGTAAAATTTGGAAGATTTTGAACATGCCAAGAATACTTACCAACATGAACCACTAAAGCTTGATCAGTGCAACTCAGGTAAAATGACAAGCTATAGAGGTATGACAAGCTCACTCTTTTACTCAAATGTTAATGGACAATATGTGATGTTCTCAAGATGCCATTATGCAAGGTTCCAAGTGGATCCTAGAGAATCCAATCTTATAGCTATTAACAAGATTATTAGATATCTTAAGGGACTACCAACTCTTGGAGTGAAGTACCCTAAAGATATTGTGCTTAACAAGTTTGGCTATATAGATGTAGATTATGTGACGCCCTCCAAACCCGGGTCAGAAGTTTGGGGTTCACAACTCACATACAATATACAAACCTGTATATAAAATATTATAAGCAATGACCCTTCTTTACACAACCACGGATCGCAACAGGTTAAAGTATGACAACAAGCCACAATCATAACATTTATTACAATGTACCAAATCCCAACTAGTTTAACTTACAACTGATAAAGAAATTATTCTTACAATCTTGCATAACTCAACTACAATATATAGCTCCTGCAAGCTCGATCAAACTCAACCTAGAATCCTAGCTCGCATACTGGACTGGGAAACCTCGCTATCAACCATTTATTTTTAACTGTAGAATATATAAACAGATTCGCAAGGGTGAGCTAACTAGCTCAGCAAGTCATAATAGCAATAACTGAGGTTAACAACGATCAACTGAAATGATTCAGAGGAATCAAGTTTCTTGTTAAACAATCATTAGAACTGGATATTCATTTTAAATTTGAAAACCAAGGTTAGGCTGCTGATCAGTCACGTACTAACCCCGAGAAAGGCACACGGCTCTGCTCTATAAACGGGATCCAAGGCACACATTGGCTTAATTCGACCACGAATCTGGTCCACTTAGAGGAAACTATCCAATTTTAAAACAATTCAATATGATAAAAATTGTAACTCAATAAATAAAATCATGATTAACATTGATAAAATATTTATCTCAGAGTATAAAGCAATTCATGAGTATCAAGGTATATATATGAAGAACGGCTTCAAGCCAGTTGAAGAATCAGGTATAAGATGAATAATGGTTCAATGATTATACAAGGTGCGGACCTTTGATGTTATAAGGTATTATAGGGTATATAAATTTCTGTATGTTCAAGTAATTCTACTTCAGTGTTTGGTATATGGTGTATATGTATTTGTGGGTGGTATCGTATTTGTATGGTTTAATATCTGGGAAATCAACAATCGATGGTTTACAAAGAATAAGGCTTACAGCTCAAAGATTAAATGATGTGATCCGGGTTCAAAGTTGAATGTTTTGAAGCACTTGCAATATAAAATAGAATTATTTTATATACTAGCAACATGTTACGAGAAAGTTCAGAAATACTTGAAATATATCTCGAGAAAGGTTCAGTATTACTTGCCTTATCACAGATGATTTCCAACTTTACTTGTACTCGTCTAACAGTTCCACTCAACAACCATTTTCCTTCTTTTTCTATGCCTCGCTTCTACTCACTGATCACTAGCTTTCTTTTTTTACACCTAGGTTCTATTTATCGGTCACTTGTTTTCCTTTTCCACGCTTTATTTCCTCTGCTAGGCATCACAAGTATCTATCAATACTCAATCTATTATTATTCTAATCATCACATAGACACTACTAGCTTTTATCAACCCTTTATTTCACCCAAATCTGATTTACGGATTAACAGTCATTATGATAACCGTCAAACAATGAACACATAGGATTATCACATAATAATCAGATAACACATAACACATAGCACGCAAGGTATTTGATATAACTAATTTTTCAAAGAACGTTCGGGGTCAGAATAATTTTCTAGGTATTTAATACAAATTTTTAAACATTTTTCGGAATTAAAACGGGTCAATGAATTAGTTATAAGCAATTTAAAAGGGTTTGAATACCCGAATCTGACTTTAAAATCATTTAATAATAATTATCGAGCCTTGAAAATAATTTAAAATAATATTTTAAAGCTTGAAATTATTTTTTGGCATTTTTAAATCAAAAGAAGTAATTAAATCTAATTAAATAATTAATTAAAATTAATTAATAAGTAATTAAATCAATTGATCAATTAATATTAATATTAATTGATCAATTAAATAATTAATTATTAACTAAAAGTAATTAATTAATTAATTCAGATTTATTTTTGAATTAAAAATAATTTTCGGAATTAAAAATGATAATTTTTGGAATTTTTAAATATTAAAAACAATTTTCTGAAAAGAAACTAAACATAAATATGATTTTTGAATATTTTTCAAATCGAAATATGGAATTTATAATTTTTGCAAACTACAGGGGGTGAAAGTGCAATACCCCCTGCCACTTTTTCCGACGATCCGCCGGCGACGACTTCGCCGACCGTCGCTCCCCAGCCCACAAATGAGTAAAAAAGTGCAGATTTGTACTTCCTGGTACCAGAAATCACTTCCTGTAGTTAATTTCTACATATAATCAACAAATCGGATGGAAAATCAGATTGAAAAATGCCGTCGCCGTCGAGTTCAAAAACTCCGGCGACGCGTTTCCAATCTCCTTTATCAAATCCAAATACACCACTCGAATCCTCACAACAAAACCAACATCATAGCAACATCCGTTTTTACCCAGATTTAACCAAACGACAACGCCTAAAAATTGATCAAAAAAAATTCAAAGGTTCAAAAACCCTAATTTTGAATTATTAATAATCAACCACGATTTACACATGTTAATGGGCTCCAAATTTGAAGTATCATATATGAAAACGAGTGGCACATCATGCTCTACATCATGGAATCATCAAATCACATAAATCATATCAAAATAAAAAAAGTCATAAAATATTCATAATTAAATTCAAATTTACTAAAATAAATAAATATTACTTGATGTTTCTGCAGTGGTATGAATTATAGAACATGATTGTACTCGTCAAGAGCTTCAATTCGACTACTTGCATGCCCAAATCGGAGTTCGATAGCGCCTTCAAATCCTCGTTTGATATGAAGAACGCGATGAATTCTAGGGGTTTTCTCTGAAAATTATATAATTTTACTGTTTGTTTATGATTATCTGTACAGAATAAGATAATGTATTGGCTATTTATATTTAAGGAATATTGGTAACCCGTTAGATCATACCAGATATAAAAATAGAATACTTAATTATTAAGTATTAACAAAACTGATCCTATTCGGTACGAGTTTTTGGATAATTATCAAAACCAGGCTTTTTGTAAATACAGACTTGGTCTTAGCGCTTTGGTTACACAAATTACGAGAAAATAATATAATAGTTTAATCAAAGTATCCCGTTTCTCGAAAATACGGGTTTTATCGATCATCGAAAATTTTGCGCCGGGACCCGCACGGGTAAAACCGTACTCCGGATCGAAAAAGTTAAAACATGGAAAATGCTCAAAATAATCAAAATAGGTTAAACATGAGTTTTCCCGAGACTTCCGGGTTGTATAAACGTAAAAATGATTGAAATTGGTCGATTCATGATTATACAAAATAATTTATAAATACTTAGAAAAATAATTTATTAAATCCATAAATCCTTTATAAAATCATATAACAACATAAAAATTAATATAAAAATATTAAAATTATTTATACTTTATTTTGGACATATAAAAATTAAAATACTCAAATTTTATCACATTTAAACATTCAAACACAAATACCAATAAATAGATAATTCACCAAAATTCACATACTAATCACAGAATATTTATTTATTGATTGAAAAAAATAATTACACGATATATCCCGGATATTACATCCCCCCCCTTAAAAAGGATTCTGTCCCCAGAATCACTTAATTAATAACTAAGGGTACTATTTCACACATATCACTTTCTACCTCCCAGGTTGACTTTCCAACCCTTGGGTTTCTCCACAATACTCTTACTAACTTTACAACTTTATTCCTTAACACTTTCTCTTTCTTTTATATGATCTCTATTGGATCCTCAACATAGGACAACTATGCCTGAAATTCTACCGGCTCACATTTTATCGCATGCCTAGAATTCCGGATTATACTTTTTAAACATTGCCACATGAAAAACATTATGAATATGTTTCATATGAGGGGGTAACGCCAATTCACATGCTACCTTACCAACACGTTTCAAAATTTTCAAAAGGTCCAACGTATCTAGGACTCAGCTTTCCTTTCTTTTTAAATCTGGATAATCCTTTCCAGGGTGACACCTTTAACAATACTAAATCTCCTTTTTCAAACTCTATGTTCTTTCTATCTTGATCTACATATTTCCTTTGACGATCCTGTGCAACACTTAACCTTTTCTAAATAATGTTGACAGCTTCCTTCATCTGTTGTACCAACTCTAGTCCAAGTATCTCACGTTTTGCAACTTCATCTCAATTTCTTCTAAAATTAATGGCACAAACACATAACATATCTTCAATTGTCTAGATCTTTCTTTTGCTTTGGCAGTTAGTCTGTAAATAATAAGTTGTACTCATATTCAACTTTAGCTTCTCAAACATTCTTGAAAATTTTCTAGACCCTTGAATTAAATCTTGAATCTTGATAAAATACAATATACACGGGGACTCCATGACGAACTACTATCTTCTTCAATTACATGTGAACCAACTTGTCAAATGAAAATCTTTCATTAATAGGTAGAAAATGAGTTGATTTAATTAGTCTGTCCACTATAACCCAAATGGCGTCGTGGTTCGCTTTCGTCCTTGGTAATCCAACTATAAAATCCAGAGCAATATGCTCCCATTTTCATTTTGCATCTCTAACGGTTGCAATAATCCACTAGATCTCTGATGCTCCGCTGAAATTCTTCGCTATGCCTAACACCTACTAATCCATTCTGAAATTTTCCTTTTCATATCTGGCCACCAGTATTCTTCTTTAAATTTCAATATATCTTGACACTTCTTGGATGGGCTGAATATCTAGAATTATGAGCTTCTTGTAAAATTTCATTCTTCAACTGTGTCACTGAGGGAATCCAAATTCTGGAAGAAAATCTAAGAATACCTTGATCATCCTTCTAAATGCATAATTCTCCTCCTACTAAACTGTTAACATCCTAATCCATTATATCCTTTAACATCTCTTTATATTTTCTAACAATTCTAGCTGAAAGATCATACTATACATCCTTGCTTCATTTGGATTACAAATTCTAACTTCCAATTTCAACTTCTAAAATTCTTTATATAGCTCTTCTGGCACAACCAACATATCCAATCTCTCCTTTCTTCTTAATGCGTATGCTATTACATTTGCTTTTCTTAGGCAATAGTTAATCGTATAATCATAATTTTTGACAAACTCTAACTATTTTCGTTGGCTCATATTAAGTTCCTTCGGTGTGAATATGTATTTCAAACTCTTATGGCCTATATATATCTCACATATTTCTCCATATAGATAATGTTTCCAAATGTTTAAAGAGAATACTATTATTGCTAGTTCCAAGTCATGAGTAGGATACTTCTGCTCATGAGGTTTCGGTTGTTTAAATGCATATGTAATAACTTTATTGCGTTGCATCAATACACAACCTATTCCCTTATGAGAAGCATCAATATAGATTACAAACTCTCATTGATCATCCCGAAGTGATAAAACAAGTGTCGTCATCAATCTCTTCTTCAATCCTGAAAACTTCCTTCATACTTCCCAATTCCATCTAAACTTCTCACTTTTCCTAGTAATCTTTTCCAAAGGTGTCGCAATCTTCGAGAAATCTTGAACAAATTTCCGATAATATCCTACCAATACTAAAAACTTCTCATTTTTGTTGGTACTTTTGGTCTTTCCCCATTCATAGTAACTTTAATCTTTACGGGATCCACTTTTGTTCCTTCATCACTTTGAATTAAACTTTATGCAACCAAAACCCATACTTTGAAAACTTAGCATACAACTTCTTCCTTCTCAGAATTCTCAAAACTATCATTAAATACTTTGCATGGTCCTTCGTTGACTTCGAGTAAATCAAAATATCATCTATAAACACAAATACAACTTATTCAGATACTCCTTAAAGATTCTGTCCATCTGGTTTAAATGTTTCCGGTGTATTGGTCAATCCAAAAGACATTACTAGAATTTCATAATAACCGTACTTAGTTCTGAAAGCTATCTTTGGTACGTCCTCGGGTTTAATTTTCAATTGATGTTACCCAATTCTTAAATCAATCTTAGAAAATACTTTGCTTCTTTCAACTGATCAAACAAATCATTAATTTGAGGTAAAAGATACTTGTTTTTTATAGTAAACTTGTTGAGCTTCCGCTAGTCGACACATAATATCATGATTCCATCTTTCTTATTAACAAATAATACCGATGCACCTCATGGGGTACACTGGGTCTAATCGCTCCTTCTTCTAACAAATCTTGCAATTGCTTTGCTAACTCCTCCATTTCAACTGGCACCATTCTGTACAGGGACTTAGACACTAGTTCCATTTCAGGTGCTACGTCGATCGCGAACTTAATTTGTCTATCTGGAGGAAGTCCTGGTAACTTGTCTGGGAACACGTCTAGACATTCATTGATTTCTAGAATATCTTTAAAAGTTTCTTACTAACTTCTAGCTTCTATTTACCATATAAGCAATATAATATTCCCATATTTGCCACAATTACCTTTTATCTTCAATCATCTTTAAAAACTTCTTTACTCGCCTTCGATTTCTAAACGTCATCACCTTCTCTTCTGGCATCTTCAAACTTACATTCATATTACGATAGCCTATCTAAATATCACGCTTAAATAGTCAAACCATTCCTTGAATAACGTCAAATTTTCCTCTCTTAAATGGTATTAAATCAGCACAAACTTATTTCCAGAATTCTCAGTCACGCAATTAGTACACATTTAGTTTAACAGGTACACGTTCTTGATTTGCTAGTTTTATAGTGATGATCTCATTTAACAATTTAACAGGGTAATTCAATCCATCAACAAAACCTTGAGAAATAAACAATTGAGTTGCTCCCGAATCTACTAATACTTAAGCACATGAGGAATTCACCGTAAGCATTCCTGCCATCACATCCATATTCTGAATAGCATCTTTCACCGACATATCATAAACTCTTGCTCTTGGAGACTTATTCACTATCAGAGTAGAGTAGATCCCATAATTCTTAACGCATCACTGATTGGGGCTGATGATTTACAATCCTTGCCATAAGCCCTGGTTTCCCCCACTTGAAACATGTAAATTCAATGGTTGGAACTTTGTCAGCTTGATTCATGATAGGTTGATTATTGTTTGAAAAACTTTTGTAGAGAACAACAGTGCAATAAAACAACTAGAAGGATCCGTAATTCAATAAAATTATAGTTAAAAAGAAATAAGGAGTAATAATTTGAATATAAATGAGACAACCATATTCGTACTTAAGATAGCCTGTCTTTCGCACCATATGGAATACAACACATGACTAGGTGGCGTCCCACCAGACTCTTCGTCATTTCATAAGTGGATTTTATATCTACTTGAAATGTTTCATTACAGGATTAAGTTGGTATTTTGGACTCAAGTTATTGGTATTTTTTACGTGTTTTTGTGTTATTGCATTACAGACATTAGTTGGATAGATAAATAAACTTTTCAAGGAAATATGCTAAAAAGAGGGCAGATTCTGAAGTCAAGGCCATTCTCAAGTTGTAGAGAAACTCGATAGCTTCGCATGGACTATTGAATCGTCGAATTCTAACGAATGGAACTCAAACTGCAGCCAAAATAAGTATTGAAGTCAAAGTGCAGGAATGCGGCACACCAGCACAGGAAGCGGGGCGGCCGCGCCAGAGATGCAGAAAGTGCGCGCGCCCGTGCGGATAGTGGGGCGGCCGCGCGGGATCCCTGTGCCAGAATCCTATTTTGTGTTGAAATTCGAGATTTTGAAAGCCCAGGTCCACTAGAAGCCTATATATACCTATAATAATTCATTTTTAATAACAAGGAGCCAAAGGAGAGCAATATGAAGACCTAGAGAGAACAACACGGCTACGAAGAAGAAGACTTTTTTATTCTTCAATATAGTTGATACTTTGATGCTTGTTTTCAATTTGTCTTTAAACCCTAGTACTCCTATATTGTTTATTATCATGTTTTCATTGAAACCCATGGTGACGATGAGTTCAATTATGAACTAATCATTGTCATGGGGTTCTAGCGGATTTACTTATGAATTTTAATAGTTGAATTGTTCTAAATCTTTAGTGTGTGGTGATTTATGATTTCCTAGTATTGGTTGTGCTTATTCGTCTTTGATGCATAGCTAACGTCTAAGATTGTTTGTTAATCTCTATTAAAGCGACATTGAATATAGAGGTTTAGAACTTTCCATGCTAGCATAGGTTTATGTATGAATTGACATGTATAATTCGTGGGTAATTTTAACTTGTAGACATATAGGGTCTAAGCATGATTGGTGTCTGCTATCTTTTATCTTAATTGTGGATGCTTAGTAGTAGGGTATACGTACAACGAAAGTTGGCGTATACTAATTTCGTGTTATCTGATTAGTTGTCATCACCATCACATGCTAACGTTAAAGACATAGACTTTAAATGAAGTATTTAATGAAGTTAGAATCCCATGTTTATTCTCATATAAGTAATTTAATCGTAATTCTCATAGTTAATGTTATTTAGTATAATCTCTTAGTTAAATCAAAACTCAAATTATTACTTGTCTTAGCATTGAACGATAATCATACATTGTTGCATAAGTGTATAATCTAAAATTAACCTAAACCAGTCCCTGTGGGAACGAAATTGATTTATATCTTATACTACTTGTGATTGCGTATGC
The DNA here is from genome assembly GCF_009905375.1 of Apium graveolens. Taxonomy (NCBI): domain Eukaryota; kingdom Viridiplantae; phylum Streptophyta; class Magnoliopsida; order Apiales; family Apiaceae; genus Apium; species Apium graveolens. The sequence continues at coordinate 64,032,725 of NC_133656.1, forward strand.
TTGCGTGTATTTTTACGTTAGAATTACAGCGAACAAGTTTTTGGCGCCGCTGCCGGGGATATCGGTGTTAAATTTAGTTTATGTGCTTGACATCAATGGTCGTTAAAGTTCACTGACTCGGATATTTTACTTGTTTACTTTGTTTGTGTTTCAGGTACTCTAGAGAGCGTGTATGCGAACGCGTTCTCAATCTCGTAAGGAGACACTAGGCGAAGTTGAAGAAGTGGAAAACGAAGTTTTGAAGAAGAGGAAAAAGTTGAAGAAGAAGTTTTTATTGCAATGGGAGAACCAACAGCGAACCTGAAAGCTTTGATGGATTATTCTCAACCGAAGATAAATGACATTCAGTCTAGCATTGTCAGACCAGCCATTGCGGCTAATACTTTTGAAATCAAGTCTAGCACAATTCAAATGGTGCAGAATTAAGTCCAGTTTGGGGGTGCTCCAACGGAAGATCCCAATATGCACATTAGAGATTTTATTGAGATCTGCGACACTTTCAAGTTCAACAATATTTCTGAAGATGTTGTGAAGCTGAAGCTTTTCCCATTCTCTCCGAGGAATAAAGTTAAGTGTTGGTTGCATTCTCTACCAGCAGGTTCTATCACTACTTGGGAGGATGTTAGGGAGAAAACACGCGCTAAAATTACACGCAAGTATACGTGTTCGCAAGTAGTATAAGATATAAATCAGATTTGTTCCCACAAAGACTCTTTTTAGTTAACTTAAGATTATGCACCTATGCAACAATGGTATGGCTATCGCTCATGGCTAAGACAATAACAAGTTGAGATATTTATAACTAAGATTAAACTAACATGCAATTAACTAAGAATAAAAGTGATTGAATTAATTATATAAGACAAACATGTGATTCTAACTTCATTAAATACTTCATTCAAAGTCATTGTTCTTAACCTTGGCATGTAATGGTGATGACAACTAATCAGATAACACGAACTAGTAAATACCAACTTTCATTATACGAATACCCTACTACCAGACATCCACAAAAGAGATAGAAGCTGAATAGATACCAATTATGTCGAGACCCTATATGTCTATAGAATTTGACAACATAAAGGTTTAATGAACAAGTTATCTATCGTGATTATATAGGAAAAGTAAGATGGTTAAAATTACTTACGAATCATGCATAATAAATACATGAACCTATGCTAGCATGGCAAGTTCTAAACCTTTATATTCACTGTCACTTCAATAGAGATTAACAAACTATCTTATATGTTTACGACGCACATAAGACGAATACGTACAACCAATACTAGAATATCATACAATCACCACACACTTAGATATCAAAACAATTAACTATAGAAATCCATAAGTAAACCCGTTAGAACCCCATGATAACGATTAGTTCATAACCGAACTCATCCTCACCATGGCTTCCAATGAAAGCATGGTAAATAAACTAAGATAAACTAGGTCTGAAATAACTGAATAATAATAACAAAGTACGTTAACAAGAGTATTAGGTTCAAACAACAAAGAAAACAAGCATCCAAGATTACAACTTAAGCAAAGAATCACAAGTAAAACCAAGATCCTCTTCTCCTTCATTGTATTATGCTATTAGGTCTTCTTGCTCTCCCCGGTCTCCTTGTTCTTCTATATGAAATACGTCTTTTTATTACTATAAATAAGCCCCTAATGGACCTGAACTCTTAAAATCATCAAATTCCACTCAAAACAGGCAACTGGGGCAAAAAGGGCGGCGCGGGCGTGCCAGGATGTAGGGCGGTCGCTCAGGGTTTCTGGATTTTTTTGCTGATTCTTCTTTTGGCCGTATCTTAAGTTCTACTCATCAGAATTAGGTGGTTCAACTTCCCACGCAAAGCTAACGAGAATATATTCAACTTGAGAATGTATTAGGGTTCCAATTCTGAGCTCTTTTCAACATATTTCCTTGAAAAACTCCTTTCTTCACTTAACTTATGCCTGAAATGCAATACACAAAAACATATAAAAAATACTGTTAGGCCTCAATGATACTATAGAAGGGGGTTGAATATAGTATCTACAATCAATTCGATTATAAAGACAAGTATGTAACAGAAAACAAGTTTATTCAATATATCAAACTCTGTTACAGTAGGTTTAATCTACTGTCTCAGTGATGTATGATATCACTAAGAGCTGATAGAGTTACAATGAATAATATTCTCATGAATGATAACACATATAGTGTAAACCCTAATCTATGTTTATATAATACACAGTTACAAGATAACTACTAATTGATATGATTATGATTCTGTTTCCTATAATACATCAATCAGAGATTATCTAATGCAGTCCTATAACTGTCCAATTCTTCATTCATATCTTTACTTGTTTAATCCAGATCATCTCCTGTAAATCAGCTGCTTTCCTTATCTGAAGTGTACCCGCACTTAAGTCCTGATATAAGTTCTGATGCCTTAAGTTCTGATAACTTCCCGTCTTCAGTAAATTCTGATTTCCAGTTAAGTTCTGATAATAAGTTCTAAAACTAAACAAATCAGATTAGACATGACATAAAAAATATCTAACAATCTCCCCCAACTTGTAAATTATGAAAAATATACAAGTTAACAGATTTGATGATGTCAAAAATATTTAAGTACAAATGCAATGAGATATTATTTTAAACAGCTAAATATAACTTACAGTTCATGTAGCTTTACCAATATCACTGGATCAATCTGAATCCATAGTAAATCCTTGTAAAGTCTGTTACCAGCTTTTCCTCAGCATTTTTCAGAATTTTAACTAACTGTGCTTTGACTTGCATCAGTTCTTCATCTTCATTATCACCAATCTAATAAATGGCTGCTCTGAGTGCAGAAATTGATGTTCTTTCAAGCCCATCTCCAAGCCTGATAACTCTGGGATGTGAAGAGTCTTCATTGTAGCATAAACACTTTCTTTGGTTCAGTCTGAGATAGAAAGGAATGATAGAGACATTCATTTATTTTTGTTGTTCTAGTTCTGACACCTGCTTCAGGATCTCCAATTATTAAGTCAGGTGTGTGTGATTTAGTACACTTCCTTACAAATGGAAGTTGATCCTCAGAACTGGATCCTCCCCCATGATCCATGCTATCTCCATCAGCATTTTCTGATGCCCCCTGAATTTATGCTCTCTGAGATTCCAGAATTTGATTTGGATCCTTCAGGAACTGAAGAATTAGAGTTTCCAGAATTGTCAGAATTTGGCTCATCAGAACTTGATGAATCAGAACTTGAAGAGCCAGTGACTGGTTCTGATGCTTCTTGAGAGTCTTGAGATGTGGTATGATCATCAGCTTGCTCCCCCTGAACAGGTGCATTTTCCTTTGGAGCAGTTACCACAGTTTCAATGACATCAAAATTTAACTCGTCAGAACTTAGAGGATCAGGATTTAGGTCATCAGAATTTACAGAATCAGGATTTACATCTTCATTTTCAAATCTCAGCTGATTTTGATTATTGAAATCTTCAAGTCCGGTAATCTTTTTATCATCAAAAGATACATTGATAGATTCCATGACAACCCTTGTTCTTAATTTGTAGACTCTGAAGGCTTTTGTGGAAAGTGGATATCCAACAAAAATTCCTTCATCAACTTTTAAATCAAATTTTGAGAGCTGTTCAGGATGAGTCTTAAGAACAAAACAGTTGCATCCAAATACATGAAAATATTTCAGATTTGGCTTCTTTTTCTTCACCATCTCATATGGTATTTTTCCATGCTTGTTTATGAGTGTAGCATTCTGTGTAAAAGAAGCAGTCTGCACAGCTTCAACCCAAAAATAGGTTGGTAGCTTTGCTTCATCAAGCATAGTTCGTGCAGCTTCAATAAGAGTCATGTTCTTTCTTTCTACAACTCCATTCTGCTATGGAGTTCCAGGTGCAGAAAAATCATGCTCTATTCCTTTCTCTTTGCAGAACTCTTCTATGATTGAATTCTTGAACTCAGTGCCATTATCACTTCTTATTATTTTAACAGAATCTTTGACCAACTTATCCAGCTGTCTGACATGATCAGTTAGAGTAGATGCAGTTTCATTCTTCTTGTGCAAGAAATACACCAAAGTGTATCTTGTGAACTCATCCACTATAACCATAGCATATTTCTTCTTTGCAATAGACATGACATTGAATGGACCAAATAGATCAACATACAGTAAGTGATAAGGCTCAAAAATTGAGAATTCAGTTTTGCTCTTGAATGAAGATTTTCTTTGTTTTGCCTTTTGACATGAGTCACAAAAACCATCAGGAGCAAATATTGATTTTGGCAGTCCTCTCACAAGATCTTTCTTTACTAGCTCATTTATGTTGTTGAAATTTAAATGAGAGAGTCTCTTGTGCCAATTCTAGCTTTCTTAAATTGATACTCTACTTAACAGACAGATTGCAGAACCATCAGAATTTGTTGAAAGTATGGCTTCATATATGTTACCTTGTCTGTAACCTTTCAGAACCACTTTGCCTGTAGAATTACTTACAACTTCACAGTGTTCTTCAAATAAATCCACATGATAACCTCTGTCACAGATTTGACTCATACTTAGTAGATTGTGTTTAAGTCCTGAGACAAGAGCTACTGATTTAATTATGACATTCCCAAGATTGATATTGCCATATCCCAGAGTCTTTCCCATGTTGCCATCTCCATAAGAAACTCCTGGGCTAGCTTTCTCCACAAAGTCTGATGGCAGGGCTTTATTTCCAGTCATATGTCCTGAACATCTACTGTCCAGAACCAGGATGTTTTTCATGTTGCCCTGCAATCACAAAGACCACTATTGATTAGTTTTAAGGACCCAGACTTGCTTGGATCCTTTGGCCTTGTAATGTTTGTTAGCATTTGCAGCGGATTTATTTTCAGAGTTTATGCTAACATGTTTTTTATCAGACTTTATATCAGACTTTGCATCAGAATTTACATTAGAAGGAATTACACTAACTTTCTTTAAAAAAGGTTTTATTTCATAATAATCACAGTACAAACTATGATATTCCTTACAAGTATAAATATAATGCCATAAACTACCACAATGAAAATAAGGATTTTGTGGTTTAAACCTAACAGGCTGACTCTTAACTCCTAATCTAGGAGGTAAAAAGTTTATATCTTTATTCTTCCTGCAAAAAGAAGCAAGATGGTTAGAGTTTCCACAATTATAGCATTTCTTTCTAGGAGCATTAGGAACAGGCATATAATTATTACTTTTATTCACACCTCCCTTTCCATTCCTATTTTTCCTAGCTTCCTTTACCTTGTTCACACTGGTAATTTCTTTCAGCTTATGTTTAAGCTGCTTCTTTATCATTAAGCCTATGTTAACTTTAGTTGGTTTATCCTGTTCTAATTTGTCAGAAGTTGACTTTTCTTTGACTTCTGTTTTAGAGTCTTTCATCTCTTCAGAATCAGACACAACAGTTTTTGCAACAAATTTAACAGGATTCACCTTTAGATTTACAATCTGTTTGATAGCAATTGGCTTAATTGGAAAAGTCCCTTTCTCACTTTTACCATCTTTATAACCTAACGCCTCTTTCCAGTTTCCACTACTTAGAATATTCTGAGTTGTTTTGCCTGAGTTAGTCCAAGTCCTAATGATTTCTCTTTCTTTTTCTAATTCATTTTTTAGATAATCATTCTGTTTAAGCAATTCATTCTTAACATACACAACATTATCTCTCTCTGTCTGAATAGTGTTCATCTTGACTAACTCTTCTACAAGATAGCTATTTCTGTTTTTGTACTTTAGATTTTCAGATTTTAATCTTTCATTCTTTAAAGTCCGATCTCTATTGCTAATATAAATGTTTTTCAGAAATAATCTCAACTCAGTAATATCTTCTGTATCAAAAGCAAGAGTTGATAGGGGTACCTTTAGTTCATCAGCATCAGAACTACTATTAGCATTTGCCATTAAGGCATAGTTTACCTCTTCATCAGATTCCGAAGTGTCTGCCCAGTTTTTCTTCTTTGTGATAAGTGCCTGGCCTTTATCATTTTTTCCATTCTTGCAATCAGGAGAGATGTGGCCTCTTTCACCACAATTGTAGCATTTGACATTTGAGTTGTCTCCTCTGTCAGACTTTCCTCCTTTGCCTTCAGTCTTTTTGAACCCTTTCTTGTCAGAACTTCCACCTTTCCTGGAAAACTTCTTACCCTTTCTGAATTTTTTGTAGGCTATTTTTATGATACCCTTTACCATAAGAGCACACAGTTGCATCATCTCTGCATCAACATCCACTTCAGATAAATTTTCAGGTTCTGAATCATCATCATCAGAATCTGATGACTCTGAATCAGACTGTATGATGAGAGCCTTTCCTTTTGCCTTCCTAGAGACAATTGGCTTTTCTTCAGTCTTTAAATCAACTGTCTTAGACTTCCCTCCATGCCTCTTCTTTCTTTGCTCCATCTCAAGTTCATGAATCTTGAGCATCCCATAGATTTCATCAAAAGACATATCAGCAAGTTTATAGTTGTCTCTTATTGTAGTAGCTTTCAAATCCCACTTTTCAGGAAGAGCTAGTAGGAATTTCAGATTTGAATCTTCTTGATCATATTCTGTAAGTCATATGTCATAGCCTATTTGTATATTCGAGGATTCAACTCAACTCAAATAAGAATGTAATAAGTAAATAGTGGATCTACCGTCAAAGAGATCTCGTAAAGTAATATCTGTCAAAGGATTCAGAGACAAGGTTCATCTACAGACTTGAGGAGTTAATTCACTGGAAGAAGTTCAAGAAGTTGATCATGCCTCAGTGATATAAATCAAGATCGTAGATTTAATCAAGTGACAGAGATCTCGTCAGAGTATCATTAATTACAAGGATTTAATCTGAAGAAAATCAAAGTGTCAAAGTCAAGACATGAAGAAACGTCACGGAAGTTAGTCACTCATGAACCAGACAGTACATCGAGTGTCAACATTGAAGTGGTGGAATTGATTCATAATTTCAGTGATTTTCAGAAGATATTCAGAAGATTGGTTGCTGCTCAAGGTTAGTATTAATTCTCTATTAATTAATAAAGTCATATAATTTAATTAAGAAAATAAATTATATCTGCAAAGATTAATTTATTTGATTAATTAAATTAATTGATTAATTAATTCAGAATTAATATTAAGGTTTTTCAGAATTTGTAATTGGTTAAAATCTGTTTTAATTCCAAAAAGACAATTGATTGTATTAGTATGACAATCGGTATGACAATCAATAGTCATACCGAAAGTCATGTTAATTCAGTTGATTGTCTTACCAGAATTATTATTAGATTAAAATCACTTATTAATTCAGCAAAAACAATCTGTTTGAACTACTATGACAATCGGTATGACAATTGATTGTCCTACCGAAAGTCTTGCTAGTTCATTCTGATTGTCTTGCTAGTTCTAAGGATAGTCCTACCGATTGTCTTGCTGAGCTCAGGATTGTCTTGCCAGTTCAATTCTATTCGGCTGTTGATTAAAAAGAAGCAGAGCAGCAACAACTCAATCATCCAATCCAACAAACAAAAAACAAGAACACAGCAGCCGCAGCAAATATTTCATTTTTCATCTGCTTATTTCAAAGATCAATTTCTAGATTGCAAAGTTAAATCCAATCAACTAGAAATCATTCTCTTGTTCTTGTGTAACAATCTAGCGGATCAAAATCCCTAGAACTTAATCTCAAATCGCGTTTAGCATTTGATTCTAATTATTGCAAAAATAGAAAAAGTTCATGTCGAATTTATTCTAAATTTGTGATAATTAATTTGAGATTAATTCCTTGTAATCGATACAGTTGTTGTAACACCTTTCAAGTTTAATAATATTTTTATTTAACTTGAATTTTGTTTCACATTTTTTATTCCGCATTTAATTCGATTATTCGGTACTGTTTGTATTCAACCCCCTCTTCTACAAACACATTGGGACCTAACAATTGGTATCAGAGCCTTCTGATTAACGAACAAATCAAGATCCTAGACTTTTGTGATTTTTCAACTCCTTGAATTTTTATTTATTCAAAAAATTCATAATGACTTCACATAAAGTTGGAACCGTTAAAATTCCACAATTTGATAAAGAGAATTATATCATGTGGAAGAAGAAGATGCTCTTGTTTTTACAAGTTGCAAATCCCAAATATTCAATCTTGTTAAAGAAGGGTATAAAAACTCCGATGGTTATTGAACCGGAGGTGATAATAGATGATGTGGTGACTACTAAAGCTAGAACCTATCCAAAAGAGCCCGAAGATTTTACTCCTGCTGAGAAGGAAGAAGCCTCCTTGGATGCCAGCCTTCAATTAATATTAATTGATTCCCTTGATCCCTTGATGAACAGACATGTGATGAACTGTAAAAATTCTAAACACATGTGGGAAACTATTGAGGTAATTAATGAAGGCACAGAGGAAGTTAGGGAGAACAAGTTGGAAATCCTAACCTCTGAATATGAACATTTCAAATCAAATCCAAGAGAAGGAATTACTGAAGTGTTTGAGAGGTACAATGCGTTGATCAACAACCTGAACATCAATGGAAAGTATTATTCAATCAGGGAGGTCAACAAAAAGTTCCTTTTAACACTGCCAGCTCATCTTGAACATAGAATCACTGCCATTAGAGAAGCTAGAGATCTGAGTGAGATTTCTTTGGACAGGCTCTATGGAGTGTTAAAAACCTATGAGTTGGAGCAGATTCAACAGAAGGAAGTCTACGGGAAGGATAGAATGGTCAGCATATCTACTGCACTTGTAGCTGAAGGTCAACAACAACAACAATCTCAACAGTTAGAAAGAATGGTACAGTTTTCCAAGGGTGAGGAAAATGAGTTAGTAGCAGAATATGATCCTCCTACTACAAATCAATCAAGTGATGATTTTTATTCCTTGGAAGAGCTGGAGCAATTGGAAGATGAATCAATGGCCCAAATTGTCAAGAGATTCTCCCATGTCAGATTCAGGAGGAATCCCAAGCTTAAGTACAAGTCCAACTACAACAAATTCCAGAAAGGTGGATCTTCATCCTCTAACACCAGCAGTGGTGGGTACAAAACAGGGATGGTTGATCGGAGCACCATTAGATGCTATAACTGCAATGAGTTGGGACACTTTGCCACAGAATGTAGGAAGCCAAAGCAAGTAAGAAAGAACTCTGAAAGGGCTTATCTGGAAAAGGGAAGAAGCTGGATGATACTGATAGTGAAGATGAAGAAGAAGGAAATCTTGCTCTTATGGCTATTGATGGAAAAGCTTCATCGTCAAGAATAGAGGTAAAACTTTCTGATGCTGAAATGGTTTATCATCTAAGAGGTAACTTAGATTGTGCACGTCGTGATAATGAACTGTTAAGTTTACAGATCACAGACCTTGAGAAAGAGGTCAATGAATTAAGACTTGTGCACATTAATCAAGACAAATTAAAAGAACATGTATCTTTTCTAGAGAATAGAGTTGACTGTTATAGAAAACTCGAAACTATTCTCAAAGACAAGATCACCGGTCTTGAGACTAAGGTTAGAGCCTACTTCAATTCTTGTTCGAAGGCTAAAGAGTTCTACAGTAAGCAAGCTGTTAATCAAACATCTGGAATAGGTTATGATTACAATGTTGCTATTGGAGAATTAGGCATAAACTCCCCTCCTCGTGTCTGTGCTAAAGGGAGGGAAGTACCACATGTGCTTAAGGGTGTTGATGAACCCCTCTATAAACCATCAATTGCTGAACCATTTGATGCGACCTCTTCTGTTATTCAAGAAGAAATACGTGCTGAAGATCTTGCTAATGAGAAGGTTGTTTCCAAGTCAAGTGTGTCGAAAGTTCCAGTCAAAGTTGTGAAAGCAACTGAGACTAACTCAGACACACATGAGTTGGATAACAATAATGGCATGTCCACCATGCATAAATTACCTGCTGTTAATCACTCTCATAAAGCATGTGGTGTTGCTAATTGTATGTCTTGTGCTTTTAATATGATGTATGCTTATTTTAATAGTAAGCATGTGTCTAATGATAAGACTACTCCTCGTCAGCATGTGAATAACAAGAAGCATGATAGGTCTAAGACTGCTAGTCCTTCTAAGGCTAGAAAGGAGACATTTGTGCCTAAGCTTAAAAAGAAATTTGTTAAGGCTGTTTACAAGGTCAAATGTTCAGTCATTGAGAAAGTTGAGACCATTAAAATTAAAAATGTTGTTTTGACTGACAAAGGACAATTCTACAAGTATGCCGGGCCCAACCAAGTTTGGGTTCCGAAGAAGGTCTAATCCATTTGAAGTGCAGGGCAGTATACAGGTGTAACCGGTAGTGTGGATTCTTGACAAGTGGATCATCAAGACATATGACCGGAGATAGAGCCCTGCTATCAAATGTGGTTGAGAAAGCTGACCCCCTGATTACCTTTGGAGATAACAGCAAAGGTTTATCTGAGGGATATGGCTGTTTGCAAGCTGGGAATGTTATCATTGTAATTTTGTATATTGTGCTAGGTTATTATCAGGAAGCAGTATCTAACATATAGCACCAGTGACGAGACTTGAGAATATTACGACATATCAGGCACCTGCTGCACATTACACTTGGAATTGTACTCTAGTAAGATGTGTACAAGTGTACTCCTGATTGGTGAGTTAAAAGAGGAAGTCAGTGCACCACAGTTCATGGACTTTGCAGCTGCAGATCTATTGGACTATGCAATCTCTTCTTCACAATCTCACTTCAGGTTGGTATGAACTAGTATACTGCTCAAGCAATCGTCAAGGACATGGTATGGCACTCTAACTGCAGTTACAGTTTTATATGAATAAGTAGAGTCGTCATATTTATAACTATCTTATCACTAGGCACAATCATATTGTTTTATATCTGCAGTGGTATATTGATTATGCAACATAACAATTAGTATCTAAAGTACTTGACAAGTATCGGTCAATGATATGTTGTTAACATTATGTTGCAGATATTTGTAAGCTTTTGACATGAATGAGAATTACTTAGACTTTACCCTAAGTGATCAATGTTTTATCAAAAACTCATTCATATTGAAAAACAAAATCAAACTTCTTTCTACATTAGTGATTTCTTATTTCATGTAAAATCTTTTGAAATCACTATTGTAAATCATTTTCTCTCTATTACCATATATTCTGTGATACAGGTTCAGTCTCCAATGACTTTCTTTCATTGATAGTCATGAGGTTGAAAACCCACAACATCTATCCCAGACTGTAAAGACAAACACAAAAACAGAACCAACCAACACTCTCTTACCACTAAATGTAGTATGAATGAGCGTGAGGGAGATAGTGCCTCAGTGCACCACATAAGGAAGGTTCTGTAGTCAACCCAGTAGCTCTGTCTCCTACATAGATGAGTAGTATTTAAACCGAGACAACTGCTAACCCCCATACATCTTCTCAAAAAGATGTAATGGTTGAAAAGGCACAAAAACAGTTACTAGATTCATTCTCTCAACAGGGTGCCTCTATTGAAATTTGCCTGTCGGCCAAGGTATCCTATGTAGTGTCACCACCTCAAATATAAACAATTCTTAATGCACAAGGAAAGGTTACACACACAAAGGATGAGTTGACGGAAACAAGAGTTTCGACCATTTTAAGGTCAGATTCGATTGTTCAAGGTTCGTTAATGGACCAATTGCCTTTACAGGTGTTAGGAGAGGATACTGATCCAAAAGCCATATGTCAGTGGTCAGTGTCTACCTCCCCAGGCTTAAATCCCCTGGATGCATCTGCGGATAGTGGATCTGACATAGGCGCAGATTGGCAACTTGTTGATAATGATTCAGATATTACCTGATGAGTCACAAGGAAATGTCTTCACAGATATTAGAAGGGAACCTTGATCTTTATGCTAAATTCTTTGGATCATTGTTTACCTTCCCAGAATTCAAATCTGGAACCCTAAAAGGGAAACTAGCAACTTGTAGATTATGACTCAGATTCATCTGACGAGTTTAACAAGGATGGGGATTTGCGAACTCCCATTGCACCACCTGTGACTTCCTTAAGGATGGCTAAGGTGATTTTCCTTGCAGGTACAGCTGGATTATGGAGCTATGAGAGAAGAGTGATACACTTGTGAGAATGAGTGTAAACACGAGTGGAGAGAAGAGTGAAACACATGTGAGGTACACTAAACAGAATCACACACTCACAGTGAGGAAGAAAGAGAAACTACTTGTTATTTCTTTTCCAACCAAGTGGAATATGAGAACTCCTTCAGACGATGGCATACATTCCTTCACTAAGGGGGAGATAAAAGCTTAAGTAATAGTTTGGAGGATTCCTCAACTAAGGGGGAGAAATTGCAGGGAGTAAGAAAAAGATCCTACATGTACACTACACCACACCATTGTTGTTTGTAACTACGGATCCTATTGTACGGGAGAGGTGGTAAACACAAGGTGATTTTCTAGTAAGGGAAGAAGCTGTTAGGGGAGTACCATTGGTTTTTATCTGCGGATCCTATTGTACGGGAGAGGTGGTAAACGAAGGTAATCTTCTTTAATCAGTTGATTCTCAAAGGGGGAGAAGCAAGAGAGATATGTGCTTCTTAACAGGAAATGTGGTTGTACAAATGAAGATGAAACTACTTGAAGATATGTTCAGTCTAGAGGAACATCTACTTGGAATCTGGAAAATGTTTAATGTCTTCCAGAAACTTTTCTACTATTTACTTTGCATTTCAGTTTATATCTTTTTCTTATTTGTTAGTTGAGTTATCCTCTAGGTATTTGTGTGTTATTGTCTAACAAACAAATAGGGGGAGATTGTAAGTCATATGTCATAGCCTATTTGTATATTCGAGGATTCAACTCAACTCAAATAAGAATGTAATAAGTAAATAGTGGATCTACCGTCAAAGAGATCTCGTAAAGTAATATCTGTCAAAGGATTCAGAGACAAGGTTCATCTACAGACTTGAGGAGTTAATTCACTGGAAGAAGTTCAAGAAGTTGATCATGCCTCAGTGATATAAATCAAGATCGTAGATTTAATCATGTGACAGAGATCTCGTCAGAGTATCATTAATTACAAGGATTTAATCTGAAGAAAATCAAAGTGTCAAAGTCAAGACATGAAGAAACGTCACGGAAGTTAGTCACTCATGAACCAGACAGTACATCGAGTGTCAACATTGAAGTGGTGGAATTGATTCATAATTTCAGTGATTTTCAGAAGATATTCAGAAGATTGGTTGCTGCTCAAGGTTAGTATTAATTCTCTATTAATTAATAAAGTCATATAATTTAATTAAGAAAATAAATTATATCTGCAAAGATTAATTTATTTGATTAATTAAATTAATTGATTAATTAATTCAGAATTAATATTAAGGTTTTTCAGAATTTGTAATTGGTTAAAATCTGTTTTAATTCCAAAAAGACAATTGATTGTATTAGTATGACAATCGGTATGACAATCAATAGTCATACCGAAAGTCATGTTAATTCAGTTGATTGTCTTACCAGAATTATTATTAGATTAAAATCACTTATTAATTCAGTAAAAACAATCTGTTTGAACTACTATGACAATCGGTATGACAATTGATTGTCCTACCGAAAGTCTTGCTAGTTCATTCTGATTGTCTTGCTAGTTCTAAGGATAGTCCTACCGATTGTCTTGCTGAGCTCAGGATTGTCTTGCCAGTTCAATTCTATTCGGCTGTTGATTAAAAAGAAGCAGAGCAGCAACAACTCAATCATCCAATCCAACAAACAAAAAACAAGAACACAGCAGCCGCAGCAAATATTTCATTTTTCATCTGCTTATTTCAAAGATCAATTTCTAGATTGCAAAGTTAAATCCAATCAACTAGAAATCATTCTCTTGTTCTTGTGTAACAATCTAGCGGATCAAAATCCCTAGAACTTAATCTCAAATCGCGTTTAGCATTTGATTCTAATTATTGCAAAAATAGAAAAAGTTCATGTCGAATTTATTCTAAATTTGTGATAATTAATTTGAGATTAATTCCTTGTAATCGATACAGTTGTTGTAACACCTTTCAAGTTTAATAATATTTTTATTTAACTTGAATTTTGTTTCATATTTTTTATTCCGCATTTAATTCGATTATTCGGTACTGTTTGTATTCAACCCCCCCTTTACAAACAAATTGGGACCTAACATATTCCTTATCCACTATTGACAGATCATTCAATAGCTTTGTGAATCTGTCATATGTATCAGTTAGTGACTCATCAGATTTTGAGTCAAAGTGCTCATACTCCTGTGCGAGTATAGTCTTCCTGTTCTTTTTGATGGCATTGGTTCCTTGACATCTCACTTCCAATGCATCCCAAATTTCTTTTGCATTCTTGCATGCAATCACCCTGTTTGACATGACATTGTCAAGTGCACTATGAAGCAAGTGACTTACTTTTGCATCCTTTCTTAGTGAAGAGATGTCTTCAGTGGTGAATTCTCTCTTTTCTTTGGGAATCATCTTTTGTGGCTCATTCCCAACTGCAACAAAAAGCTTTGTGGGCTTGTGTGGACCATCATAAATTCTGTGTAAATATTCTGGATCTGTAGCTTCCAGAAACATGGCCATCTTCACACTCCATACAAGGTACTCAGACACCCTGAACAGAGGAACCCTGATGGTTTCATATCTACTGGTGTTTTGAATGGGTTGAACCTTTGCAGGTTCTTGAGGGTCTGGTATTTTTTCTTGATCGGACATGATTGATTGTTTTTTTAGATTTTAATTATTTGTAAGCTTAACAGATTGGCAGTAATACTAGTTGTTAGGGCTCAATGATACTATAGAAGGGGGTTGAATATAGTATCTACAATCAATTCGATTATAAACACAAGTATGTAACAGAAAACAAGTTTATTCAATATATCAAACTCTGTTACAGTAGGTTTAATCTACTCTCTCAGTGATGTATGATATCACTAAGAGCTGCTAGAGTTACAATGAATAATATTCTCGTGAATGATAACACATATAGTGTAAACCCTGATATGTGTTTATATAATACACAGTTACAAGATAACTACTAATTGATATGATAATGATTCTGTTTCCTAAAATACATCAATCAGAGATTATCTACTGCAGTCCTATAGTTGTCCAATTCTTCATGCATATCTTTACTTGTTTAATCCAGATCCTCTCCTGTAAATAAGCTGCTTTCCTTATCTGAAGTGTACCCGCACTTAAGTCCTGATATAAGTTCTGAAGCCTTAAGTTCTGATAACTTCCTGTCTTCAGTAAATTCTGATTTCCAGTTAAGTTCTGATAATAAGTTCTGAAACTAAACAAATCAAATTAGACATGACATCACAAATATATCTAACAAATACCAACAACTTGAGTCCAAAACACCAACTTAAGCTTGTAATAAAGCGTTCCAAGTAGATATAAAATCCACCTATCACACCCCCAAACTTGAATCGATGCTTTTCCTCAAGCATAAACAGACTCAAAAACTATAAAACAAACCTAATGCATGAATGCAACTAAATGATAATGCAATAAATTCCCTCAGAATAACTTAACCAATCAATAAGAAACATCTCAATGAATGCAATTATTCGCACAAAGTTCAATCAAACCTCACAAATCAACTCACAAGCCAGAGACGTGTGTGTGCAATTGCTTAACAGAATTACTCTCGAAACTATATCAATAATCATAACTCACCTCTCACCAAGACAATCACAATGTTATAAATAGGATAAACGATAAACATAAAATGACTGACAACACTTCAATTTTATCAGAGTTATACAAGGATTCATGCTTTTATTGATAACACATAAAATACACAAACATGCTTATTTGATCGTGTAATGAGTGAGGTCCACAAAAGACTTATGCAATAATACCCATATAGCGAGCGTTAGGTTAGCGGATCTCAGACTATAAAAGCCTTAGGTCACTAGGCACAAAGTCCCCTAGGAATTAATAATTCGAGTATTAAAGAGCCCACTCGTGATCAATTATACATAAAACATATTTTTTTTTTTTTTATGTTTTGAACGAGTGTGTTTCGCTCCATCTCGCTCAACCCTAGACTACTCATATAAATATGAGCCGGCTACTAGCCATTTGACGCCTAACCACAACTAGCATTGATATCCAATGTTTTTCTCCAATTTTAAAAATCCATGTTAATTCGTCACTAAGAGAATATCATAAATTCTAGACATAAAATGTGATTAACCTCGATAAACAAACAAGTCATGAACATGATCTAGCACTCACGCAACCTATAAGACTTAGTGAAAATTTTCTTATTTCTAGCATGTACATCAATTCGTTAGGACTTAACATTCCTCTATACGACATCACTACACTCGAATCAATATCACAAATTAATCGGAAAAGTAATATAAGGGATCATGATATATTGCCAATGCAACTATATGCAACATACTAACATGATAACAAATTCACAAAATAAAAACAAAAACAAATAACTACATGACAAATATGCAAAATATAAGAACTAAACTATCATGAATATGCATCTATATGGACTCACACACATATTCCTTAACTATCACCTCCAAACTTAAAAATTTCACTGTCCTCAGTGAAGGTAATAGAAAGAAATAAAGGCATACCTACTCGGAAGAAGAAGGATCACCCTCTTCGGGTGGAGGATTAGGTGGCCAATCAACCTCAATACCAGTGTCTCGAAAAATAGTACCGAGAGCATGTGTCAAATCTTCAGCAAAACTTCGGTGGATGTCATGCATGGCCTCAATACGCCGAATCAACCTTCTATACTGCGCATCACTAAGACCAAACCTATCAACTATCTGTGGTGCACGAGAGGGACCCTTTGTAAGCACGGGAGGAACCGGCTGGTCACCCTTTAAATAATTATAGATATATTCCAACCCCTTGTTAAGGGGTACACTTAAAAATGCATAACTCAAATAATTTGGAAGTGGTTTAATCCCAAGTATGGAAGCTTCTTCAATAGACGGCTCGAGATGCTCCTGAGAAATCTTTAGCTCTGCTAACCCAAGAGAAACGACTGGCATATCCAACTTCCTCTTCCACAGAGGTGCATTCAAAACCTGTAGTTGCTCTGCTCCGTCTTCATCTTCAATAACTGGTTCCCCTAATAAGGATCTCTCTGAGGTATCTGACTTTGGCAATTACTCAAGCTTCGAATTTATGACAGAGTCGAACCGCTCTACTTTAAAGCACTGCTTTTTATCTGTGGGTAAATTCATTGCCTTGAACACATTAAAAGTGAACTTCTGATCTTGAACCTTCATCGCATGCTCTTCTTTTTGTACATCGATCATAGTTCGGCCTATAGCCAAGAATGGTCTTCCCAAGATGATGGGAATCTTCTTATCTTTCTCGAAATCCAGAATTACAAAATTAGCAAGGAAGATGAGTTTATCCACCTTGACCAAGACATCCTTCACTATGCCTCGTGGATAAGTGATGGTCCAATCGGCCAACTGCAAAGACATGTTTGTCGGCTCAGGAAAACCAAGTTTCTTAAAGATAAACAAGGGCATAAGATTGATGCTAGCTCCCAAGTCACATAAACACTTATCGAAAGACAAGTTTCCAATAGTGCAAGGAATAGTGAATCTTACTGGATCTTTAAGCTTCAGAGGTAGTTTATGTTACAACACAACACTGCACTCTTCCGTAAGATCAACGGTTTCCAACTCCTCAAGTTTTAGCTTCCGAGATAGAATATACTTCATAAACTTAGCATAGCTCGTCATCTATTCTAGAGCTTCCACAAAAGGTATGTTAATGTACAATTTCTTGAAAACCTCCAAAAACTTGGCAAACTGTGTGTCAAACTTATGCTTTTGAAGCCTTTTAGGAAATGGTGGAGGTGGATAGACTTGTTTATTCCATATATTACCCTCAAGAGGATTGTTTGCGACAGCTTTCTTCTTCGGTTCCACCTCGGCATCCTTTTGCACAACTTTTTTAGCTGCAATCTCATTTTCTAGAATTGGCAGGGGTCCAGACGCACTGCATCCTGGACAGAATTTTTAGACTCTTAATTTTGCTGAATTTGGAGGCTTGCGACCTTTCCAGACCTCAAGATGATGGTGTTCACTTGTTCTTTAACTTCCCTCTTGCCTAGATTAGCTTCTGTATCACTAGGAAGCGTACCAGGTTATCAATTTAATAAGGCGTTAGCAATTTGCCCAATTTGGTTCTCCAGAGTCTTAATAGAAATCACTTGGCTCTTGCACATAAGCCGCAACTCCTCCAATTCAGATTTTTCATTAACAAATGAACTTGCACCTCCATGAGATTGCTGTTGCATTCTCTGTGGCTGAAACTGATGTCTTGGTGCAAATCGTTGCCGGAAACCAGGAGGATTGAATTGCTTGTTTCCAAACTGCTAGTACGGCTGTTGCATCGCATTCTGATTGTTGCTCCAGCTAAGTTAGGATGATTGTGGTTGTTGGGATGATAAGTGGTTGGAACTGGTTACTGCGACCTCTAAAAAAGTTGCTCACAAACTGAGCTGATTCACAAGATATAGCACAATGCTCCATCGCATGTGCACCTGCACATAGCTCATAAACATTGGTTATCTGATTAAAACCATATTTAGCCAGAGAATCGATTTTCATAGCTATCGCCTTTAGCTGAGCAGTGAGAGCCGTAGCTGTATCCACTTCAAGAACTCATGCTACCTTTCCATGTGGTAATCTCTAGGTTGGATACTGATATTCATTCACAACCATCATTTCAATTAGCTCATAAGCTTCCTCGTAGCTTTTAGCCCATAGAGCTCCACCTGATGTTGTATCGAGCATAGGTCTCGACTCTGCTCCCAACCCATTATAAAAGCAATTGATCACCATCCAGTCAGGTATTCCATGATGAGGACACTTTCTAAGCATTTCTTTATAGCGCTCTTAAGCTTCACATAAAGATTCACCCGATTGTTGCTCGAATTGAGTAAGAACATTCCTGATTGCAGCTGTTTTTGCCATAGGGAAGAATTTAGTGAGAAAATTTTGAGCAAGATCTTCCCAAGTAGTAATCAAACCATCTAGTAGAGAGTGCAACCAGCTCTTAGCTTTGTCCCTCAGAGAGAATGGGAACAGTCTCAGTTTCACCGCATCTTCAGACACACCATTGAACCTGAAGGTGTCGCAGATCTCTATGAAATCCCTGATGTGCATATTTGGATCTTCTGTTTGAGCACCCCCAAACTAAACTGAGTTCTGGACCATCTGGATCGTGCCAGGCTTGATTTCGAAGGTATTAGCCGTGATGGCTAGCCTGACAATGCTAGATTGAATGTCATTGATCCTTGGATGAGAAAAATCCATCAACACTTTCGTTGCTGCTACTGGTTCTCCCATTGTAATGATCTCTAGAGTACCTGAAACACACACAAATAAACCATGAAAGTAAAAGAATCCGAGTCAGTGAACTTTAACGACCACTGATGACAAGCACATAAACTAAAAACTAACACTGAGTCCCAGGCAGCGGTGCGAAAAACTTGTTAGGGTGAAAATACGCGCTAAAATTACATGCAAGTATACGCGTTCACAAGTAGTATAAGATATAAATCAGATTCATTCCCACAGAGACTAGTTTAGATTAAGTTTAGATTATGCACTTATGCAACAATGTATGGTTATCACTCACTGCTAAGACAAATAACAAGTTGAGATGTTTATAACTAAGATTAAACTAACATTCAATTAACTAAGAATAAATATAACGACCCGTGTATTTTTGAATTATTTAAATATATAATTGTGAAAGTGTTAAATAAATAAAGTATGTGTATAGTTTTTGTCAGCTCGATGTTGTTTTATTATTATTTATGTGTGATTTATGGTGTAAAAGGTGGTTCGTGTAGTTGATTATTGAGTATATTGAATTGTTTGCACATTTAAAAGTGAATTCAGTGCAAATTAATTTGCATAAATATTTGGAATGTCTCTAAAATTGTTTTTGTGATTTTACAATTACAATATTTATTTTTGGGATTTTATAAAATTTAGAAATCAATATTTTATTAATTATTTAACCCTGTGTGATTTTCTGATTATATTTACTTGTAAAATCTATATGTTATTCCAAAATTCTTCAAAAATTAAGAAACTCATATTTATTTAAATTTGGAATATTCTGAGAATTTCAAAAAAAAAATTTGGAAATTTTCGGGATTTGTTTCACCCGCACGTCGTTTCATTATTTGTTAAAAAGCGGGTACAAGTGCGTTTCAAAAATGTTTTAAAAATTATGAAAAAAAATTATTTTCAATAACTTTGGATTATTTGTGATATTTTAAAACTATTTCAGTAATTTTCGGGTTATTTTTTTCACCCACGCAATTATTCGTTAAAACGTAATTTGTGGATCAGAGATAGGTTATAGGCGTTCCATTTTTATCCTTTCGGGACAGGTGTCTTCATTTCTTTTATACCCATGGACGCGTGGCAGGCTGATTGTTTCCAAATGATAAGGGTTATATTCTAAATAAAAAATAAAAAAAATAAAGAGAGCACTTTGTCTCCCTCTTTATGCTCTTCATCCCCTCGGTTCCTTTCTCGGTTCGCCGGTTCCGTCCCTGTCCCGGTACGGTGCTGCCGGGGAAAGAATCTCCCTGGTGGTTCTGTTGTATATGCTTTTATGTATATATATATATGCGCCTGGATTTGATGATATTGTAATCCCTGTTGCCGTTTCTGTCATGTTTTTTTTTCCGGCCGCCGTCGGACTCTTTTCCGGCGCGGTGGCTTGTGTGTTGTGATATGTGAGTCTCGTGTACCTGTGTCTCAGGTTTGGGTGCGAGCATCGGGCGTGTAGCGCGTCTGCTATGTCCTGTGTTGCTCTTGTTTGCTTGCTTCGATTCAGTTGAGGTGGTTGTGGTCTTGCGAGTTACTTCGAGTCTTTTTCTTTTGGGAATTATTCGAAGTGATTTCTGGATTTTTGGAAAATAAAATTTGATGAAATATTCTTGATTCCTGAATTTTATTTGTGTTGATTACAAAAGTTTAATCGGCGAAATTTATTTGGAAACCCGAATTTTATCGGGCACCGATAAATTTTGCCGCCGTTCGCGATGAATTTATACGAGCGAACGGTGGATAGTGATGATCCAATTCTGAGTCCTAATACAAATAAAAATATAAAATGTGAATATTAGTAATAATTGAATAATATCGGTGGTTGGGATTGTGATTGGGATTGTCGTTGAAGTTGATGTGTTTAAGATTTGACGTCGATTGATATTTCGACGGGTAGTCCGATATACAAAGGAAACGCTGCCCGATTTCCGGGAAATCAACTATGGAAATGCGGGAGCGTATTCGGGATGTCGAATGAATATATATATATATATATATATATGCTTATACTTTATACGAACGTGATTGTATGTTGTGGTAAATGTTCTGTCCAGAACTCAGTAACCCTAATTTCGTAAAATGATAAGTATGCGTATTTTCTGAAAATGAGCACCGAACCGATTTTCGAGAACGTGAACCCTAAGTGATGCATGTATTATTATATGAAGTGTGTTATAAGTTGGGTTTTGTTAACGTTCGGGTAGATTGTTAGCGAGGATATGTCAAGCATAATCGAATATCTAAGTTAGGATGTTTCAACCTTGTAGGTTCTAGTCGGAACGCCCGAGAATTGGCATTGGACGAAAGATAGTTGGTGGTCAGTCGAAAAGCTCAGTAAGATTCCAATCAAAGGACTTAAGTGTTGAGGTTGAATCCAGAGTGATCTAGTGAATAGACAATAAAGCCTGAGCGACAGAGTCGGCTCAGAGTCGAACAGTAATAGTTATAAAGCCCTGTAAGGCAAGTATTTCTGAACTTTTCTCCAAAATACATCGCAAATATTTTTGAACTGTTTTATAACATGTCGTTATTATGCAAAATAACTCCTGTTTTATATTGCAAGTGCTTTAGACCATTTACCCTTGAACCCTGATTTTTCTTGATCTTGAGCTGTAAGCCTTATTCTTTGTAAACCATCCTTTGTTGATCCTCAAGATACCAAATCACACCAATATGATACTACTCCCCAAATGTATAACTACCAAACACCAAACACTGGAAGAAAATTGTTTGGAAACACAGAAACTTTTATACTCCAGCCATTCTTTATAACATCAAAGAACTATACCTCGAAAAATCACTATTTGTCTTATACCCGATTCTTTCACAGATTAAAAGCTGTTTCTTTTACATACCCTGATATACCCTTGTGATATTCATGAGTTTCCTTACATTTTATTCAAATGTTTAATCATTATTGATTATGATCTTGTGTTAGCGAATTATATTGTTTATCATATTGAACTGCTTTAGGATTGGATAGTTTTTATATATGTGGACCAGATTCATGGTCAGACCATACAATGGTCAAGTTAGGCCAATGTGTGCCTTGGATCCAGTAATTAGAGCAGTGTTGTGTGCTTGCTCGGGTTAGTGCGTGACTGATCAGCAGCCTAACCTTGGTTTTTAAAACTTAAAATGAATATCCATTTCTAATGATTAGTTAAAAAGAAAATTGATTCATCTGAATCATTTCACTTGATCATTGTTTAACCTCAATTACCGTTATTATGACTTGCTGAGCTAGTTAGCTCACTCTTGCGAATTTTTTTTTATATATGTTACAGTTGAAAAGGATATGGAAGATAGTGAAGTTCCTCAGTCCAAAGTGCGGGCTAAGGTTCCAGTTGAGTTGAATCGAGCTAGCAGAAGCTTCATGCGGTATAGAGATAGTCAGATTGTAAGAATGATTTTATTATCAAGTGTAAGTTAAATTAGTTGGGATTTGGAGCGTTGTAATAAAGGTTAAGATTGTGGCTTATTTTCATACTTTAACCTGTTGCGATCCGTGGTTAGGTGAAACAGGGTCATTGCAAATAATATTTCCTATACAGGTTTATATTGTGCATGTGTTGTGGACCCCAAACTTCTGACCCGGGTTTGGAGGGCGCCACAGGTTGGTATCAGAGCTACAGGTTATAAGTCACTGAAACAAGCCTAGATTATCGGGATTGGGTAGAGGGTTAGGATTAGGAATAGGAAACAGAAAGATAAGATATTATGAGGATGAGTTCAACTATATAGCAAGTCTTCGGCACGGTTTATGTTGCGATTCGGGATTCTCAACTTGCGACGTGGTTTCCAGACAATGGCAATGGTAGATCTTGATTTCCCGGTGTCATTTGATCATTGGGAGCTTTCCGTTCGAGGATCGTCATCTTCTCCTAGATTTGAATTGCACCTTGTTCTTCCGTCAGTATTAATGGTATTACCTTCTGTTATGACAGTTGCGCCTCTTCAAGTTATTCTACGTCATTCTATCACCTCTTGATATGAGACTACCTATTTAAGAACCTTTATTCGTTTATTCTTATTTTACTGGACATTCGGTAGTGAGTGTATCTCTTTAGTTTACCCTACACCCTGTTTTATACCCTCGGTTTAAATCTTGTCCTATAAAGCAACAGTACCTACGAGGATCAATTCGGAAGTTACAGTGAATGGTGAGTACTTGAGATACAAATAAAGGTGAGAAGAAGTCTAGAAAGAAGATTCAGGTATTCTGAAGGATAGTTATTACCAGATTAAAAGAAGCCATTAGAGATTAGGCCACCCATGACTAGCTGGTGGAATGAATTAGATAAGTATTGAAGAGAGAGTTAGAGGAGATTATGGTTTTGGAGCTTTCTTGAAGATAATTAATGGTGTTATGACCACGTGATATATTTATAGTAACAAGGTGATGTGACATCAGCCGATTTATTGACTATTGAATAGCTTGTTCTACTTAACTACTGCAACAATAATGTCGGGAGTATTACCAGTATGGAAGCTCTGAAATGAAGCTACGAATAAGATAATATGCAACGAAAATTGAAGTTTTCATCGATTAAGGAAGGTAATAGACCCAATGAAGGAGAGGAGATAAATGGACCTTTATGTGATCATTTCTTTAACTTGTATCTGGTTATAGGAAGGACAACAACCAACTCATATAGTAAGGACAACCAGATTTATGATTTTCAAAATTTTAAACAAGTTTTTGAAAAGGATTTTCCCTTACAAAATTTTCAAAAGCCTTTTTAAATAAAATAAGTTTTAAACATTGGTTGTCAAGTTACTACTTGAGTTTCCTGTTCGTTAAAAGACCCGGATTACCTGGAAGGATACTTATTTTAGACCCCAGTATTGTTAATTCAGAGAATAAAGTGATCCGCAATTATGAAGAAGTTGATTATTCCTAACTGTAAGGTGTAAATATTGTTTGACAAGGATAATAACAGAATCCGCGTATGGAGTAATTATTTATCCAGTTGCAGAGACCATTAGAGTTAAAGAATTCATTGATTTAAAAAGAGCCTAAGCGTGATCGAAAGAGATTGGGAAGATTTTCAGACCTTTCCAAAAGAAAAAGATTATTAACAAAAGGATCGCTATATTGAATAATTCATGGTTATTCCAAATTAAAGAGGAGGACACTCGAGGTTAATTGGTAAGAACATTATTATGATCGAATTGTTAAAGTATTATACGTGTAGGTGCGATGTTAAAGAGGCAAGACTTAACAAGTACAAATCTACCATAATGCTTAATTTGCGGAGGCATTTCAGTGTGCTTTTTAAAGTTGTCATATGACACAATTGGGATATGATCGAACAAGCTCGAAAGATAAATACAAGTGAAATGTGGATGGTGACCAATGGTATCATTCATGTCCTCCATGCTACAGCGTATATTCCTTTTTAATTCCTAAAAATGAATGAACTTCTTTTCCTACTAAACTCCTTATGATGATATCAAAAAGGAGGATATTGCATTCCTTTCAAATTCAATTGTTCCCTTCAAGTTTTGCTTTCTGATTGGGACAAACAGTGTTATGGTGAGACACTTTGTCGGAATGACGAAGAGTCGGGTGGGACGCCACCTAAACATATGCTGTATACCAAATGGTATGAAAGACTGGCCATCTTAAGTACCAATGTGGTTGTCTCATTCATATTCAAATCCTTGTTTCTTCTTTCTTTTCAACCTTAATTTTTGTTGAATTATGAATCTTTCTAGTTGTTTTGTTGTACTATTGTTCTTTGCAAGAGTTTCTCAAACAAAAATCAACATAATATGAACCAAGCGGGCAAACTTCCATCTACCTTTCATGCATGGAAAGAAAACAAGGGCATATGGAGAGAATTGCAAATCACTAACCAAGTCAGGGATGTACTAAGAATCAAGAGAATCTACTCCAATAAGGAATACGCCTCCGAGAACGAGAAATTGCGGTTTTCCTGTGAAATATGTTATTCAGAATCCGGACGTGGTGATGTAAATGATTATCGTGGATACTTTATGCGTTAAAGTATTGAAAGATGTGAAAGCAACTTGATTATTTAGCTCCCAAGGTTTTGTTGATAAGATGAATTACCCTGTTGAATTGATAAGATTGCGATTAAAGGACTAGCAAGTCAAGAACGTGTAGTTGTTCAACAAGTGAGTACCAATAGTGGAATTGAGATTTCTGGCAATAAGTTGTGAAGAATTGATATCATGGGAGATAAGAAGATTTGACATTATTCTAAGGAATGGATTAACTATTAAAGCGTGATGTCCAGACAGACTGTCGTGATGAAAAGATAATTCCGAGGACACCAAGTGAGAAGGTGATGAGGTTCAGAAGATGAAAGAAGGTAAAGAATTTGTTAATGATGATTACGGTGATTAAGATATGAGCATTAAGGTGATTATGGGAAACTTAAAAATCAGCAGCAAACAAAATTTGAAGATTCTATAGCAATTAAGGAGTTTCAAGATATGTTTTTAGAGGAGTTATCAATATTTCCTCCCGATAGAGAAATGAAGCTCGTGATTGACCTAGCACCTAAGACGAAGCCAGTGACCAAGGCCTTACACAAAATGACACCAGTTCAAATGAGAAAGTTAGCAAAGCAGATGTAAGAGATGTTAGAAGAAGAAGCGATTAGACCCAGTGTATCCTCTAAGGTGGATCAGTATTAATTATTAATAAGAAAGATGGAAGTATGAGATTATGCGTCGACTAACGAAAGCTCAACAAGTTTACTATCAAGAGCAAGTATCTGTTACCTTGACCCAATGATTTTTTTTTATCAAACGAAGGAAGCAAAGTACTTTTATAAGACTGATTTAAGACTTGGTATTTCACCAATTGAAGAATAGACCTATGAATATATCAAAGATAATTTTCAGAACTAAGTACTGTTCTCGTATTATCATTTGGATTAACCAATATACCAGTAAAATTTGAACTTGATGGACATAATCTTTAAGGAATATCTGGATAAGCTGTAGCGTAACACTTAAAGTCAACGGAGGACCATGCAAAGCAGTTAATGATAACTGGGAAGTTGGAGAAGAAAGAAGTTGTATGAAATATAGTTCTTAGCATAAATAGTCAATGTGGAGAAGATCAAAAGGGATTCAGCAGAAATTAAAGTTACTATGAATAAAAAGAGACCAGAAACACCAACAAAAGTAAGAAGTTTTATCATGGGCCGGGTACTATCGGAAATTTGTGCAAGATTTCTTAAAAGTTGCAATATCTTGGACAAAGCTAACCAGGAAAAGCAAGAAGTTTATCTGAAATGGAGAAGGGTGAAGAAAGTTTTACGAAATTAAATGAAAGAATGCTTACAGCACCTGCTTTATCACTTTGAAGGTATCAAGGAGATTTGATAATTTATAGTGATGCTTCTTATAAGGGAGTAGGATGTGTGTTGATGCAGCATAATAAAGTTATTGTATATGCACCAGACAACCAAAACCTTATGAGCAGAAGTATCCTACTCATAATTGGGACTAACAGTAGTAATAATTGTTTTGAAAGATTGGGAAACATGATAGGTAGGGAGAAAAGTGTAAGATCTATGCAGACCATAAAGGTTTAAAGTATGTACTCATGGGGAAAAGCGAATGTAGAGGAGGGAGATAAGCAAAAAGGCGAGAATGAACGTAGAAACTGTACCAGAAGAATTATCTATGGAATTTTAGAAGTTAGAGTTAGAAGTCAGACATATAATTCCAAGGAAACAAGTATGGGTAGTATGACCTTTCAGTCTGAATTGCTAAGAAAAAATAAAGAGATGTCAAGGGAAAATGATGGATCACGATGTTAACAATTAGTAAGAGGAAGATTATGCACCCAGAAGAACAATCACGATATTCCTAAATTTTCTTCTAGCACTTGGATTCTATAAGTAGAAGGATTAAGAAATGAGATCCCACAGTAAATTTATAATATAAAGTATTTAATTTACTGAAGAAATGCCAAGATATACGGAAATTTAAAGAAAAATAGTGATAACCTGGTATAAGAAGGAAATTTCAAGATGGATTAGGAAGTGTAGAAATGTCAAAGAATTAAGGCAAAGCATTAAAGGCCCAGTCGTTAAGGCAGACCAAGGAGTGGTTTACAAGAAGCGAATTGTAAAGTGTACCAGTAATGTTGATGGAGAAAAAGAAATGAAATTATGAGATTATGTACTGATTGTCGGGAGTTGGACAAAACAACAAATAAGAGTAAGTGACCCCTATAAAGAATTAATTACTTACG
The DNA here is from genome assembly GCF_009905375.1 of Apium graveolens. Lineage (NCBI taxonomy): Eukaryota > Viridiplantae > Streptophyta > Magnoliopsida > Apiales > Apiaceae > Apium > Apium graveolens. The sequence continues at coordinate 64,060,332 of NC_133656.1, forward strand.
AAATCTAATTCATGAAGTGTGTTATGTTTCGAGAATTAACTTAAGATCCGACCTGAGAACATATCAGAGATTACGAGTAAAGTGAGTTCAGAGCATTGCAAGCTCTGGTGATATTATGTGAACTAATAAGTGTATTAGGTGACTATAAGGAATTAAAGAACATGTTGTATAAGGAGTACTAAGATAAGTGACTCGTATTTATTGATAACATCTTCAGCTATTCAGGGAACTATACGTTGAGTCTTCAATAATGAAATTTTGATTAAGACTAACAAAAGATTCTGAATTAATCAATTAACAACTACCTAAGCAAAACCGAATGATAACAAATGCATCATGCTGACAACAAGGATTGGATGTAATTAAGATCACCGAGGAGTTAAGAAACGAATTGGAAAGAGTGGAATCTGAAATTCAAATACTTAAAGGTGATAATACGTGAATATATAAGATTACTTTTCATCTTTAACTGATGAAAAAGAGTAAGAGCTGTTTAAATGTTTGGAAACTAAGTTAAAAACGAGCACGACCTATCATCCTTAAACGGAGAGTCAAAGTACGGAAGTGATTAAGGAAATGCAAGATATGTTGAGAGATTGAATTTTAAGGAAATACTGGAATGATGATTTATCATCAATGTCAGCTTTGAGATGCCATTTTATCAAACTTCATGTGAACACAAGTGTAGGTCCCCATTTTTATTGAGATAAAGTGGGAGAAAGAAAGTTGTTAAATTCTAAGTTAATTCAGCACCCCAAGAGCATATGGATATTGGTTGAAGCAGCTTGGAGTAGACAAAGAAAGAAGGCGAAATTGTATCGAGAGAGAATATGAGTATAGAACAGGACCCGTAGTGTTAGTACAAGTTTCATCTTGAAAGAGACTGGATAAGTCTAAGAAGAAAGGGACAAGTTAAGTCCTACAATTAGTGAACCATTCTCGAAGTATTGATAAATATAGATAAAGTTGTTCATGAGTTGATGTTACTGTCACAACAGTGTGTACATATAATGTGGTTGGACTGTCAAAGTTAAAGTGATAAGTATTTGATTTGAATTAAGTGTTTGATCAGGAGCCAATGGGGCTCTTGTCCAAGTTGTTTTGCGCATAGTGATCAATCCAAATTTTTGATCTTTAAAGGCGAGTCATGGGAAATGGGTATATATCTATAGTAAGTACGTTTGAAATCCTTGAGTAGAAGAGTCTACTTAGAAACTAAAGTCAGATATACTTGAAAAATATCCTCACTTGTGTAATTAGACCAGATTCTGAGGACATAATCTTTTTAAGGGGGGAAGGATATAACGACCCGTGTATTTTTGAATTATTTAAATATGTAATTGTGGAAGTGTTAAATAAATAAAGTATGTGTATAGTTTTTGTCAGCTCGATGTTGTTTTATTATTATTTATGTGTGATTTATGGAGTAAAAGGTGGTTCGTGTAGTTGATTATTAAGCATATTGAATTGTTTGCACTTTTAAAAGTAAATTCAGTGCAAATTAATTTGCATAAATATTTGGAATGTCTCTAAAATTGTTTTTGTGATTTTACAATTACAATATTTATTTTTGGGATTTTATAAAATTTAGAAATCAATATTTCATTAATTATTTAACCCTGTGTGATTTTCTGATTATATTTACTTGTAAAATCTATATGTTATTCCAAAATTCTTCAAAAATTATGAAACTCATATTTATTTAAATTTGGAATATTCTGAGAATTTTAAAAAAAAAAATTTTGGAAATTTTCGGGATTTGTTTCACCCGCACGTCGTTTCATTATTTGTTAAAAAGCGGGTACAAGTGCGTTTCAAAAATGTTTTAAAAATTATGAAAAAAATTATTTTCAATAACTTTGGATTATTTGTGATATTTTAAAACTATTTCAGTAATTTTCGGGTTATTTTTTTCACCCACGCAATTATTCGTTAAAACGTAATTTGTGGATCAGAGATAGGCTGTATGCGTTCCATTTTTATCCTTTCCGGACAGGTGTCTTCATTTCTTTTATACCCATGGATGCGTGGCAGGCTGATTGTTTCCAAATGATAAGGGTTATATTCTAAATAAAAAAAAAACAAAGAGAGCACTTTGTCTCCCTCTTTATGCTCTTCATCCCCTCGGTTCCTTTCTCGGTTCGCCGGTTCCGTCCCTGTCCCGGTACGGTGCTGCCGGGGAAAGAATCTCCCTGGTGGTTCTGTTGTATATGCTTTTATGTATATATATATATATGCGCCTGGATTTGATGATATTGTAATCCCTGTTGCCGTTTCTGTCATGTTTTTTTTTCGGCCGCCGTCAGACTCTTTTCCGGCGCGGTGGCTTGTGTGTTGTGATATGTGAGTCTCGTGTACCTGTGTCTCAGGTTTGGGTGCGAGCATCGGGCATGTAGCGCGTCTGCTGTGTCCTGTGTTGCTCTTGTTTGCTTGCTTCGATTCAGTTGAGGTGGCTGTGGTCTTGCGAGTTACTTCGAGTCTTTTTGTTTTGGGAATTATTCGAAGTGATTTCTGGATTTTTGGAAAATAAAATTTGATGAAATATTCTTGATTCCTGAATTTTATTTGTGTTGATTACAAAAGTTTAATCGGCGAAATTTATTTGGAAACCCGAATTTTATCGGGCGCCGATAAATTTTGCCGCCGTTCGCGATAACTTTATACGAGCGAACGGTGGACAGTGATGATCCAATTATGAGTCCTAATACGAATAAAAATATAAAATGTGAATATTAGTAATAATTGAATAATATCGGTGGTTGGGATTGTGATTGGGATTGTCGTTGAAGTTGATGTGTTTAAGATTTGACGTCGATTGATATTTCGACGGGTAGTCCGATAAACAAAGGAAACGCTGCCCGATTTCCGGGAAATCAACTATGGAAATGCGGGAGCGTATTCGGGATGTCGAATGAATATATATATATATATGCTTATACTTTATACGAACGTGATTGTATGTTATGGTAAATGTTCTGTCCAGAACTCAGTAACCCTAATTTCGTAAAATGATAAGTATGCTTATTTTCTGAAAACGAGCACCGAACCGATTTTTGAGAACGTGAACCCTAAGTGATGCATGTATTATTATATGAAGTGTGTTATAAGTTGGGTTTTGTTAACGTTCAGGTAGATTGTTAGCGAGGATATGTCAAGCATAATCGAATATCTAAGTTAGGATGTTTCGACCTTGTAGTTTCTAGTCGGAATGCCCGAGAATTGGCATTGGACAAAAGATAGTTGGTGGTCAGTCGAAAAGCTCAGTAAGATTCCAATCAAAGGACTTAAGTGTTGAGGTTGAATCCAGAGTGATCTAGTGAATAGACAATAAAGCCTGAGCGACAGAGTCGGCTCAGAGTTGATCAGTAATAGTTATAAGGCCCTGTAAGGCAAGTATTTCTGAACTTTTCTCCAAAATACATCGCAAATATTTTCGAACTGTTTTATAACATGTCGTTATTATGCAAAATAACTCCTGTTTTATATTGCAAGTGCTTTAGACCATTTACCCTTGAACCCTGATTTTTCTTGATCTTGAGCTGTAAGCCTTATTCTTTGTAAACCATCCTTTGTTGATCCTCAAGATACCAAATCACACCAATATGATACTACTCCCCAAATGTATAACTACCAAACACCAAACACTGGAAGAAAATTGTTTGAAAACACAGAAACTTTTATACTCCAGCCATTCTTTATAACATCAAAGAACTATACCTCGAAAAATCACTATTTGTCTTATACCTGATTCTTTCACAGATTAAAAGCTGTTTCTTTTACATACCATGATATACCCTTGTGATATTCATGAGTTTCCTTACATTTTATTCAAATGTTTAATCATTATTGATTATGATCTTGTGTTAGCGAATTATATTGTTTATCATATTGAACTGCTTTAGGATTGGATAGTTTTTATATATGTGGACCAGATTCGTGGTCAGACCATACAATGGTCAAGTTAGGCCAATGTGTGCCTTGGATCCAGTAATTAGAGCAGTGTTGTGTGCTTGCTCGGGTTAGTGCGTGACTGATCAGCAGCCTAACCTTGGTTTTTAAAACTTAAAATGAATATCCATTTCTAATGATTAGTTAAAAAGAAAATTGATTCATCTGAATCATTTCACTTGATCATTGTTTAACCTCAATTACCGTTATTATGACTTGCTGAGCTAGTTAGCTCACTCTTGCGAATTTTTTTTTATATATGTTACAGTTGAAAAGGATATGGAAGATAGTGAAGTTCCTCAGTCCAAAGTGCGGGCTAAGGTTCCAGTTGAGTTGAATCGAGCTAGCAGAAGCTTCATGCGGTATAGAGATAGTCAGATTGTAAGAATGATTTTATTATCAAGTGTAAGTTAAATTAGTTGGGATTTGGAGCGTTGTAATAAAGGTTAAGATTGTGGCTTATTTTCATACTTTAACCTGTTGCGATCCGTGGTTATGTGAAACAGGGTCATTGCAAATAATATTTCCTATACAGGTTTATATTGTGCATGTGTTGTGGACCCCAAACTTCTGACCCGGGTTTGGAGGGCGCCACAATAAAAGTGATTGAATTAACTATATGAGACAAACATGAAATTCTAACTTCATTAAATACTTCATTCAAAGTCATTGTTCTTAACATTAGCATGTGATGGTGATGACAACTAATCTGGTAATACGAAACTAGTAAATGCCAACTTTCGTTGTACGAATACCTTACTACTAGACATCCACAAAAGAGATAGAAGCTGAATAGACACCAATTATGTTGAGACCCTATATGGCTATAGAATTTGACAACCTAAAGGTTTAATGAACAAGTTATCTATTGTGATTACATAGGGCAAGTAAGATGGTTAAAATTATCTACTTATCATGCATAATAAATACATGAACCTATGTTAGCATGGCAAGTTCTAAATCTCTATATTCACTATCGCTTCAATAGAGATTAACAAAATATCTTATATGTTCGCGACACACATAAGACGAATACGCACAACCAATACTAGGATATTATACAATCACCACATACTTAGGTATCAAAACAATTAACTATAGAAATCCATAAGTTAATCCGTTAAAACCCCATGACAACGATTAGCTCATAACTGAACTCATCGTCACCATGGGTTCCAATGAAAGCATGGTATAAAAACTAGGTCTTTATAAACTGAATAATAATAACAAAGTTCGTTAACAAAAGTATTAGGTTCAAACAACAAAGAAAACAAGCATCCAAGATTACAACTTAAGCAAAGAATCATAATTAAAAATAAGATCTTCTTCTCCTTCGTTGTCTTGTGCTATTAGGTCTTCTTGCTGCTATCTCCTCCTTCTCCTCTATATGAAAAATGCCTTTATATATATATATATATATATAGGCTTCTAGACGATCTGGACACTTCAATTCTTTGAATTAGAATAGAATCAAGATTCTGGAAAAATGACTTGGCGTGGCCGCCCTTGCTTTCTGTCAAATGGGAGTGACCGCTCCAAGACCAGCGCGACCGCCCCGAGCTTCTGGAAAAACTGATTTTTCTTGTTTCCTTGACTTCTCGTTCTGGTTTCTTGCACGCAATCGACCGAGGTTCCATCCTAACACCATTTTAAGCATAAAACATGTAATATCCATTCCTTCTTTCAAATATGCCTTAAAATGCAAAATACTACAAAAACACATAAAAACACAAACAACTTGAGTACAAAATACCAATTCGAGCCTTTACGAAATGTTCTAAGTGGATGCAAATGCCACTTATCACACCCCCAAACTTGAATCAATGTTTGTCCTCAAACATAATAGACTCAAAAATAAGAAATAAAAATGAATGAATGTAACTAATATGAATGCAACGATCCCCTTAGAATAACTTAACCAACCAATGAGCAACATCTCAAAGAATGCAATTATTCGCACAAAGTTCAATCAAATCTCATAAATCAACTCACAAGCCATGTGTGTGTGCAATTGCTTAACAGATATACTTTCGAAACTAGATCAATAATCTTAACTCACCTCTCATTAAGACAATCACAAGGTTATACATAGAATAAATGATAAACACAAAATGACTGACAACACTTTAATTTTATCAGAGTTATACAAGGATTCATGCTTTATTGGTAACACATAAAAACACAAACATGCTTATTCGATCGTGCAATGAGCGAGGTCCAAAAAATACTTATATAATAATACTCATGTAGCGAGCGTTAGGTTAGCGAATCCTAGACTATAAAAGCCTTAGGTCACTAGGCATAAAGTCCCCTAGAACTTAATAACTCGAGTATTAAAGAGCCCACTCATGATCAATTATGCATAACACATATTTTTTTCCTTTTTTCTTTGTTTATTTCATGTTCTGAACGACTGTGTTTTGCTCCATCTCGCTCAACCCTAGACTACTCATATAAATATGAGCCGGCTACTAGCCATTTGACGCCTAGCCATAACTAGCATTGTTATCCAATATTTTTCTCTAATTATAAAAATCCATGTTATTTTATCACTAAGAGAATATCATAAATTCTAGATATAAACAAATGATTAAACCTCGAGAAATAAACAAGTCATAATCATGATCTAGCAATAAAAAAACCTATAAGACTTAGTGAAAATTTTCTTGTTTCTAGCATGCAAATCAATTCGTTAGGACTTAACATTCCTCTATACGATATCACTACACTCGAGACTGGTTTAGGTTAAGTTTAGATTGTAATAATGCAATAATGTATGGTTATCGCTCACTGCTTAGACAAATAAAAATCAGCGCGGTGTGTTGGTTTTTGGCAGAAAAGCGGCACGGGCGCGCCAGGAAGTAGGGCGGCCGTGCAAGGTTTCTGGATTTTTGTGCTGATTCTTTATTTGGCCATATCTTGAATTCTGCTCGTCAGAATTAGGTGATTCAACTGCCCACGAGAAGAGAACGAGATTATCTTCAACTTGAGAATGGCCTAGGCTTCCAAGTCTTAGCTCTTTTCAGCATATTTCCTTGAAAAGCTCCTTTATTCATTTAACTGATGCCTGAAATGCAATAACACAAAAACATATAAAAAATACCAATAAATTGAGTCCAAAACACCAACTTAAGCTTGTAATGAAGCGTTCCAAGTAGATATAAAATCCACTTATCAGAGGATCTTGCTCAGAAGTTTCTTACTAAATTCTTCTTTATGGCGAAGACAGCTGCAATCAGGAATGCTCTTACTCAATTTGCGCAGCAATCGACAGAATCTTTATGTGAAGCTTGAGAGCGCTACAAGGAGATGCTTAGGAAGTGTCCTCATCATGGAATGCCTGATTGGATGATCATTAATTGCTTTTATAATGGTTTGGGAGCGTAGTCCAGACCCATGCTCGATGCAGCATCAGGTGGAGCCTTATGGGCTAAGAGCTATAATGAAACTTATGAGCTAATTGAATTGATGGCCACTAATGAATATCAGAACCCAACTCAGAGACTACCTCAAGGCAAGGTAGCATAAATTCTGGAGGTGGATACAGCTAGGGCTATAGCTGCTCAACTAAAGGCGTTAACGATGAAAGTGGATTCTTTGGCTAACTATGGAGTTAATCAGATCATAAGTGTTTGTGAACTTTGTGCAGGTGCGCATGAGACGGAGCAATGTGCTATATCTAGTGAATTAGCTCAGTTTGTGAGCAACTTTCATAGGTCGCAGCAACCAGTTCCTACCACTTATCATCCTAACAACCGTAATCATCCTAACTTCTGTTAGAGCAATAATCAGGGTGGTGTGCAACAGCCTTATCAGCAGTTTGGAGCAAAGAAATTCAACTCTCCTGGTTTTCAACAATAATATGCACCAAGACAACAACTCCAACTTCAACAATAACCGCATGGAAGTGCCGGTCAATCTACTAGTAAAAAAGCTGAATTGGAGGAGTTGAGGCTGATGTGCAAAAGCCAAGCGGCTTCTATCAAGACTTTGAAGAATCAAATAGGGCAAATTATCAATACTTTATTGAACCGTTAACCAGGAACTCTTCCTAGTGATACAAAAGCTAATCCAGGCAAGATGGAAGTCAGGAAGAAGTTGAAGGCAATCACATTGAGGTCTAGAAAGGTCGCGAGCCCCCAAATTCAGCAAGATGAAGATTCTGAAAACTCTGTTCAGAATGCAGGTGCATCTGCACCTTTTCTAATTCCAGAAAATGAGAGTCTACATGAAAAATTTATGCATAAGGATGCCGAGGTGGAACCGAAGAAGAAAGCTGTTGAAAACAATCCTCCTGAGGGTAATACAGGGGATAAACAGGTCTACCCACCTCCACCATATCCTAAAAGACTTCAAAAGCAGAAGTTTGACAAGCAATTTACCAAGCTTTTGGAGGTTTTCAAGAAATTGCACATTAACATGCCTTTTGCTGAAGCTCTAGAATGGATGCCGATCTATGCTAAGTTCATAAAGGGTATTCTATATCGGAAGATAAAACTTGAGGAGTTGGAAACCATTGTTCTAACGGAAGAGTGCAATGCTGTGCTGCAACATAAACTACCTCCTAAGCTTAAAGATTCAGGAAGCTTCACGATACCTTACACCATTGGAAATCTGTCATTCGACAAGTGTTTGTGTGACTTGGGAGCTAGCATCAATCTGATGCCCTTGTCCATTTTCAAGAAACTTGGTCTACCTGATCCAAAACCTGTGAATATGTCTTTACAACTAGCTAACCATTCCATCACTTATCCACAAGGTGCAGTAGAGGATTTATTAGTTAAGGTGGATAAACTCTTCTCTCCTGCTGATTTTTTCATTCTAGACTTTGAGGAAGATAAGAAGATTCCCATTATCTTGGGAAGACCATTCTTAGCTACGGGCCGAACTCTAATCGATGTGCAAAAGGGTGAACTTACCTTGAGAGTTCAAGGTCAGGATGTCACGTTCAATGTCTTCTTTAATGCAATGAAATTCCCTACTGATGAAGAGGAGTGCTTTAAAGTGGAGTTGGTCGACTCAGTAGTAAATGCGGAGCTTGATAAATTGCTAAGGACTGACGCCTTGGAGAGAGCCTAAATAGGGGATTCTGATAGTGGAGATGAAGAAGGGGAAGAGCAAATATAGTATTTGAATGTATTTCCATGGAAGAGGAAGTTGGATTTGCCGTTCGAGTCTCTTGGATTGGAAGAGCTGAAAATTTCTCTAAAGCGTCTCAAGCCATCTATTGAAGAAACTCCTACACTTGAGCTCAAACCACTGCCTGATCACTTGAGGTATGCATTTTTAGGTGATGCATCTACTTTGCCTGTTATTATTGTATCCGACCTTTCAGGAAGTGATGAAGATAAGCTTTTGAGAATTTTGAGAGAGTTTAAGTCAGCAATTGGACGGACTATCGCAGATATCAAGAGAATCAGCCCTTATTATTGCATGCATAAAATTCTGCTTGAGGAAGGAAGTAAGCCAACTGTTGAGCAACAAAGGAGGCTAAATCCTATCATGAAGGAGGTTGTGAAGAAGGAAATTCTTAAATGGCTAGATGCAGGAATCATTTATCCTATATCTAACAGTTCGTGGGTGAGCCCGGTTTTGTGTGCGCCTAAGAAATGAGGCATTACCGTTGTAGCTAATGAGAAGAATGAGCTCATCCCTACTCAGACAGTTACAAGATGGAAAGTATGCATGGATTATCGAAAGCTGAATAAAGCCACAAGGAAAGATCACTTCCCGCTTCCATTCATTGATCAGATGCTTGACAGGTTGGCTGGTCATGAGTACTATTATTTTCTGGATGGATAATCGGGATATAATCAGATTTGCATTGCTCTAGAAGATCAAGAAAAGACCACGTTTACTTGTCCATTTGGCACTTTCGCTTTTCGTCGAATCTCTTTCAGACTTTGCGGTGTACCTCCTACTTTCTAAAGATGCATGATGGGCATTTTCTCAGATATGATTGGCACTAATGTAGAGGTGTTCATGGATGACTTTTCCGTGTTCGGTACTTCTTATGATGAATTCTTGCACAATCTTGGGTTGGTGCTGAAAAGATGTGTTAAGACCAATCTGGTGCTCAATTGGGAAAAGTGTCACTTCATGGTGCAACAGGGTATCATTCTTGGGCACAAGGTATCTAGCAAGGGGCTTGAAGTCGATAAGGCAAAGGTGGGGGTCATTGAAAATCTTCCTCCACCAATCTCAGTTAAAGGAGTCCGCAGTTTTCTTGGTCATGCGGGTTTTTATCAGCGATTCATCAAAGATTTCTCCAAAATCTCTAAGCCTTTGTGCAATTTGTTGGAAAAGGATGTTCCCTTCAAATTCAATGAAGAATGTCTAGCTGCTTTTGAAAGCTTGAAAAAAAGTTTGACTACAGCACCTGTGATTACCGCACCTGATTGGAATGAGCCCTTCGAGATGATGTGTGATGCTAGTGACTATGCAGTTGGAGCAGTTCTTGGCCAGAGGAAGCAGAACATTTTTTATGTGGTTTACTATTCTAGTAAGACTCTTAATGGTGCTCAGCTGAATTACACTACTACGGAGAAGGAGTTATTGGTAATTGTCTATGGTTTTGAGAAATTTCGATCTTATTTGCTTGGGATGAAGGTGACAGTTTACACTGATCATGCTGCTATTCGATATATAGTTTCAAAAAAAGATTCAAAACCTCGGTTGATTCGATGGATTCTCTTACTTTAGGAATTCGAGCTGGAAATCAAGGACATGAAAGGTACAGAGAATCAGGTAGCTGATCATCTATCATGTTTGGAAGATCAAGGCAAAGCTTCACATGACAAGACGTTGATCAATGAATCTTTTCCTGATGAGTAACTTTTTGGGGTGCAAGAAGAAGAACCATGGTTTACATATATTATAAACTATCTTGTGAGTAATGTTATTCCCCATAACTCTCTTATGCTCAAAGGAAGAAGTTTCTACATGAGGTGAAGTAATATTGATGGGATGAGCCATTCTTGTTTAGACAGGGAGCAGATCAGATTATTCGGCGATGCATTCCGTGTCACATCCCTAAAATAACACTAGCAAAATACAACTGAATAAATATAAAGTTATTACAAACGGCTGTCAACAACATAATCCAAGATCGCAAAGGTTCAGTGTTTGAACAGTCCAACACTATAACTATTACAACTTATATATATAAAGCTACCGATCCTCACACAAATCCAACTATACTACCTGAGCTCTCACATAAGCGTCAGCATCTCCATCGGTAGACTTATGAGCAGTCTGCTTGAATCTAACCATACTTGCTAGCTGAAATAACATGAATGAAAAGCAAGAAGTGAGCCAAACGCTCAGCAAGGTATATTATAAGACAAAATTTAACATCATAGTAATTTATATCTGGAAATTGAAGTATATGGCATCATTTATCAAGTCAAAACATTTGTAACCAAATCATTTTATGACGCTACGGATTACAGCCGGTGATCAGCCGCGAAGCAATCCCGAACCTCACTCGGTTCTTAATAATTTAACGGGAGCCCTAGGCATCTTTTAAGCCTAATATAATAAGTGTGAAAGGGACTTGCGTCTTACTCCAATTCACCAATCTCAAGAAAATATTCTTTTATTTAAAGAGCAATTATCTTTTATAAAACTGATGCCAAGGAGAACTTTACAAAGATCTAAACAAAAGGGGTTTAAATCATCAATCAAGGATTCGAGTGACGAAACTCTTGTCAGAATGATTTGACTTCTCACTAGCAGGGTTTTTAAAGATGCACATCAATAATTTGACAACCAGGGAAGAAAGTATTGATAAGAATCAAAATATTATTCAACAAGATAGAGATCTCAAATTTTGAGGGTTATATATGGGATATATCTAGTGAAAAAGATTGGGTATGATTGTAAGGATTTATGTAAATAGTTGGTAACTCGGAGGTGTAAGAATAAAAAGGAATGGCGGTTAATCAAGAGAGATTACACTATCAAAGCAAATGAGGTATGATAGTTTATAAGGGTATCTCAATTATGACATCCTTCATCTCCCACTTCACACCTCAGAACGCACCTTTCCGTTCACATTTGGTTTAATTCAAAGGTAGGTACTGGGACTAATTGAAACAAAAGAGTGATAAGGGTGTGATTTTTATAAGCGCATAAACAGACTTAAAACGAGTACAATAACCGTAAGCATGGCACAACATTTGCAATATCTCAATCTAAAATCAGAGTTTTGTAATGATATATCATGATGACAACAAACTTGATGATCATTATACGAGCATGCTATCATGATTCAAAGAGTCGTTCGGAACACTTGCAATATATAGTTTAAGGAAAACATCACTAGAACGATAAGTGAGGGCAAAAACACTTGCCTTAAGAAGGCTGGACTAACTCCCGTCTTGATCGTGGAAGCAACCAGGAGCACTACTCGAGTTTGATGGCAAGCTTACTATCTTCTCCTGAGCCTACACAAAATATTAGACCTCATCAAGATACATTCTCATGAAATCTCCATCCTAGTTAAAGAAATCAAATCATAGTGGCACTTAGGCCTACTTACACGTTCGACTCCTAGTATACACATAATAGCATCATGTCCCAAGTAGTAATTTAGGAGCACATAGCACATTTAATCACATAATATATTATTTAAACATAGTGCACTAATAAGTATTGAATGATCTTGCACACTTCAAACCTCGATCTCTTGATCACCTAAGCAACTCCCCTTAACTCAAATCTCTACGTGTGCAAGTGCTTACCTAATAAGTGTCCTATCTAATCTAGTTCATTGCCTTTTTACTAACTTAAATTTATCCTTACAAATTGAATTCCCACTTAAGCCTCATCTTACTAACTCATTTACCCTTTAAAACTATCTCTTTATACTCAAAAGCTCCACTCGGCACCACTTGTGCCTCACCAAAGAATTAACCTATCTCCACTAAAGGATTTCACCTAAGACCAACTATGTCTAAAACGTAAGACACAAGGCTAACTAATGAACTTGGTTTGACACCAAATGCCCACACACATTGTCCTATGGTTCAAAATAAAGTTGACAAAAATCTGCTCTCGACAGTTTCCAAACTGCCTTGGTTTGGCTCTCCTAAAAGCCTATTATCTAACCCTATGATCAAATCTAATGACTTAAAAACCTTCCTAGGACTTCATTACACTAATAAACATCTAAAAACATGGGTTTTATACCCCAAATCAATCTCTTAAAAGACCATAAACTCCCCAAAACCAAAAATGTCCCTTGTTTTGGTTGCTCTCGGGTTTACACCCTTGAACCAATCAGAACTCCCACTTTTATTCAACTTATGGCTACTGATCTTGAGATATTATTTGGTCCTAACACTCCATAACCTAAGACTCCCAAAAACCTTACCAAAACTCTCTCAAAACTCCTTGAAAAGACAAGCAACAACAACTCTCTCAACTTCCTAGCAAAACCCCTTTTTCCTCAACTCCTAAAATTGAACCATCTCAAACCCAACAAGATCATTCAAGACTTATCAATATAACATAATCAACTTATAATTAAGTTTAAAATATAAACTCATAAAATGTTCCACAATAGCCACATAATTCGAAAAGCAACAAGACATGATAAGCGTGCTAACGCCAATACTTTACTTCAAAAATACAATATAGTTTTGATTCAAAAACCAAGGTTTAAAAATATAACAACCACTAAATAAACTCAACTATCAATAGAGCATACTCATTTTTAGCAAAACAAGTTATAATAAAAGGCATATAATTGAATTTAAGGCCGCAATCAAGTATATAGTCTAGTTTTCAACATGCACTCCTAGTGCTCTAAGATTTTGAGCGTAGATTCAACATGCAATCATTTAACATACAATATCCCAAGTATTTCATGACATGCAAGGGTTTTAAAAATCATGATCCATCAAAAGTTTAGCTTTAAATCAACATGCAATCATTAGTCAAGACACCACTTATCATGACTTATTCACATAGCATTTAATCAACAAATAAAGAACAAAAAACTGTACTCCGTTCGGCTCCTAAAGAGTCAATGCCGAATGGAAAAGAGTGAAATGATCATACAAAATGGTAAAGAAGTCCCTCAACCATTAATCATTTCCACTCTTGATGCTTTGCCTTTGTTTTGAACCTTAAACTCATAAGAATCAAGGTTTTCAACATTAGGCTCAATCAAAACTCATGCAAGATTAAACCAAGTAGTGCACTTAATATTTAACTTACTAAACAAGTGATCAAAGCTTAGAGGATGATTTCTTGTAGGAATTTTTGAAGAAAAGATAAAAAGAAAATGAACAAAAAGGGGGGGCTTGGCTTCGGCCGAGAGAAAGAAAAGAGGAGGGAGGAGGGTGAGGTGATGTGTGGAAATGGTGAAATGATAAAAGTTGATGATATGGTTAAGGTTTTGATGATAGTGGAATAAGAATTTATCTTCTTATCCCTCTTCTAGAACTAACAAGGTTTGCATGCAAGGGCAATCTAGTAATTGACTAGCTAAAGTTAATTTAGTGGGGTTAGCTGGAAAATTATTAATCTAATTAATTAAATATCATTTTAGAGAAGGGATTTTATAAATAAAAATATAAATCTATAAATCACAAAAGTACACCATAAAATAGTTTAGGATTTTAGAAACTTTTTGAGATCACTTTCAAAAATTTAGAGAAGATAAGTTTTTATATAAAAAATTTTCATAAACTAATATCTTTAATAATTTATCACAAATTACTCATATAAAGGCATTTCTTTTCTCCAAATTTTCCAAATAAATATTTATTTTAACAACTCATAAAATATGACCCTTATGACTCATACAAGCACATAATTGACTCGCTCTTGATATATAAACATCTATACACATAATTCAACTAAGAAATATACCGGTTGTAACATTTTGTATAGTGAGACAGTCCTGCGAGACTGTCATTCTACTGTGTATGGTGGAAATTATGGTGGAGAGAAGACAACTGCCCGTATTCTTCAAGCGGGATTTTTCTGGCCTACTTTGTTTAAGGATGCTCATCAGTTCGTATTGTGATGTGATCGCTTTCAACGAGTTGGAAATATATCCAAGAGAGACGAGATGCCTCTTAATGTGCTTCTCAAAGTTGAGATTTTCGATGTTTGGGGAATCGACTTCATCGGGCCATTTGTCTCGTCCTGCAATAATTAGTATATTTTGTTAGCGGTTGATCATGTGTCCAAATGGGTCGAGATGAAAGATTTGCCAACCAATGATGCTAAGGTGGTGATCAACTTCCTTTATAAGCAGATATTCACGCGTTTCGGCACGCCAAGAGTCATAATCAGTGATGAGGGATCGCATTTCTCCAATCACAGTTCACTGTATTGATGGAAAAGTATCACGTGAATCATCGTATTACCACAGCCTACCATCCTCAAACTAATGGGCAAGCTGAAGTGTCTAATCGGGAGATTAAATGTATCTTGGAGAAGGTGGTGAGTTTATCAAGAAAAGATTGGTCTTTAAAGCTAGATGAAGCTGTTTGAACATATAGAACAGCATTCAAGACACCTCTTGGTATGTCTCCTTTCCAGTTGGTGTATGGGAAGGCATGTTATTTTCCTGCGGAGTTATTGCATAAAGCATACTGGGCTCTGAAGAAGTTAAATCTTGGCATGGAAGCTGCTAGAGAGAAAAGAATGCTTCAACTAAATGAACTCGAGGAGTTTTGACTACAGGCTTATAAGAATAACAAAGTGTACAAGGAGAAAGTCAAGAGATGGTATGATAGGAGGTTAGTGTGCAAGTCATTTGTACCTGGTCAGAAAGTTTTATTGTACAACTCTCGTCTCCGACTGTTTCTAGGAAAGCTTAAGTCGAGGTGGTCAGGGCCATTCACGGTCAAAACTGTGTTTCCACATGGAGCTGTGGAGATTTTTGATACGCATCCGGATCAAGCGTTCAAGGTGAATCACGAGGTGGTGAGCGCCGTTCTATTGATAACTTGAGTTCGAGGTTTCACGTCAAACTAGCAACGTAAACCAAGCGCTTCGTGGGAGGAAACCCATGACTTGTTGTATTTTAGTATGAAAAAAAAAATCCAGGAGCAGGGCGCGCCCGTGCAGGAAGCGGGGCGGCCACGCAGGTTTTACAGAATCATGGCACGCCCGCGCGGTGAAGCAGGGCGGCCGCGCAGCACATTTGGAGAAAAAAAGAGAGGAAAAAACTAGAAATTCAAAACAAAAACACTAACCAGCCGAATTTTACCCTATTTCTACCCTAATTCTTATTACTAAACACTCCTAACCCAAACCCATATCTATCCTATATATACATACATTCTACATACCAATCTCTCATAATTCTTTCACCTTCAAAATCCTAGCTTCTCCTATACACTACATACACAAAAAAGCTATTTTACTCTTGCAATGGCACCCAAAAGATCGAGAATCGTGGTGAGTAGCAACTCTAGTCCCTCGTCTACCGAGGATTCGAGTGCTGGTGGAGCGGCAAATAGATTTTCTTATCCGGAGGCCCAGGTTGAGTTCGCGAGATTGATGTCCAAATCGATTGCGAATGAGAGGGGTTTCTTACCCATGGCGAGGGATGGAAAATTTTTGGAGATGGTTACGGAGTTGGGTTGGCAGACTTTCTGCGAGGTTCCTGCTGCTGTCCCGATGAACATCGTGCAAGAGTTCTACGTGAATGCTAAAGCGGACAGGAATGGGTTTTCTGTGGTACGTGGTTTGACGATGAATTATTATCCCACGGCTATTCGTTGGGTTATTAATTAACCCGCGAGAAAGCCGACGCAAGAGGACTGGGTGAACAAGTCTAGGGATGAATTGGATCTTAATTATATTATGGATAAGTTGTGTATTTTGGGCTCACAGTGGAAGTGCAAGAAGGGCACGAATGAGCCGCTCACTTTTCCAGCTGCATGCATGAACAAGTATGATCGGGCATGGAATGCATTCGTATACGCCAATATTATGCCTTCTTTGCATCAGCATGATGTTACTATTGATTGTGTTATTTTACTTTAAGGGATATTGAATGAGGAGTATGTGGATCTCAGCCAAGTGATCTATCAGAATATGCTGAGGTTTCTTCAAGGCAGGACATCGGGGGCGATTCCTCATGCCTCTATTGTGACGAAACTTTATGTTTTGGTTGGTGTTCGATGGCCTGAGTTGGAGCAGATGCAGATGCCGAGCACTCCAATTGACAGCTCCACGATTGCAGTGATGCAAGAATGGTATGGTGGAAAAGCTGATGAGAAGTGTCTGGGTTACATTTTTGATCATCTTCCAGGAGGCCAGCCAGCTGATCAGACTTATGCTAGTGGTTCTTCTCTGGCTAGGCATGCAGTTTGGAGATCTGCTCGTGGAGAGGCTAGTTCTTCACGTGCTCAGCAGGAAGGGGATGGTTCTGGGCATGGCGATGCGCAGTTCAGGAGATTGGCCAGACGTATTGATGCGATGCACGATATGCACAGTCGTTTTGCTACAGACTTGACACAGGCTTTGGGCACTGTTTTCCGAGCCACTGGTGTTGAAGTTGATTAGCCTGTGTTTGGAGCTCATTCTGTCTATCCACCACCTGATACTCCACCCAAGGAGGGTGATTTTTCTGATGACTAGGTACTCCTGGAATCCTTATTATTACCTTCAATAAGGACATCGAAAATTTAAGCTTGGGGGTGATAATGTAAGGATTAGTTGTGTGTGTACATATAGATTCATATAGATTCATATTGCATGTTTAGTTGTATTTTATTCATATTTTTTTTCATATAGGACATATTTGTTTGTGTTTTTATATGAGTTCATATAGTTGTATTTGCATACATATAACATGATCCCTTAGGTTGAGCTATTTCTGATAAGTTGATGTTGAATTGAGTGTGATGATGACGAATAGATGGATGTTTAAGTCTTAATGTATTGATTTGCATTCCAGAAAAAAAAATCATAAGTCTTACAGGATTGCTTTTGATTTAGATCATGATCATACTTATTTATTTGTTAAAAATTTAATCACTTGGTTATATTTATAATTTTTGTTATTCTCGTAATGACAAAGTAACACTGAATTCTAAAACTGGAGAAAAACTTGGATTTCATTGCTAGTTTTGAATAAGGCTGGCTTCAAATGGCTAGTAGCTGGCTCATAATTTATGAGTGGTCTAGGGTTGAATGAGATGGAGCGAAATGCACTCATTCAGAAATTGTTGAAAAAAGAGAGAAAAAAGAGTATATGTTATGCATAATTGATCAAGAGTGAGCTCTTTAATGCTCGAGTTATTAAGTTCTAGGGGACTTTGTGCCTAGTGACCTAAGGCTTTGATAGTCTGGGATCCACTAACCTAACGCTCGCTACATGGGTATTATTGTATAAGTCTTTTAGGACCTCACTCATTGCACGGTCAAATAAGCATCTTTGTTATGTGTTCAATAATAGCATGAATCCTTGTATAACTTTAGTAGAAAGGAGGTGTTATGAGTCATGATGTGTTTATCGTCTATTTTGTTTATAAACTCGTGATTGTTTTGAAGATAGATAAGTTATGGTTATTTGATCTAGTATCGAGAGTATATCTGTTAAGCATTGCACACACACACGTTTCTGGTTTGTGAGTTGATTTGTGAGATTTATTCGAACTCTATTTAGAGTTATTCCATTCTTAGAGGAGTTGGCTTATTCATTTGGTTATGGTTATTCTGAGGGGATCGATTACATTATCATTTAGTTGCATTCACGTAGTTGCATTCATGCATTAGTTTTGTTTTGTAGTTTTTGAGTTTGTTTATGCTTGAGGACAAGCATCGATTCAAGTTTGTGGAAGTGATAAGTGGATTTTATATCTAATTGGAATGCTTCATTATAGGCTTAAGTTGGTGTTTTGGACTCAAGTTATTGGTATATTTGATGTGTTTTTGTGTTATTGCATTACAGACATTAGTTGGATGAATAAATGAGTTTTTCAAGGAAATATGGTAAAAAGAGGGCAGATTCTGAAGTCAAGACCATTATCAAGTTGTAGAGAATCTCGATAATTTCGCGTGGACTATTGAATCATCGAATTCTGACGAATGGAACTCAAACTGCAACCAAAACAAGAATTGAAGTCAAAGTACAGGAAGGAGGCGCGCCCACGTAGGAAGCGGGGCGGCCATGCCAGATATGCAGAAAGTGTGCGCGCTCGCGTGGAGACGGGGTGTCCGCGCGGGGTCCCTGTGCCAGAATTCTGTTTTATGTTGAAATTGGATATTTTGAGAGCCCAGGTCCACCAGAAGCCTATATATACCCATAATAATTCATTTTTAATAACAAGGAGCCAAGGGAGAGCAATACGAAGACCTAGAGAGCATAAGGCGGCTACGGAGAAGAAGACTTTTATATTCTTCAATATAGTTGATACTTTGATGCTTGTTTTCGATTTATCTTTGAACCCTAGTACTCTTATATTGTTTATTATCATGTTTTCATTGGAACCCATGGTGACGATGAGTTCGATTATGAACTAATCATTGTCATGGGGTTCTAGCAGATTTACTTATAAATTTCAATAGTTGAATTGTTCTAAATCTTTAGTGTGTACTGATTTATAATTTCCTAGTATTGGTTGTGCTTATTCGTCTTTGATGCGTAGCTAACATCTAAGATTATTTGCTAATCTCTATTGAAGCGACAATGAATATAGAGTTTTAGAACTTTCCATGCTAGCATAGGTTTATGTATGAATTGACATGCATAATTCGTGGGTAATTTTAACCATCTTATTCACCCTATGTAATCAAGATAGATAACTTGCTCTTCACCCGTTATATTTTCAAATCTTGTAGACATATAGGGTCTAAGCATAATTGGTGTCTGCTATCTTCTATCTTAATTATGGATGCTTAGTAGGGTATACGTACAACGAAAGTTGGCGTATACTAATTTCGTGTTATCTGATTAGTTGTCATCACCATCACATGTTAAGGTTAAAGATATAGACTTTGAATGAAGTATTTAATAAAGTTAGAATCCTATGTTTATTCACATATAAGTAATTCAATCATAATTCTCTTAGTTAATGTTATTTAGTATAATCTCTTAGTTAATCAAAACTAAAATTGTTACTTGTCTTAGCATTAAACGATAATCATACATTGTTGTATAAGTGCATAATCTAAAATTAACCTAAACCAGTCTCTGTGGGAATGAACTTGATTTATATCTTATACTACTTGTGATCGCGTACGCTTGCGTGTATTTTCGCGTTAGAATTACAGCGAACATCATTCTGACAAAGCGTCACGCCATATAACTGCTTGTCTCAATTGGAAAACAAAACTTGAGGGGAAAATATAATTTGAAAAGTAATACAACAATTTTCTATTTCTTATCACCTCACAGAACTTATAATGAAAGAAGTTCATAATTATTCAAGAGTCAAGAAGAATATATACTGTAGTATTGTAGAAAAGAATGATATCGTTGGTCACCATCCACATTTCACTTATATACACCTTTAGATCTTGTTCAATCAATAGATCCCAATCGAGTCATATAATAACTTTAGAAAGTCCGTTGAAATGCCTTTATAAATTAAGCACTATAATAGATTGTTACTTATTAAGTCTTGTGTTTTTAGCGTCGTACCTGCACGTGTAATACTTTAACGATTCGATCATAATTGCATTCATACGGTATTTACAACCATAACTTCAAATTTTGCCTATGCGACTTAGAATAACCACTAATCTTTCAACATATCGACTCTTTTACTGATAATGTTCTTCCTTTATAAAAGTTTTGAGATTTGCTCAACATTCTTAGATCATGCTCAGGCTTCTTTTAAATCAACAGATTCTTTAAACTCTAATAGTCTTAGAAATTGGATGAATAGTTTCTCCGTACGCTGATTCTGTTGTTAACCTTATCAAACAAGATTTGCACTCTTCTGTTAGGAACAATCAAAACTTTCCGTAATAGGATCCATTTGGCCCTCTGAATTAACCATACTAATTTCTGGAACACGTATTTTCTAAGTTATCTTATCTTATAACAAACAAGAAACTCAAATAGTAACTTGATAACCAATTTTTAAAACTTATTTTGTTTAAAAATCTTTTAAAATTTTTATTAAAAAAAAATCTTTTTCGAAAACTCGTTTAAAATTTTGAAAATCGCACATCTGGTTGTCTTTACTGTAGGAGTTGGTTGTTGTCCCCCTTAATTATAACAAGGTATCAAGTTAAAGAATCAATCACATTAGGGTCCATCCACTTCAATTTATCTTCTACCCCTTTATTGGGTCCATTCTGCCTTCATTAGTCGACGAAAACTTCAGTTACCGTTGCATATTATCTTATTCATAACTTCACTTCAAAGCTTTTAAAATGGTAATACTCCCATCATCATTTTTTGCTATTGTTAAATACAATAGGTCTATCCAATAGTCAACAAGTCTATTATATAGAATAAAGTCTGCTGATTTCACATCACATCGCTATTATACATATCACATTCGTCATATCACCATTATCTAATTCCAAGAAAACTCTGGATCTCTATTCTTCTCAAACTCCTTTAAAACCCAATTTAGCCCACTCTATAAGTTATCATCTGGAACACATGAATCCTCTCTCTAAGCTCCTTCTCACCTTTCTCAGTACCTCGGTATTCACAATATGCTAAAGCTCTTGAATCTTTCCTCGCAGATGATGTTACTTCAAAAGAAAGATCTCAAACTGATGGTATGGAACAAGGTGTGGGGTAGATTGAAAAGATGCACACACAAATGATTATCCCGTAGAACCAGAATTAGCAGGTAGGGGTCCTCAAATAGGTGGTCTCACATTAGAGGTAGTAGAATAGCTTGAAGAAGTGTAGCTGTTACAACATGAGGTAATACAGTTAATACTGGTGGAAGAAAAAGGTGTGAATTAAATCTGGGTGAAGATAATGATCCTCGAACAGAAGGTTCCGAATGATCAGATGATACAGGGAAAATAGGATCTGCCATTGTCGTTATCTGGAAATCATATTGCAGGATAAGAATCTCGAATCGCAACACGAATTGTATCAAAAACCTACTATACAGTCGGACTCAACCTCACGACGTCCTATCTTTCTATTTCTTATTTCTAATCCTAACCCTTTACCCAATCCCGAAAATCTAGGCTTGTTTTAGTGACTTATAACCTCTAGCTCTAATACCAACCGGTGACTCCCTCCAAACCCGTGTCAGACGTTTGGGATTCACAACTCACATACAATATATAAACCTGTATATAAAATAATATAAGTAATGACCCGTCTGTACACAATCATGGATCACAATAGGTTAAAGTATGAAAACAAGCCACATCTTAACGTTTATTACAATGTACAAAATCTCAACTAGTTTAACTTACAACTGATAATGAAATTATTCTTACAATCTTGCATAACTCAACTACAATATAAAGCTCCTGCAAGCTCGATCCAACTCAACCTGGAATCCTTGCTCGCACACTGGACTGGGAAACCTCGTTATCAACCATTTCCTTTTTAACAGTAAAATACATAAACAGATTTGCAAGGATGAGCTAACTAGCTCAGCAAGTCATAATAGCAATAACTGAGGTTAACAACGATCAATTGAAATGATTCAGAGGAATCAAGTTTCTTGTTAAACAATCATTAGAATTGGATATTCATTTTAAATTTTAAAACCAAGGTTAGGCTGCTAATCAGTCACGCACTAACCCCGAGCAAAGCACACGGCTCTGCTCTATAAACTGGATCCAAGGCACACATTGGCCTAATTCGACCACGAATCTCGTCTGGCCACGAATCTGGTCCACTTAGAGAAAACTATCAAATTCTAAAATAATTCAATATGATAAACATTGTAACTCAATAAACATAATCATGATTAACATTGATAAAACATTTATCTCAGAGTATAAAGAAATTCATGAGTATCACCAGGGTTTATCAAGGTATATATATGAAGAATGACTTCAAGCCAGTTGAAGAATTAGGTATAAGATGAAAAATGGTTCAATGATTATACAAGGTGTGGACCTTTGATATCATAAGGTATTATAGGGTATATAAATTTATGTATGTTCAAGTAATTCTACTTAGTGTTTGGTATATGGTGTATATGTATTTGTGTGTGGTATCGTATTTGTATGCTTTAATCTTTGGGAAATCAACAATCAATGGTTTACAAAGAATAAGGCTTACAGATCAAAGATCAAATGATATGATCTGGGTTCAAAGTTGAATGTTTTGAAGCACGTGCAATATAAAACAGAATTATTTTGTATACTAGCAACATGTTACGAGAAAGTTCAGAAGTACTTGAAATATATATCGAGAAAGGTTCAGAAGTACTTGCCTTATCACAGATGATTTCCAACTTTACTTGTGCTCGTCTAACAGTTCCACTCAACAACAATTTTCCTTCTTTTTCTATGCCTCGCTTCTACTCACAAATCACTTGCTTTCTTTTTCTACACCTCGGTTCTTTTTATTGGTTACTTGCTTTCCTTTTCTACGCTTCGTTTCCTCTGCTAGGCATCACAAGTATCTATCAATACTCAATCTCTTTTATTCTAATCATCACATAGACACTACTAGCTTCTATCTACCCTTCATTTCACCCAAATCTGATTTACGGATTGAAAGTTATGACGATAATCGTCAAATAATGAACACATAGAATTATCACATAATAATCAGATAACACATAGCACGCAAGGTATTTGATAAAAATAATTTTTAAAAGAACTTTCGGGGTCAAAACAATTTTCTAGTTATTTAATACAAATTTTTAAACATTTTTCGGAATAAAAACGGGTCAATGAATCAGTTATAAGCAATTTAAAAGGGTTTGAATACTCGAATCTAACTTTAAAATCATTTAATAATAATTATCGAGTCTTGAAAACAATTTAAAATAATATTTTAAAGCTCAAAATTATTTTTTAGAAATTTTAAATCAAAAGAAATAATTCAATCTAATTAAATAATCAATTAAAATTAATTAATAACTAATTAATAACTAATTAAATCAATTAATAAATTATTATTTAGATTAATTGATCAATTAAATAATTAGTTATTAACTAAAAGTAATTAATTAATTAATTCAGATTTTTTTTTGAATTAAAAATAATTTTCGGAATGAAAAATAATAAATTTTTAAATATTAAAAAAAATTCTGAAAATAAATTAAACAAAAATATGATTTTTGAATATTTTTCAAACTGAAATCTGGAATTTATAATTTTTGCAAACTACAGGGGGTGAAAGTGCAATTTCCCCCGCCACCTGTTCCAACGAGCCGCCGCCGGCAACTTCACCGGCCGTCGCTCCCCTACCCAGAATAGAGTAAAAAAGTGCAGATTTGTACTTCCTGGTACCAGAAATCACTTCCTGTAGTTAGTTTCTACAGATAATCAACAAATCGGCCGGAAAATCCGATTTAAAAACATCGTCGTCGTCGAGTTCAAAAACTCTAGCGACGCGGTTCCGGCCTTCTTTATCAAATCCAAATACACCCCTCGAATCCTCACAACAAAACCAACATCATGGCAGCATCAGTTTTTACCCAGATTTAACCAAACGAAAACGCCCAAAAATTGATCAAGAACATTCAAATTCGAATTATCAATAATCAACCATGATTTACACATGTTACTGGGCTCCATATTTGAAGTATCATATATAAAAATGAATGACACATCATGCTCTACATCATGGAATCATCAAATCACATAAATCATATCAAATCAAAAAGTCATAATTTATTCATAATTAAATTCAAATTTATTAAAATAAATAAAATATTACTTGATGTTTCTGCAGTGGTATGGATTATAGAACTTGATTGCACTCGGCAAGAGCTTCAATTCGACTACTTGAATGCTCAAATCGAAGTTCGATAACGCATTCAAATCCTCGTTTGATTATGAAGAATGCGATGAATTTTAGGGTTTTTCTCTGGAAATTATATACTTTTATTGTTTGTTTATGATTATCTGTATGGCTATTTATATTTATAAAATATTGGTACCCCGTTGGATCATACCGGATATAAAAATAGAACACTTAATCATTAAGTATTAACAAAACTGATCCAATTCGGTACCGGTTTTTGGATAACTATCAAAATCAGGCTTTTTGTAAATATAGACTTGGTCTCAGCGCTGTGGTTACATGAATTACGAGAAGATAATATAATAGTTTAATCAAAATATCCCGTTTCTCGAAAATACGGGTTTTATCGATTTAACGAAACAAATATTGTATCGAAAATTTTGCGCCGAGACCCGCACGGGTAAAACCGTACTCCGAATCGAAAAAGTTAAAACACGGAAAATGCTTTAAATATCCTTTATAAAAGCATATAGCACCATAAAAATTAATATAATAATATGTTAGGAATATGTTGTGAACTTGATGATAAATTAAACAAAACACCTTAGTAGATTTAACTTAGTGAATTTTTGTAGCACTCGATGGATAATCAAATATAGTCCCGACGGATGATTTAATATAGTCCCGACGGATGACAATTTGAGATCCACCGGGTGAGTAGCTTATGTAACAAATAAGTATTGTAGCACATTTCTGTAAACAACTTTGTGTAGATTCTGTAGGAGTACATGAGTCATGTTGACTACTAGTGGATATACAGAATAGGTTGATTAATTGTAAATATGAAATGTCTTGTAATTCTGTATAAGTAAAATGGAGTCAAGTGACGAATAGCTACCCGACGGATGATCAACAAAGCTACCCGACGGATGTTCAACAAAGCTACCCGACGGATGACAAGCATGTACCTGACGGATGATCAAATTCAAATATTTGTTGACAGTGACAACACAGTCACATGCGTTGGGTGTTTGCAAAAGGAATGTGGCAGCCTATTAAGCAGGAATTTGAGAACAAAGAAGCATTACCATTTTCATACAATTGTGAAGATATTCAAAGATGCTGGAATAGAGTAGTGAAGCAGTATGGAGTTAGACTAGATATGTTTTATTATCTTGTCTTATTATCATGTGAACTTGGTGATATATAAACCAAGTGTAGCTAGTAGAACATTCAACTAAGCAAACACATTTTAAAGAGAGATGGAAAAGGTTGTACTTGTCAAGAATTTCTCTGTAGTTTGTTTGTTCTACTTGTAAAGCAGCTGTGAGCCATCTTGAGCTACACAGAGTTCTCAAACTGATATATATATATATATATATATATATATATATATATATCTTTGGTGGATACATTCAAATCTACCAGAAAGTTTTAAAAGCTTATGTTTTTATTACTTTATATTTTGATTTATATAATCCTTTCATTCCCCACTCTGCAAATCAAACACTTATATATATTCAGTTAGAAAAGTTTTTAAAATCTTGAAAAAGTAGCCAGAATTATATTCAACCCCCCTTCTGTAATTCTTGTTGTATTGTTAGGGGGTAACAATTGGTATCAGAGCAAGCTCTTAAAGTACAAAGAGTGTAAAGATCTCAACAAATAGCAAGATGAACAAGAAGGATGTTGGAGTCAAAATTCCATTTCTGGACAAAGATAATTATCACCACTGGAAGGTGAAAATGCACCTACATCTTCTTTCCCAAGATGAGGCCTATATGGATTGCATAGAGAGAGGTCCTCATGTACCAATGAGAGCTGCAACTGGCAATGAACCATCTGTTCCCAAACCTAGGCATGAATGGTCAGATCCAGATATTGAGCAAGTCAGGAAAGATAAGAAGGCCGTGAACATTTTGTTCAATGGAGTTGATGGTGATATGTTTGATAACATCATTAACTGTAAAACAGCCAAAGAGGTTTGGGACACAATACAGACTATTTATGATGATACTGAGCAAGTAAGGGAGAACAAGATGCAGCTACTTGTTATGGAATAAAAACTTTAGTATTTAATGCTAGAGTTGGTGAGCTTCGAGCTTTAATGGCTACTCTTGCGTTCGGGACTATCGATCCTTGCAAGATGCCTACGTATCTCTGTGTTGTAGAGAATCAAGCCAAAAACGTAGTTCTAGATTGAGGGGAAGAGCCCTTTATATAATGGTGAGTCTAGGGTTAGACTTATGTTAGGAGACTTGGTGGACAAGTCTCCAACTTAGATGGATTAGGAGTCCTCTTGGGGAAGGAGATCCGGAACCTTCTATATAGGACTTCGAGTCCGTTTAGAACACACTATCTCTGCTCTTCCAGCCGTATTGGGCCTAGTCCATGAACAACTCAGGTTTGTGGACTTGAATGACCTCCGCTGGTGGGCCTTGGTTGTTTGGGCCGTCATAGGTCTGTTACGAAGCCTTGGACCAGCCAGGTCTGCTATGAAGCTTGGACCAGACAGGTCTGTATTGGACTTTTCGGACAAGAAGCCCAAGTGCAATTAATGAGATATTTAATGTGTCTTTAGGATGTATTTTCTATCCATATCATTTTCCCCCAACTTCCGTGAATATTGCTCGAGTTTTCGTGGAAGTTATAATGGTCTAATCGCGACTCGGGGTACTTTTGGCCCTTCTCGGGTATCGGCCCTTCACGGGTATCAGCCCTTCATGGGTATCGGCCCTTCACGGGTATCGTCCCTTCACGGGTATCGGCCCTTCATGGGTATCTCCACGTTATCGTAAAGTGTGGAGTGACCTACACGTTTACAACGGCTTATTAGTGTGACTATACACACTTAAGGCCCCCGTAGAGGCTATTTAGATGGTGTTCAATACTAAATGGTCCTAATCGGGACTATAAACCGAGCGTTTATCACCCCTTAACCTTCATCAAGGTTAATTATAGAGAAAGCTGCTAACTGGCCCTAATCGGGGCTAATCGACCATAATCGGGACTAATTTCCATGTACAAGTTGCTAATTAGGCTTAAAAGAGCCTAATTTTAAGCTACAATGCACTAATTAGCCTTAATCGAGGCTAATCTGCCCTAATCGGGGGTAATTAAGACTAATCAGTATGCTTAAAACACTAATTATCCTTAATTTACACTAATTAAAAGAGCGAATGGGTTAAACGGCCCTAATCTAGGCTAATTTCATCATATAAATCACTAATTATCCCTAATTTGGGTTAATTACGCCTAATATACATTAATCAGCCCTAATCGGGGCTTAATTTCACTAATCGGCCCTAATCTGGGCTTAATCTTAAAATCCTGAAAATTTAAAAAAAAATCAAAATTTTTCTGATTTTTTTCCATTTTTTCGAAATTTTTCAAAATTTTCGAAGGGGGGTCGTCGGGGTTGAGCAGAACCTCCTGGGGCAGGAGGCTCTGCTCGGCCTCATGCCCCCAATTATGGGCTGCTAGGACAGTTTGGAGGAGACCCTCCTGGTCGGCCACTTCTTGGTTGGCCTGGAGGTGGTTGCCCAGGGGTTCCCGCCCCTCACTTTTTTTTGAGCTTCTCACTAGGAGTTCAAGGTTTCTACATACCTTTTTATGTCCTTGTAGCTCTTGGTTGTCCATGGAATTAATTTTATGGTTGCCTTTCAGTTCCTCAGGGCTCTGCTATGGCTGTTTCAGCGAACGTTTTGTACTCATCTTGGTGGACATTTTGTACTCGTTCTTGCTGAACACTCTGTGTTCTATTGAACTTTCCCTTATAGGAAGTCTTATACTTCATTAAACTAGTCCAAACTTCTCTTGTTGGATGTTACACACTTCAACCAATTCGTTCTCGTGAACGTTCTAGTCTTCACGGAACTAGGTTCTGCTGAGAGTTATCATTTTTGAAAATTTCCTAAGGACCACTCAAGAGGGTCTCGGGGAAATCTTTTGAAGGCCTCATGGCTCTCCTACAGGAGTTTCTGATAGGCTGAAAGGCCTCAATTTGTTGGCTGGTAGGCCAGGGCTACTACGGAGGTAAGTTATGCCCATCATGACTCTGATACAGAGGCTCCTGGTAGGCCAAAAGGCCTCCAATTGTTGCCTGGTCGGCCGGGGCTTCCCTGCACACAAATTTTGGCCATCATGGCTCTGATACAGAGGCTCTTGGTAGGCCAAAAGCCTCCAACTATTGCCTGATCGGTCGGGTCTTCCCCGCACATAAATTTTGGTCATCATGGCTCTGATACAGAGGCTCCTGGTAGGCCAAAAGGCCTCCAATTGTTGCCTGGTCGGCCGGGGCTTCCCCGCACATAAATTTTGGTCGTCATGGCTCTGATACAGAGGCTCCTGGTAGGCCAAAAGGCCTCCAATTATTGCCTAGTCGGTCGGGGCTTCTCTGCATATAAATTTTGGCCGTCATGGCTCTGATACAAAGACTCCTGGTAGGCCAAAAGGCCTCCAATTGTTTCCTGGTCGGTCGGGGCTTCCCCACACAAATTTTAGCCGTCATGGCTCTGATACAGAGGCTCCCGGTAGGCCAAAAGGCCTCCAATTGTTGCCTGGTCGGCCGGGGCTTTCCCGCACACAAATTTTGGCCGTCATGGCTTTGATACAGAGGCTTCTGGTAGGCCAAAAGGCCTCCCATGTGTGGGATAGTCGACCGGGAGTGGTCTTAATAGACCTTGAGAGTCTCCTGCATGGTAGTATGATCCGTCACGAGGATAACATTATGTTCTCGTACTCATAAGTTCAACTGAAAAGCTAATCTTGTTTTAATCTTTACAATTTTTGTAATCATGGTGATTAACATAATCGTCCCTTTGTTAAGACTAACGACTTGTGTTTAGCCTCAGCCAGGCTTTTCTGATCATTTTATAGTGCACGTTCTGTTCTTAATAAAACTTATTTTCGTGGATGTCCTAGTCTTCACGAAATTTGATCTCATGGACTCTTTAGCCTTCGTGAAACTTGTCCTCATGGACATTCTAGTCTTCATGAAATTTATTCTCGTTGGCCGCTAATTTTTCAAGAATTCTCAAGGAATTCCATAGGAGTTCCACCAGAAAACCTTTAGGAGGGTCTGGATCAACCCTACATGGGTTCCTGTCGGCTATAAGGCCTTCATGTGGCCTGGTCGAGCAATTCTGCTCTTTTTGGATGTTTGGCTCTTTTTCTAGTGAGCATTATGTACTTGTTCTCGTGAACGTTCTACTCTTCACGAAACTTATTTCCCTATGTGAGGGTTCTAGTCGGCATAATCCTTCCTTGTGGAGGACTAGGCGTCACTGACTCATGATAGGCCTAAACCTCACCTCCGTGAGCGTCTTACTCTTGATGAAACTTGTTCTCGTGAATGTTCTCTTTTTTACGAAACTTGTATCCGTGGAAGTTCTTATCTTCACCAGGAGCATCCCTTGGCTCTAGTTCATGGTTTTCTTGGAACCTTCATTTAGGGGACATCTCTATTAGTTCCGGACGTCTGGAGACTTTTTTTCGAGGACGTTCTAGTCAGCCTAACCCCTCCATGTGGAGGAGTCGGCTTCAAGGACTCTTGGTCGGCGATAGAAGACCAAGCACTTGAGGCCCTGTTCGACCGTAACCTCAATATCTAGAGCTTCTTGGCCCTTCGGGACCTTATTTTGTGGAAGTAATTGAACTTCAATCTTCTTAATATCAAGTTGTGGCTTAGACTTTCCTCTCTCTCTTTTTGTTCGAGGAGTGCCTTGCCGTGTGGGGGCCTCATAATTCAAAGGAAGCTTGTTAAAGCTGGCCTTCGAGGCTTCTTTGTCGAGGGTATCTATCTTTCTTCCAATTTACCATTGGTTAAATTTGTTCCAATTAGGCGAACAACTTCCTGAAGCGGAGATGTGCGGGGCTCATGCCTTGTATCAGGTACATCTCTTCTTTTAAGAACTTTTAATACTTCAAATTTAAGGAGGAGCCTGAATGTCTTAAGGCCTCCCTTGGAGGCCGGTCTGCTGGAGCTCTTTCCAAGGGATATCCAGTTGGCCAAGGGCTTTCTCTAGAGGTTGATCAGCCTTCTTTGGTAGGCTGGAGTTTGTAGTGTAGATTTTAGTCGACCAAATACATTTCGTGAAGTTAGCTTTCTAATATCTTTTTTTTATTGGGCCAATGCCTACTTTGCAGCTTCTTTCACTAAGAGTGCAAAATGGAAGAGTGAGCACATGGCCTTGGAGGCACTGAAGAAGAAACTTGAGAGATAGTTTCAGGATTTGGATTCTAGAGCTCTCTTAGCATTTATCAACAGTTAGAAGACTTATTCAAGATGATGGACACCCATGATGATGAGGTGCGCTTTGTTAATGTGTCCATTGGCTCTGTTCATAGCTCTTACCTGGATATGGTAAATTTGCGGGGCTTTCCTAGCCTTTGGGTTGTTTCTGAGGTTGCCATTTTTGGCCAGTCATCTGATTTTGGACTATAGATTGTCCTTCAGTGTTTAGGCCTTGCATGGCTTTGTTTGCCGTGTGGGGGTTTTATCTATTTGTGGTCCTTCATGGACTTGAACATCTTCGGTGTGTAACCTCATTGTTAATCATGACTTGATTTATGATCCTTCAGGATCTCCTGCATTTGTAGTTTGATTTCATATTCATCTTTTATTTTCGGTACTTTGGTCCTTCAGGACTTTTATTCATTAGATGCTCGTAACTGGTCTACCTTATTCCTCCATTTACTACTAAGTACTAGGAACATGTCTTTCATGTCCTAAACATATTAAACCTTCAGCTTCAAAACATGCCAGGTATGAGGCACTTTATCACCGCTCAGGGTTTCCAACTTGTAGGATCCTCGTCCTAATATTTTCATGACCTTATACGGCCTTTCCCAGTTAGGGGCTTTTCTTTCTCTTCAACTCCTAAAGCCTCAATATTTCTTAAGATCAAGTCTCCATGGTAAAAGAACCTTTCTTTAACCCTTCAATTATAATAGAGGGAGGCTCTTCATTGATGCTCTGCATTGAGGGCACTAGCCTCATCTCTGACCTCGTCAATGGGATCAAGAGCGAGCCTCATGCCTTCTTCATTGGTTTCTGATTCATAAGATTCGATCCTAGGGGATCCATGTGTTATTTAAAGGGGCACCACTGCCTCGGCTCCGTAAGCCAGCATGAATGGGGTCGCTTCAGTTGTCACTTTGCAGGTGGTTCGATATGCCCATAGTATAGGCAGCAGCTCATCTACCCAAGTATTTCTCGAGCGTTCAACCGTCTTCTTAAGTCCATCAAGGATGATTCTATTAGCAACTCCCGCTTGCCCGTTTGCCTGAGGATGTGCAACGGAGGTGAAGCGAAGTTCTATATTGTTATCGTCACAGTACTCTCTGAACTCTGCATTATCAAATTGTTTCCATTATCCGTGACAAGGATGTGTGGGATTCCATATCGACATATCACATTCTCCCAGAAGAATTGGGTAATTTTCTTGGTGGTTATATTGGCTAGTGTCATAGTCTCAATCCACTTTGTAAAGTAGTCTGTGGCTACCACAATGAACTTCCTCTGTCTAGATGCTATAGGAAATGGTCCAAGTATGTCCATTCCCCACATTGCAAAAGGGATGGGTGTGTTGATCGACATAAGCCTTTGTGGGGGTTGTTGTACTATCGGAGCGTGCCTCTGGCATCTGTCGCATCTCTTCACATAAGCCTTTGCATCGGCTAGCATAGTTGGCCAGTAGAACCTTAATCGAGTTATCTTATGAGCGAGGGCCCTGCCCCTAGGTGTTGTCCACAAATCCCTTCATGGGCTTCTTTAAGTGCCTCATCTGCTTCAAGAGGTCTTAACCACTTTAAGTACGGAATAACAAAGGTCCTTTTGTAAAGAAGGCCTTCAATTAAAGAGTACATTAACGCTCTAGCCAACAGCTTGCGTGCCTCTTGGGCATCGTCGGGAAGCCACCCAGTTTCTAAGTGGGTCTTGATCGGTCTATTCAACAGCTTGCCAAACCAACCGGTGCTATCAGATTTATGACATGAATAGTAGGGGTCTTCAAGACCTGGAAGTAAATACTTCTCTGATAGTTCTCGATTTCAGACGAGGCGAACTGAGACAAGGCATCCGCCATAGTGTTCTCCTCTCTCAGAACATGTTCTGCGTACCATTCATCGAACTGAGTCAGTATTCCCTTTACGACTCTCAGATACCTGGCCATAGTTTCATCCTTGGCCTCAAACTCTCCATTAACTTGAGCAACTATAAGTCTTGAGTCTCCATATATCTTCAGGTTTTTTAGCCCTCACGGCTCTAGCCAAGCCTAAGCCAGCTATCAATGCTTCGTATTCTGCTTCGTTGTTCGTAGTCAGAAAGTCCAACTTCAAAGCACATTCAATCATAAACCCATCAGGGCTTTGCAAGACTAGGCCTGCACCACTAGATTTTGTTTTGGATGCTCTGTCAAAATGGAGAACCCAATACTCTTTTAAGGTTGTTTCTTCCTCCTTCTCCTTCTCTCCTCCTTCTGGGGTTACTATCTCTTGCCCCCCGACTTCTTGGTCGTTAATGGTGTATTCGATCACGAAGTCTGCTAAGACCCCTTGATGGCCGTTCGAGGCTTGTATTTGATATCAAATTCTCCTAACTCAATCGCCCTCTTGGTGAGCCTTCCACTGGCCTTCGGGCTATGAAGAATGTTCCTCAAAGGTTGGTCCGTCAGGACTTCGATCTTGTGAGCCTGGAAGTATGGTCTCAACTTCCTCGAGGTTGTGATGAGAGAAAGTGCGAACTTTTCCGTAGTGGAATAATTCAATTCTGCTCCATGGAGCACCTTGCTTATATAGTATACAGGCTTCTGGAGCTTCTACTCTTCCTTCACAAGAACTGCACTCACGGCTTGTTTAGATACCGTGAGGTACAAATAAAGAGTGTCCTCTGGACTTGGTTTAGCCAACAACAGGGCTTCAGTCATGTACTTCTTCAGCTGTTCAAAGGCATCTTGGATCTCAACTATCCATTCAGAGTCCTTCACCTTCTTAAGGGTTTTAAAAAAGGGCAGGCATTTTTCTCTTGAGTTGGAGATGAACTTCCCTAGAGCTACGATTCTTCCCGTCACCTTCTGAACGTCCTTGTTGTAGCGTGGTGGCTCCATGTCTAGGATGGCTTTGATCTTGTCGGGATTGGCCTCTATTCCCCTCTTAGAGACCATATGACCCAAAAAATTTCCAGACCCAACGCCAAAAGCAAACTTGGTTGGGTTTAACATCATCTTGTGGTGCCTCAGCACTTCAAATGCCTCTTTAAGGTGACTAATATGATCGGCCTTGCTTAGGATTTTGACTAACATGTCATCAACATATACCTCCATGGTTTTCCCAATTAGATGGGCAAATATTTTATTTACCAGTCTTTGGTAAGTAGCTCCTGCATTCTTAAGTCCAAAAGCCATAACAAGATAACAGAATACACCACAGTCAGTTATGAATGATACCTTGGGGGTGTCATCCTTATGCATTCTAATATGATTGTAACCACTGAAGCCATCCATGAAGCTTAGCATCTCATGTCCAGCAGTGGCATCGATCAGGGTATCAATCCTTGGTAGGGGGTAACAGTCCTTGGGACAAGCATCATTCAAGTTAGTGAAGTCAATACACACACTCCACTTTCCATTGGCCTTCTTAACCATTACGGGGTTGGCCAACCATTCAGGGAATTGCACTTCCTCAATAAATCCAACTTCTAAAAGCTTCTCGACCTCCTGCTTAATGGCTTCCATCCTATCAGGGGCATAAGTTCTCTTCTTTTGCTTTACAGCCTTTCGAGTTGGATCAACATTCAACCTATGAGTTATAAGGTTTTGGGTCAATCCCAGGCATATCAGTTGCTGTCCAAGTGAATACATCATTTTTCTCCTGGAGGAAAGTTATCATTCAACCCTTCAAGGATTTTTCCAAAGATGCCCCGACGTATGTGACCTTTTCTGGGTCTAAGGGATCTAAGGGAGTTGGGACCAAGTCCTCAGCTGGCTTTCCTCGTAATTTGGCGTTCTCTCGGACATCCATGTCTTCTATGGGGAGGACCTTCCCCCTTGTTCCATTAGGCCTAAGTGCTGCAACATAGCAACTGCGGGCCATCTTTTAATCTCCCGTTGCTTCTCCAACACCATTTCTAGTTGGGAACTTCAGTACCATGTGGTAGGTTGAGGGCACAGCCTCAAAAGCATGGATCCCTATCCTACCCATGATAGCATTGTAAGTAGAGGCTGCCTTGACAACCTGAAAGTTCAACATCTGCGTTGCCTCCCTAGATACTTCCCCAATAGTTACGGGAAGTTGTATTGCTCCTTCGACTTTGCATTCCACATGGTTAAACCCGTAGATGGGTGCGTCGGATGGAGTTAGCTGAGAATCATTGTAGCCCATTCTTATGAATGTGTCATGGAACAAAATGTCCACGGAAGCTCTATTGTCCACTAAGACCCTCATAACAGGACAATTTCCAATTATCGGAGTGATAACCAGAGGATCGTCCTGAGAAAATTTCAAACCTTCAAGGTCTGGGTCACCAAATTCAAGTGTCAGCTCTGACTTAGAACACTTATATGGTTCTCCAACTATGCTCATTACTTCTCTTGCATAAGCCTTTCGGGAGTTCCTTGTAGTACCAGCTATTATAGGTCCTCCCGAGATCATATTAATTACTGGCCCTCGGGGCTGTGGGTTACGATCTATGTCGTTACCTCTTCGATCATCATCTCTTCGATCGTTATCTCTCTTCTGGCCTCCGGACTCTTCACCCTTGGTGAAACGTCCAAACTTTCCCCTTCAGATCAGATACTCAATCTCATCCTTGAGCTATCTACAATCGTCGGTGTCATGACCAACATCTTTGTGAAATCTGCAGTATTGACTCTTGTCTCTTTTTTCGGGATCTCCCCTTAGTGGCTTCGGCTATTTGAAGTCTTTGTCCTTTTCAATTTCCCTAAGGATTTGGCTCCTTGGAGCATTCAACCTTGCATATTCAGCGAACCTTAGTTGCTGATTCTTCTTAGAAGAGGAGGAGTCAGAGTTTTTGCCAATTCGTGGATACTTGTCCTTGGCATCATACTCCAGATCAGTCTTCCGCTTCTTTTTCCCAGTAGATTCATTACTCACAGCTATCTTCTTCATACTTTCCTCCACCTTAATATATTTCCCAGCTCTATCTTGGAGCTGTAGCATGCTTTCGGGAGGGCGCTTAGCCAAGGACATCTTAAAGAACTCGTCTCTAGTCCCTTGCTGCAGGGCTATC
Source organism: Apium graveolens (assembly GCF_009905375.1). NCBI lineage: Eukaryota > Viridiplantae > Streptophyta > Magnoliopsida > Apiales > Apiaceae > Apium > Apium graveolens. Next base: position 64,096,361 of record NC_133656.1, read on the forward strand.
ATAGCTACCTTATCATCCAGATCAGGGACCTTCAAAGCCTCCTTCATAATCGATTCAGATATTCTCTCAGGTACTTCTTCGCTCCTTGGATTATGCCCATGAGAGAGGCTGAACTCTTCTCGTGCACTCTGCTACTTATGAACTACTTAATAAAAGCTTGACTCAAGTCCTTAAAGGATCAAATAAAGTTTGGGGGAAGATGGTTGTACCACCTTTGAGCCATGCCCGATAGGGTTTGAGGGAAAGCTAGACACTTAATAGTTTCATTCACGGGCTGTAATAACAGGGCGTTAGAGAACGTCCTAATATGATTAGAGGGGTCGCCAGTACCATCGTATGCTTTGATGGTGGGCAACTTGAACTTCCTTGAGATACGAGCATTCATTATCTCATTAGTGAATGGTGGGTTTGGATCATCAGGATCTCCTAGGGGCATAAGATCACTTGGATCAGCCCTTGGGGCAACTGCCCTTCTTGGTATTGGACCATCCAGGTCTATGATTGAAGGAGGATTTCTCCTCCTTGGAGTGAGTGGGGGTCTTGGGGCCAGATGTATCTCCAGGTCTCGCTTCAGCCTTTGGACCTCTTCTTCATGAGCCCTGATCCTCTCTTTAATATCTTGGGGATTCCTCCCTTGAGTGCTCCTGGAGCGTTGTTCAGTGTCAGCCATCGGCTCCTTGCCAACACGCCTCCTTCTTGGAGCAACATCGTCATCTGATGACTCAGAGTCTCTTTCAGTATAAGGACTAGAGAATTCTCGATCCTCCGGAATAGGAGCCAAGCCACGTATGTATTGGGGCATCCACCCTTGTGCTTCACTCCTACCAGAGTGTCCACTCCCTCCAACTTCAAGGTATAGAGGCATCCCGTAAGGGGGGTTAGTAGTCACAATTGTCGGGTACTCATACCCAAGGGGTTGAGAGTTCACAGGTGCATGCAGCTGCTGAAGTTGGGGGTTCATCCCTTGAGGAGCCGGGGGATTCTTCCCTTATGGTTGAGCCTTAGTTGCCCCTACTAGGGTTCCTCCTTGGGTGGAAGCATAACTTGAGTGTGGTGGTACTTCCACTGCTGATGCTATTGTTCGTGATGAAACAGGAGTTTCTGTCCCACTAGTGTTTCTGCTCCGTGTGTTCACCATAGTTGTTGTAAGTTTCCCACAGACGGAGCCAAATGTTGTGGAATAAAAACCTGAGTACTTTAGTATTTAATGCTAGGGTTGGTGAGCTTCGAGCTTTAATGGTTGCTCTTGCATTCGGGACTATCAATCCTTGCAAGATGCCTATGTATCTCTGTGTTGTAGAGAATCAAGCCAAAAATGTAGTTCTAGATTGAGGGGTAGAGCCCTTTATATAGAGGTGAGTCTAGGATTAGACTTCTGTTAGGAGACTTGGTGGAAAAGTCTCCAACTTAGATGGTGATTAGGAGTCCTCTTGGGGAAGGAGATCCAAAACCTTCTATGTAGGACTTCAAGTCCGTTTAGAACACATACATCTCTGCTCTTCCAGCCGTATTGGGCCTAGTCCGTGAACAACTCAGGTTCGTGGACTTGGATGATCTCCGCTGGTGGGCCTTGGTTGTTTGGACCGTCATAGGCCTGTACGAAGCCTTGGACTAGACAGGTCTTCTATGAAGCTTGGACCAGACAGGTCTGTATTGGACTTTTCGGACAAGAAGCCCAAGTGCAATTAATGCGACATTTAATGTGTCTTTAGGATGTATTTTCTATCCATATCACTACTAATTCAGCAATATAAGCATTTCCATTGTGAAGAAAGTGAGTCTCTCACTAATATTTATAGTAGATTTCAAAAGCTACTAAATGCTCTGAAGTTGCATGGAAGAGTCTATCAAATAAAAGATTCTAACCTCAAGTTCCTTAGATCTCTTCCAAAAGAGTGGAAGCCAATGACAGTCTCATTGAGAAATTCTCAAGATTACAAGGAGTTCACCTTGGAGAGACTGTATGGCATCCTAAAGACTTATGAGCTTAAAATTGAGCAAGATGAGAGGATGGAGAAAGGAAGGAAGAAAGGAGGGTCCATAGCACTGGTTGCTGAGTTAGAGAAAGAGAAAGAGATGAAGGTAGAAACTGTTGAGTCTACATCAAAGGTCTGTGAAAGCAAGGGTAAAGGGATGGTAGCTGAAAATGAAGATCAGCTGAGCCAAGATGACATGGATGAATTGATGAGAATCTAGCATTCCTATCCAGAAAATAGCCAAGCTCGCGTTTAAAAAGAATTTTGGAGCAGCCAAGCCAAGTAGAAACATGATGGATAAATCAAAATTCAAATATTTCAAATGTGGCTTGGCAGGGCATTTTGCCAATGAGTGTAGAAAGTCAGATTCTAGCAAGAAGAAGTTTGAGCCTGTTGATTATAAACAGAAATATTTTGAGTTGCTCAAGCAAAAGGAAAGGGCTTTCATTACACAAGAAAATGACTGGGTAGCTGATGGATTGGATGAAGATGAAGAAACAAGCTATATCAACCTAGCCCTGTTGGCCAAGTCTGATGAAACAGGAACGAGTTCTTCAAGTAATCAGGTAATCACTACTAACCTAGCACATTTATCTAAAGCTGAGTGTAATGATGCAATCAATGATATGTCCACATAATTATATCACTTGCGTGTTACACTTAAGTCCCTCACTAAGGAAAATGCTAAAATTAAAGAAAATAATTTGTTTTTAAGTGAAAGGAATAATGTGCTAGAGTCTCAGTTTATTGAATTTGAAAATTTGAGAATTGAGTGTAATATTGCTAAGGATGAATTAACTGAGTCCTTGAAAAAAGAAGAGATTTTAGAGAAGCGGCTTGAACGAGAACATGAAGTGATTAAGGCATGAAAATCATCCAGAGATGTCCATGCTCAAATCACTAAAGTTCAAGGTATTGAGTCCTTTTGTGATGCAGCCTGGAAGAAGAGTAAGGAGAAGCTGGAATCCAATTTAGTTGAAGGATTGTTGACAGATGTGGACTCGACGGATGATAAAATCATCCGTCGGATAATCAAAAGGATTATCCGTCGAGTGACAAAGAGCCACATTCGTCGGCTGTGAGTAAACCTGTGAGCAAAGCTAAGCTAGCCAAGTTAAATGAAAAATATGGCTCATTCTCTAAGAACTTTATTCCAGGAGAATCAATTCAAGTCAGGAAGGAATAGAAAGTTAATGTTGGTCATCTGTCCATCAAGCAATTGAATGACAGAATAAAAAAGATTAAGGTTAAAATAGAAGCTAAAAAGAAAAATAATAGAAATGGGAAAGTAGGATTTAACAAACATAACAACTACACACCTGGCAAATATGCACCTAGAAAAATATGTGTTAAGTGTGGTAGTGTTAATCATTTGTCTGTTAGTTGCAAACTTGCTATGCCTACTTCCATGTCTGCACCCTCTTCTTTTCCCAACATGAATGCCATGCCTACCATGCCTATGAATGCTATGTCTGCTCAGAATATGAATGCACAATTTGCTAATATGCCATTTGCATCTAATCCTTATTATGCTGCATTTAGTATGCCTCAAATGCCATTTAGCATGCCTTACTCGAATAACATGTTTGTAAATAGCATGCCTTTTCCTGTTAATCAAAATGTGCATGACAGTTCTGTTTTAATGACTGATTTCAAAGGTCCAACTCAGATGACTAAGGATGAATCAGAAATTCCCAAGTTAAATGAGATCAATCCTAAGAAACCAAAGAAGAAAGCTAACAAGGCAGGACTCAAGGAAACTTGGGTACCAAAATCAACTTGATTTAATTTTGATGTGTGCAGGGAAACAAAAAGAATCTTTGGTATCTGGATAGTGGTTGCTCAAGCCACATGACTGGAGATTCTACCCTGCTCACTGAGTTCAAGGAAAGAGCTGGCCCAAGTATTACTTTTGAAGATGACAGCAAGGGTTATACTGTGGGATATGGCTTGATTTTAAAAGTCAATGTCATTATTGAAGAGGTTGTCTTAGTGGATGGTCTCAAGCACAATTTGTTGAGTATCAGCCAGCTTTGTGATAAGGGCAATTCGGTAACCTTCAATTCAGAAGCCTGTGTTGTGACAAAAAAAAGAGCAACAAAATGGTTCTCACTAGAGTGAGAAAAGGGAATGTGTATCTAGCTGACTTCAACTCATCAAATGCAGAATCTGTCACTTGTCTTCTCAGTAAAGCAAGTCAAGATGAAAGTTGGCTATGGCACAAGAAGATGTCCCATCTAAACTTCAAAACCATGAATGAGCTTGTCAAGAAAGAACTGGTTAGAGGTATTCCTCAAGGGGAGTTTACTAAGGATGGATTGTGTGATGCCTTCCAGAAAGGAAAGCAGATCAAAGCATCATTCAGAAAGAAGCTTGATTCAACAATTGAAGAACCTTTGCAATTGTTACACATGGATTTGTTTGGACCGGTCAATGTGTTGTCCATCTCAAGGAAAAGATTTTTCCTAGTAATTGTGGATGATTTCTCAAAGTTCTCTTGGACATATTTCCTAAAGTCTAAAGATGAAGCTAGTGAAATCATCATCAATCACATAAGGAAAGTCAACAATCATCCTGATTTTAAAGTAAGAAGAATCAGGAGTGACAATGGAACTGAGTTCAAGAATTCTGTGATGAGATCATTTTGTGAATAGAATGGGATTATGCATGAGTTTTCTGCAGCAAGAACTCCACAATAAAATAGAGTAGTGGAAAAAAATAATAGATCTCTTATTGAAGCTACAAGGACAATGCTTGAAGAATCAAAGTTACCAACATATTTTTGGGTTGAAGCTGTGAATACTGCCTGCTACACTCAGAATATTTCTTTGGTTAATCAAGCAAAGTGTATGACACCCTACCAATTGTTCAAGAATAGGAAGCCAACTCTAAATTTTCTTCATGTCTTTGGCTGGAAATGTTATATCATAAGGAATCAAACTGATCAACATGGGAAGTTTGATGCTAAAGCAGATGAAGGAATTTTTGTTGGATATGTTGTGGGAAAATCATATAGAGTCTACAACCTAAGAACCAACATTGTTATGGAATTAGTACATGTTGTGTTTGATGATAAAAAGATTGAAGGACAACAAGATGGAGATTTCCATGAGAGCCTCAAGTTTGATAATGTGGAGATGGTTAGTGATGACAGTGATGATGAAAGTGATCAAGAAACAGTGAATAAGGATAATGCTGAAAAATCTATAATTAATGAAACACATAACTCAATATCTGTCGAGTTACAAAATGCTTCATCCGTCGGGAGATAATCTGCCTTATCCGTCGGGAGACAATCTGTTAGATATATTTGATAATGTCATGGCTAATATAATTTATGTTTAGATTTCAGATCTTACTTAACTAGATAAATCAGTACTTAACCATTAATAGTACTTATACTGGAAGTCAGGAATTAAGGATATCAGTACTTATATTATCAGGAGATAATCATCAGAAATTAGATATCAGAACTTAAGTGCTGAAGGACGTTGAGATAAGGACAGTAGCTGATTAAAGGAAAGAAGATCGAGATAAACATAAGAAGAGATATGCATGAAGAAGGAGTTCCGTGAAGAATGGAATACTTGGAAGAAAAGATATCTGATTGATATATTTTAGGAAGCAGAATTATATTCCATATCAATTAGCGATTATCTTGTAACTGTGTAGTATATAAACACAGACATAGGGTTTACACTATAAGTGTTATCATATTCGAGAAGATTATTTATTGTAACCCTAGCAGCTCTCGTGATATATGTTCATCACTGAGAGGTAACAGTTCCATACTGTAACAGAGTTTATTGTTTCAATAAAGTTTGTTTTCTGTTACTTAATATATTAAAGTTCGATTTGATTGTATTATACACTGTATTCACCCCCTCTACAGTGTGTGTGACCTAACAAGTGATATCAGAGCTAATCTGTTAACACACATACAGTTAAAGATCCAAACACAATCATGTCTGACACAGAAACTCCAACTAAGCCTACCAAAACTGAAGAACCTCCAAAGACACAAATTCAAAGTCGGTATGAGACTATCAGAGTTCCCATACTGAGACCATCTGAATATCCCATATGGAAGGTAAGGATGACCATATTCCTGGAAGCAACAGATCCAGAATACCTTGATTGAATCAAGGAAGGGCCTCACAAACCAACCAAGCTCGCTGTTGCAGTTACAGGTGAAGCAGCAAAGACCGTACCAAAGGAGAAGAGTGATTATACTGCTGAAGATATAGCATCAATTGCTAAGGATGCTAAGGTACGACACTTACTGCATAGTGCCATTGATAATGTAATGTCAAACAGGGTAATCAACTGCAAGACTGCTAAGGAGATATGGGATGCTCTGGAAACAAGGTGTCAGGGAACTGACACAATTAAGAAGAACAGGAAGACAATACTCACTCAAGAGTATGAACATTTTGACTCAAAGACTAATGAGTCATTGAATGATTTATATGATAGATTTGTCAAACTTTTGAATGATTTGTCATTGGTTGATAAAGAGTATGATCTTGAAGATTCAAACCTTAAATTCCTGTTAGCTCTTCCTGAATGATGGGATTTGAAGGCAACGACAATAAGAGACAACTACAATCTTGATGAAACAACTCTTGATGAAATCTATGGAATGCTCAAGACTCATGAACTTGAGATGGAACAAAGAAGTAAGAGGAAAGGAGGAAAGTCAAGGATAGTTGCTCTTAAGGCTGAAGAAGAATCCCCCAAAGCAGCTTCCTCAAGGAAAGACAAGGGTAAAGCTCTTTTCATAAAGTCTGAAACTGAGTCATCAAGTTCTGAAAGTGATGATGACTCAGATTCTGAAAGCTTGCCTGAGACTGATGCTGATGACGAGATGATGAAGCTGTGTGCTCTTATGGTAAAAGGAATCACAAAGATTGCATACAGGAAGTTCAGGAAGGGAAAGAAGTTTTCCAGGAAAGGCATAAGTTCTGATAAGAAGAATTTCAGAAGATCTGAAGGCAGAGGAGGAAAGTCTGACAGAGGAGATTATACCAATGTTTAATGCTATAACTGTGGTGAGAAAGGCCACATATCTCCTGATTGCAAGAAGGCAAAGGGTGACAAAGGCAAGGCTCTTGTCACAAAGCAGAAAAGCTGGACAGACACCTCAGACTCTGAAAGTGAGGAGAACTATGCATTGATGGCAAATGCTGATAAAGAAAGTGCTGAGAGCAGTTCTGAAGCTGCTGAAACAAAGGTACCTCAGATTACTTATAATTTTCATACTGATGATATTAATGAGTTGAGAAGATATCTTAAAACCATGTTTGTTAGTTATAGAGATCAAACTTTAACATGTGAAAGATTAACTTCTGAAAATCTTGCTTTTAAGAAAAGAAATGATTTCTTAGAAAAAGAGTTAGTCATGTTCCATCAAACTCAGAAGGATAGAGATGATGCTTTTTATGTTAGGGATGAAGTGCTAAAAATGAATGAATCTCTAAAAACTGAGTTAGAAAAGGAAAGAGAGATTATCAGGACTTGGACTAACTCTGGAAAAACAACTCAAAATTTGCTAAGTAGTGGAAACTGGAAAGAGGGCTTAGGTTATGGAGAAGATAAGAATGATAAAGGAACTGAAGAAATTAAGCCTGTTGTTAAGCAAAAGCCAAAGTTAAAACCTGTTAAGTTTGTAACTGTAAAGTCTAAAAATGAGAAATCAGAAGTTAAAGAGGAATTAACTTCTGACAAACTAAAATAGGAAAAGACAGCTGAAGTGAACATAGGCTTAATGACAAAGAAGCAGCTTAAGCATAAGCTGAAAGATGTTAAGAATGCAAACAAGGTAAAATCACCTAGGAAAAATAGGAATGGAAAGGAAGGTGTGAATAAAAGCAATGATTATAAACCTGTTCCTGATGCTCCTAGGAAAACATGTCATAACTGTGGAAGTTCTAACCATCTGGCTTCTTTTTGCAGGAAGAATAAAAATATTAACTCCTTAACTTCCAAATCAGGAGTTAAGAGTCAGTCTGTTAGATACAAACCACAAAATCCTTGTTTTCATTGTGGTAGTTTATGGCATTCCATTTATACTTGTAAGGAATATCATAGTTTGTACTATGATTATTATCAAATAAAACCTTCTTTGAAGAAAGTTTCCATTGTTCCTTCTAGTGTAAATTCTGATTCAAAGTCTGATAGTGTAAGTTCTGATAAGAAAAATGTTAACATAAACTCTGATGTTAAATCCGCTGCAAATGTTAACAAACTTAATAAGGCCAAAGGATCCAAGCAAGTCTGGGTCCTTAAAACTAATAATTAGTGGTCTTTGTGATTGCAGGGCAACAGGAAAAATATTCTAGTTCTGGACAGTGGATATTCAGGACATATGACTGGAAATAAGGCCCTGCTATCAGACTTTGTGGAGAAAGCTGGCCCAAGTGTTTCCTATGGAGATGGCAACATTGGAAAAACATTGGGATATGGCAATATCAATCTTGGAAATGTCATAATTAAAGAAGTAGCTCTGGTCTCAGGACTTAAACACAATCTGCTGAGTATAAGTCAAATCTGTGAAAGAGGTTATCATGTTGATTTCTTTGAAGAACACTGTGAAATTGTGAGTAAATCTAAAGGCAAAGTTGTTCTGAAAGGATACAGGCGTGGTAACATTTATGAAGCTAAGCTTTCAACAAGTACTGAAGGTTCTGCAATCTGTCTGATGAGTAGAGCATCAATTGAAGAAAGTTGGAATTGGCACAAGAAACTCTCTCATTTAAATTTCAACAATATAAATGAACTGGTCAAGAAAGATCTTGTGAGAGGATTGCCAAAGTCAGTATTTGCTCCTGATGGTCTTTGTGATTCATGTCAGAAGGCCAAACAAAGAAAATCTTCATTCAAGAGCAAGACTGAATTATCAATTCTTGAGCCTTATCATCTACTACATGTTGATCTATTTGGTCCAGTGAATGTCATGTCTATTGCAAAGAAGAAGTCTGCGTTGGTCATAGTGGATGAGTTCACCAGATACACATGGGTGTATTTCTTGCACACAAAAAGTGAAACTGCATCTATCTTGATTGAACATGTCAAACATCTGGATAAATTGGTCAAAGATTCTGTGAAAATCTTAAGGAATGATAATGGTACTGAGTTCAAGAATTTGATGATGGAAGAGTTCTGTAAAAACCATGGAATAAAGCAGGAATTTTCTGCTCCTGGAACTCCACAGCAAAATGGAGTTGTTGAAAGGAAGAATAGAACTCTCATTGAAGCTGCACGTACAATGCTTGAAGAAGCAAAGCTTCCAACCTATTTCTGGGCTGAAGCTGTGCAGACTGCTTGTTTTACTCAAAATGCAACAATTATTAACAAGCATGGAAAAACACCATATGAGATGGTGAAGAAAAAGAAGCCAAATCTGAAGTACTTTCATGTATTTGGATGCAAGTGTTTTGTTCTCAAGACTCATCCTGAACAGCTATCCAAGTTTGATCTAAAAGCTGATGAAGGAATCTTTGTTGGATATCCACTTTCCACAAAAGCCTTCAGAGTCTATAATTTGAGAACAAAAGTGGTCATGGAATATATCAATGTCTCTTTTGATGACAAGAAGATTACTGGTCTTGAAGATTTCATTGACCATGATCAGCTGAGATTTGAAAATGAAGACTCAAATTCTGATACTGAAAATCCTGACAGTCTAAGTCCTGATACTGTAAACTCTGATGGATTAGACTCTGATGTTATTGAAACTATGGTGACTACGTCAAAGGAAGATGCACCTATGCAGGGGGAGCATACTCAAGATCCTACCACATCTCAAGAAACATCAGAACATACATCTGGCTCTTCAAGTTCTGATTCGTCAAGTTCTGATAAGCCAAATTCTGATAGTACTGAAAATCTAAATTCTGAAGAATCCAACTCAGAGAGCATAGTTTCAGGGGGAGCATCAGAAAATGAAGATGAAGACAACATGGATCATGGGGGAGCATCCAGTTCTAGAGAAAACCTTTCATCTGCAAGGAAGTGGACAAAGTCACATACACCTGATTTGATAATTGGAAATCCTGATGCAGGTGTCAGAATTAGAACATGTACTTCAAATGAATGTCTTTACAATTCTTTTATTTCTCAGACTGAGCCAAAGAAAGTGGAAGAAGCTCTTCAAGATGCTGATTGGGTGCAAGCAATGCAGGAAGAGTTAAATGAATTTGAAAGAAACAAAGTCTGGACCCTAGTGCCAAGACCAAAGAATAGATCTATTGTTGGTACAAAGTGGGTGTTCAGAAACAAAACTGACAGTGATGGCATAATTACAAGGAATAAGGCAAAGCTGGTTGCAAAAGGATATTCTCAACAAGAGGGAATTGATTATGATGAAACATTTGCACCGGTTGCTAGGTTAGAAGCCATAAGGATATTTTTGGCTTATGCTGCTCACAAAAAGTTTACTGTCTTTCAAATGGATGTGAAAAGTGCTTTTCTCAATGGAGAATTGGAGGAGGAAGTATATGTTAAACAACCTCCAGGCTTTGTAGATTCCAAACATCCAGATTATGTCTACAGGCTTGATAAAGCACTTTATGGACTTAAGCAAGCTCCTAGAGCATGGTATGAGACTTTAGCTCAGTTTCTTCTGGAAAGTGGATTCAACAGAGGAACAATAGACAAAACACTGTTCTATCTCAACCACGGAAAGGACTTACTTCTCGTCCAGATTTATGTTGATGATTTCATTTTTGGGTCTACAAATGACAGACTTTGCAAGAAGTTTGCCAAACTGATGCAGTCAAGATATCAGATGAGTATGATGGGGGAACTTAGCTATTTTCTGGGCCTTCAAGTCAAACAGAATGAAGAAGGCACTTTTATTTGTCAAACTAAGTACACCAGAAACTTGTTAAAGAAATCCGGAATGCAAGATTGTTCAAGTGCATCCACTCCCATGGCCACTACAACAAAACTGGATAAGGATACTGGTAAATCAGTAGATATTACTGATTACAGAGGTATGATTGGCTCTCTACTCTATCTAACTGCTAGTAGACCTGATATCATGTATGCTACCTATCTTTGTGCAAGATTTCAAGCAGATCCAAGAGAACCTCACTTAACAGCTGTGAAAAGAATCTTTAAGTATCTTAAAGGAACTGCTGATCTGGGATTGTGGTATCCTAGAGAATCAGATTTTAAACTAATAGGTTACTCAGATGCAGATTTTGCAGGTTGCAAAATTGACAGGAAAAGCACAAGTGGAAGCTGCCAATTCCTTGGAGGCAGATTGGTTTCTTGGTTCAGCAAGAAACAAAAGTCAATTTCCACATCAACTGCAGAAGCAGAGTATATTGCTGCAGGAAGCTATTGTGCACAGATTCTTTCAATGAAGAATCAGTTACTGGATTATGGGTTAACATATTTCAAAATCCCTATTTACTGTGATAATCAAAGTGCTATTGCTATGACAGGTAATCCAGTTCAACACTCTATGACAAAGCACATCAGCATCAGGTACCACTTCATAAGGGAACATGTGGATGAAGGTACAGTGGAATTGCACTTTGTTCCAACAGATCAACAACTAGCAGATATCTTCACAAAACCACTGTGTGAAGCCATTTTTACAAGATTGGTAAATGAACTTGGAATAATTTCAGGTTCTTTCTCTAAATCTACTTAGTCTTGTTCTGTATTATCATACTTTATGATCAGTATTTACAGAATTTAATCTCTTTATGTATTCTGTGATTAATTGATAAATGTTTTTAAGTACTGACTGTTGTCTGATATATGTTTCTAAACTCTGATAAGTGATATGTCTGTCTAAGTAACCATTCAATCCTATGAGGATAATTGTGTTAGATACTGACCTAGTAGTCTTCAATAAACAAATGATCCCATATAAGAAGTAATTATTTCTGTGGAAATTTTATGACACAAGCAAATTCTGATAATTGAGCTTAGTTGAGTTTACTTTATTTATCTTATTACTAAGTCACAAATTAGAATAATGCTACTCATCTGTTAAGTTCTGATACTAGTAAAACTGCTGAATGTACTAAGTGCTGATAAACCTCACTTATAAAAAGAAAAATCAAAAGGATCAAAGAATAAAATCAGGTACTCCTTTGAGATCTAGAGTAAAAATATGGAAGGGAAGACCCAAGTGCATTGCTGGTATTAAGTAAATATGCATTAGAAAAGCAAAATATTTTCTTGGTGACTTTTCACACTCTATGATTACTGGAGAAATACTCTGATAATAGCATAAATTCTGATAAGCAGTCGTGACTCACTTACACTGAGGAGCCACTATAAAATAGAATTTAAAAAGATGCATAAAATTAGCACAAATCAGTTGAGGTGGACTCAAGCATGAACTCATTCATCAGTAGGTTTCAGGATAATGACAGCTCTTTAGAAAAATTTTAGTTATGCCTTATTTCTAAGATGTACTGAAGTGAATCAGACTTTACTCTTTGTCTGCTATTTAGCTTGATGCACACACTAATCACTCCATCTGAATGATGAAAATTACTGTGGTGGTCTATGTTGTTTTAGATAAACAGTCATTGTGTCACCTTGCACTAATTCTGAGGACAAGTTCTGGTTGCATATTCTGAAGATTAAGTTCTGAAGAGTATAACTCAGAACCTGTATGAGGATTTACTCAGATAAGCAATTTTTTTTCAAGTTAAGAAATTATGTTCTGATGACTGTTAAGTTCTGAAATAAGCCTAAGTTCTGATATTACAGTCTAAATTCTTTACTTGACTTATCTGTGGATAAAATTTGATAACAGTCTCGGTACAAACTAGAACATGTGAAGTGGAAGATTAATAGTCACTATGGTTAGGATTAATGGTACTCGTACTTGAACAGTCAACTTTTACTTGTGTCTTGTGCGCATTCAACCATGTTTTCTCTTTCCAATGAATGTTATTCTTTTTTCCAAGTCTGGGGAGACGAGGTAGAATTAATTCTACCTGTCAGCATTAAAAACCTTTACGTCTCCTGGCATTCTCTTGCCTATATAAACAGCCTCTTCACATCAGCCTTCCCATCAAATTCTTTCTCACAAACTTACCTTCATACTTTTTCTTTCAAAAACACAATGGTCAGATACAACATGTTTTTGAACTACCAAAACTTCAATATGGAGCTAAGCTGTGCCGACTAGCAGCAGGAATGGCACGTCACGGCCATTCCTGAGGAGATATGGGACTCTGTCCCACAAGAGGTACTGACCAACCTCCTGTTCTTCTATATGGACTACCATCGCCATCTGGAGCGATTGGAGGAGGAAAGGATGGAAGCTCTCCGCCAGCAAGAGCGTATCATCCGACTCGCCATTCTGTTTGTCGAGAGTAGGAAGAAGAAATGATTTAATCTCGTCTTCTTCCTATTTTTCTTCATCATCAGCCTTGCCCTGCTTCTTGAGCAAGGACTAAGGCTGTTGATGTTAGGTTTAGTAGCTTAGGGAAATCTTGTATAAGTACTGATGTAATTTCCATTTCATGAATGTATTCTCTTGATATATTAATGAAATTTGTTTTTATTTCAAGATTTTGTCTCTAAGTTATTTTGTAATGCATTGATAAATCCTGGTAATTATTCATATTCTGATGACCATATAAATTCTGATTTAATTTAAGTTCTGATTTTCCTTTATCAGTACTTACTCATATAATTTTTCTTGGTCACTTTCACTTGATTTCTTTTCAGAATATTAATGTTGCAGTAAAAATTAATTAAATCAGTGGGAACGGTTTCAATTTTAAATTAAAACTATTTCACCTTGATTAATGGAATATCTGGGTAAGTGGAACGGTTTTTCCTTGAAAACAGGCAAGTGGGCAAGTAATAATTACTGTTTTCTCGCGCCCAGTAACTATCCGTTATTACTGCATGTCTGACAGGTGTCCAACGATAACATTTTTTTTTAGAGTATAAGTACGACAGAGAAAGGATTTCTTTAATCTTTTATTTCCTTCATACTTTTTCTCTCTACTTGCTTTTACTCTCTCTTTCTCTCACGTTGGTTTTTCATACAGACATTTTATCAAACACCTAACAGGCACTTTTAAATCTCAATTTTTCACATGGCACCTAAGGATTTAAACATTGATGGAGCTAAGTTTGTTCCAAACAACTATGCTGCAATTCTTGATCATGCTGAAGCTCCATCTGAATTGCATTTTGTGCAAGATCTTCTTGCACACAGTGAGATTGGGTATGCACTGACCCAGCCTTCAGTCTTTTCGAGCCAACAAGTTCTGACATTTTGGCGGACTGGGCACTTTGATGATGGTGGTAAACATAGCACTCCTAGTATTGTTTTCGAAGTGGGTGATTCTTCTTATGCAGTCACTCCTGGTACAATACGCAAGGCTCTACATCTTTCAGAAGGTTGTATTTTTTCAATTCCAGAAGAATCGGCGCTTCAGGAGTTAATGGCAAATTTGGGGTATGAACGGAGTTTGGCAAAACTTGGGCAGTTGAAACGGACTCATATCAGAAGAGAATGGAGCTTCTTATTCGGCTGCATCACCAAAGCTTTTGGGAACAAATGTTCGAATTTTGATGTTATCCCAATTCTGAGTCAGCATATCGGGTATGCTATTATCAATCAAACTCATTTTGATTTTGTAACTGGTATAATTGGTTTTATTGGGGATAGGATGACAGAGGATATGAATGTTATCTATTTTGCTAGATTTTGTCAACTTATTTATACTTTTTGTACTGATGAACCTCAATTAGTCAGTTCCTGAACCCCACCTTTTAAAGTTGCAAAACGCTACTTTAATGACCTGGTAAATGCTGACACTAAGAAATCAGTGGTTAGACCATTACAGATTCCTCAGTCTGTAAAACAGATCCTAGTAAATGCTGATCCTGATACTTATAGATCTGTTTACTCTGATGTCCAACCAACAACAAACACCCACAAACCATCATCCTCAGCACCTACCACTCATTCTACTCAACCTACCCTCAGGACATATCTCAAATCCTATCTCTCCACTTCACAGACTGTTCAACCCTCATCCTCAGCACCTACTGTGAAGCCTTCATCCTCCAAGCCAAAGAGGACAAAGACTGTTCCTCAAACACCTCAAAAGAGAAGGAGGATTGCCTTGAGAGATGAATCTAATACTGAGGAACAGGTTCCTTCTTCAGAACCTGTTATAGGTGAAGCTGAGAAAGAGACTTCTCAGAAGGATTCTGGAATTGGGGGATCTAGGCTTCTCAAAAGGCTTAGAAGAATGACAGTTCCTGAAACTCTCAAGGAATCCAAATCAACAAAGAGATACAAGAAACAGAGGGCAAAAAGGCCAGTTTCAGATGATGAAGAGGAAGCAGCTAAGGAAGGGGATCAGGAATCTCTGATCTCACAAGACAAGGAATTTGCTCCAGTCACTTCTTCTCCATCAACTCCATCTCAGGAAGCTGTTTCTGAAAAGGCTAACAAACAATATGTGTCTCCTGTTGATCCAGGCACAAGTGCTGATATTGATGTTCAAAACTTGGTTGTGCCTGAAGTAATTCTCTTAGAAGCTCCAACAGCAAATAATCCTTCCACAACACCTGTTACTGATGCTGTTCAAACTCCAGAGTTATCAACAATACCTACTCTGCATCAAGATGCTGATGATCAGACTTTAGGTGAGCATCAGGATATGGCTGTTGATCAGAACTTAGAACAAGATCAGTAATTAGAGGATGCTGAAGCCTCCATTGCTACTCACACTGTTATTTTATCAGAGGATACTGATTCTGTAAGTTCTGATGCTGCAAATGCTGGAGATACTGGTGATGCTGCTCCAACTGCAGATGTTGATACAGCAGGTCCTTCAGGACATGCTCCTCAACACACTATTCTAAAGTCTGAACTGGTTAAGAAATTTGTTACCAGAGAAGCACCAGTACCTTGGAGTGAAACTCCTGCATGTCAGGAGTGGACTAAGGAATGGAACTCAGTTTTATGTGTTCCAACTGACAAGCATCTTGCTGGGCACTTGACTAAAGCTGATGAAATGTTAAATTCTGATGATTTCAAAACCCAGCTTAGAGTCACTGCATTGAGTACTAAACATCTACAAGGTCTTCACTCAACTACTCATGCAGAGCTACATAAGATTCAGGAAAACTTTATCAAACAGGGAGAAGTTTGGAAAATTGATAAGAAAAAGTTCTTCCAACCTACCATTGATAGGATTGCTTATATCGAGAAAACTCAAGATCATCAACAAGCTCAGATTGATGATATTCTGAAAAATCAAGCTTCTCAGCAATCACAACTGACTGAAATCCAATCCTCAGTGGAATTGCTTATCTCTCTTCTACTACCTGCTGATGCCAAAAAGGGGGAGAAAGTAATTAATTCCAAATGCAAGACTGACAGGACACTGACAGGAAAGGATGATGAAAAAGATGATCAAGGAAACCCTGGAATGGGTAGAGGTCATAGTCAAGGTAGAGGATTCACATCAAGACAAGCTAGTCACAAGATAAGTTCTGATACTGGGAAAAGAATAAGTTCTGCTACTGGTAAAAGGATAAGTTCTGATGAACTTTTAGATCTTGATGAGGAAATGTCAAGACAGTTATTTCTTCATGAAAATCCAGGAATGGACTTGGAGAGTTTAATGAAAGAAGAAGCCAGGCTTAAATCAGAGAAAGTCACATCTAAATCTGAAGCTTCTAGTAAAAAGTCACTTCCAAAACTCAAAGGCATTGTGATCAAAGAAAGGACACATACTGAAGCAATATTGGCTAGATCACAACCGCAGATAGATCCAAGATCCAAGGGTAAAGAAAAGATTGGTGAACCTATCAAGGTTTATGTGCCTCCTGAGGATGAAGAAATTACTGATGAAAAAGATGATCTTGCTCTGACTTCAAGAAAAGTTCTTAAAACAACCTCTGACATGGCTCAAGTTGTTCAGAGTCAAGAAATTGTAAGTTCTGATATTCAGAAGAATCAAGTAACCTCTGACATAGCTCAAGTTAACTTGATATCAGAAGATAGACCAAAGATACTCCTACCAGGATTCACTAAAGCAAAACAGACTCAACCTTTGAAGACTACTGCAAGTGGTTTTGAAGCAAGAGTAGTTACTGGAAAGGAAGCAAGAGATAAAACTGGATTGGGAAGTGCTGATGAAAGAAGAATACATAACACTACCAATGATCCAACTTCCTTGAGTGAACCAGGTATTGGAGCAACTCCTGAGAGATTGAATCAACTGGAATCTGTACAAATGGTTTACCATACTTACTTGAAAGAATACATCTTGTTGTACTTCATGACAGATGGTAGGGTTTATCATATAAGACAAAATGCCATTCCATTGAAGTATTTTGAAGAATTGGAGCATGTACTATTCTTACTTCAAGTGGATGACAGAATATCAGGAACTGCTGTAAACTATTTGAAAGAACAGATTCAGAGACTGAAAAGGCTTTATTCTGTTAAGTCTGACAGCACATACGTTCCAAAGTATAGAGATCACAATGGTGATATAGTTGAAATGAAGCCCAACACTGCTAAGATTATAACTACCTTTCTGGGGTACAGGGCTGTTGAATTCAATCTTGAGTCTGATAAAGCTTATTTGATCAGACTGGATCAGGATATAAGAAAAGCAAAGATCAATGATCTCAGAGCTGCAATCTTTCAAATTGGTGAAGATACTGCAGAGCTTAAAGATGCCAAAAGGAGAATGATTGATGAACTCAGATATGTTGAGAAATGTTTGTTGAAGAACTATCTCAGAATAACTCCTGACATCAGAGAGATCAGATGATGAAGCCAAGTCAAAGATCTACAACTGCTTAAATTCTGATATTTGTACAGACTGAAGTTGTTATCAGAAGTTGAATATTGGTAAAGCTTTAAGGACTGTAAGTTGTAGTTATCTAGTCTAATTCTCATGCATTTGTACTTAATATTTTTGACATCATTAAATATCTGTTAAACTTGTATATTATGCTAATTTACAAGTTGGGGGAGATTGTTAGATATATTTGATAATGTCATGGCTAATATAATTTATGTTTAGATTTCAGATCTTACTTAACAGGACAAGTCAGTACTTAACCATTAATCAGTACTTATACTGGAAGTCAGGACTTAAGGATATCAGTACTTATATTATCAGGAGATAATCATCAGAAGTTAGATATCAAAACTTAAGTGCTGAAGGACGTTCAGATAAGGATAGTAGCTGATTAAAGGAAAGAAGATCGAGATAAACATAAGAAGAGATATGCATGAAGAAGGAGTTCCGTGAAGAATGGAATACTTGGAAGAAAAGATATCTGATTGATATATTTTAGGAAGCAGAATTATATTCCATATCAATTAGCGATTATCTTATAACTGTGTAGTATATAAACACAAACATAGGGTTTACACTATAAGTGTTATCATATTCAAGAAGATTATTTATTGTAACCCTAGCAGCTCTCGTGATATCTGTTCATCACTGAGAGGTAACAGTTCCATACTGTAACAGAGTTTATTGTTTCAATAAAGTTTGTTTTCTGTTACTTAATATATTAAAGTTCAATTTGATTGTATTATACACTGTATTCACCCCCCTATACAGTGTGTGTGACCTAACACAATCAGCTTTATCCGTCAGGACACAAATTGCATCATCCGCCGGAACATTAAGAGAAGCTGAAAGTCAGAATAGATCACCTACAGAAAGTTCCCCTTTCTCAAATCAAAGATTCACAAACTCAGGGGGAGTTTCTCATAATCAAAACTTAGTCACACATCAAGACAACAATGAGGCCTCTTCATCTAGAGTTAATCTACCTCAATAAAGGAAATGGACTAAAGATCACCCTTTTGAGCTCATTATTGGTGATGCATCTTCTAGAGTTCAAACAAGGAGAGCAACTCTAGTAGAATGTCTATATAGCAGTGTCCTATCTAAGGAAGAACCAAAGAAGGTAGAAGAAGTTTTGTTGGATCCTGATTGGATTTTACTAATGCAGGAGGAGCTAAACCAATTTGAAAGGAACAAGGTATGGAAGCTGGTACCCAAACCTAAAGGAAAGAATCCAATTGACACCAAGTGGGTATTCAGAAACAAGATGGATGAAAATGGCATAGTGATTAGGAACAAAGCTAGATTGGTTGCTAAGGGCTACTGTCAACAAGAAGGAATAAATTTTGATGAAACCTTTGCTCATGTTGCAAGACTTGAAGCCATCAGAATTTTCTTAGCCTATGCAGCCCATGCCAATTTCAAGGTCTCTCAAATGGATGTCAAAAGTGCCTTTCTAAATGGAGATTTGGAGGAGGAAGTCTATGTAAGTCAACCTCTTAGTTTTGAAGATCTAAACTTTCTATGATATGTCTACTATGTTTTGAAAGCACATTATGGACTGAAGCAAGCACCTAGAGCTTGGTATGATACTTTATCAAAGTTTCTTATGGAAAATCATTTCACAAGAGGTACCGTTGATAAAACTGTATTCTTTAGAAATGTTAATGGCTCTAGTATACTTGTTCTTATATTTGGCTCTATAGATGAAAAACTTTGCAAAAAGTTTGCCAAATTGATGCAAAGCAGGTATGAAATGAGTATGATGGGAGAACTAACTTACTTTCTTGGTTTACAAGTTAAGCAAGTTAGTGATGGAATATTCATTAACCAAACTAAATATATTCATGATCTTTTAAAGAAGTTTGATCTAATGGATTGCACATCTGCAAAAACTCCCATGGCCACTGCAACTAAGCTTGAATTAAACACTACTGAAAAGTCTGTGGATATTTCAAGCTATAGGGGCATGGTTGGCTCACTTCTGTACTTAACATGTAGTAAGCTAGATATAATGTTTGCTACCTATTTTTGTGCTAGATTTCAGGTTGTTCCTAGAGAATCTCATTTAGTAGCCACTAAGAGAATTATCAGATATATCAAGGGAACACCAAAACTTGGCATTTGGTACCCTAGAGATTCTAGTTTTGATCTAACTGGTTATTCAGATGCAGATTATGTAGGTTGTAAAATAGACATAAAAAGTACAACAGGAACCTGTCAATTTCTAGGGGACAAGCTTGTGTCCTGGTTCAGTAAAAAGCAAAATTTAGTTTCTACCTCTACAGCTGAAGCTGAATATATTGATGTTGGTGGTTGTTGTGCACAGATTTTATGAATGAAAAACCAATTATTGGACTATGGTCTACAAGTGGATAGAATTCCCATTTTCTGTGATAACACAAGTGCAATTGCCATCACTGAAAATCCAGTACAGCATTCAAGAACAAAGCACATAGACATCAAGTACCACTTCATTATGGAACATGTGATGAATGGTACTATGGAACTTCATTTTGTTCCAAGTGAAAAGCAGCTTGCAGATATCTTTACCAAGCCACTGGATGAATCCACCTTTTCAAGGTTGGTAAGTGAGTTAGGTATGCTTAATTATTCTTGAACTATTTCAGATATTTTTGCAAGTTATAATGCAGCTAGAAACTTAATTGATTTTTCTGTAATGGATGAAATTTTGGCTAAGTTCAAAATTTACATCCCGGCGGATGTTCATTATCCATCGAGTTTGATCATCCGTCGAAATATTATTCGTTAATAAAAATCAATTACTTTTCTGGATTATTTTATAACCCGACGGATAATTGATTTATCCTCATCCATTGAGTTGTCTCAATCTTAGCCGTTAAAACTCTGAACATTATCCATCGAGTATACTTACAGTTTGTAAGTATAACACGATGGATAAGTGACAAAATTTTTACAGTTTATTTTTATTTTTATTTTTATTTTTTTTAATGGCTATTTTGGGCTATTTTGATTGGTTACTTTACTTCACTTTATTATTTTTGACATTTTATTTCTGAGATAGTATAAAAGCAGAATTCATTTTTATTCTACTCTTTTATCATTCTCAAATCAATTGCTCTAACTTCCTTTCTTCTCCAAAGCAAATATTTTCTCTACAAATTTCTCATTATCTAATAATGGCACCAGTAGTCAAAATCATGTCTCAATCTGGATATATCTATGAAAAGAACAACTTTGCAGCACTTGTGAATAAGGAGATTCCTCAGTCTGGAGACTTTCACAAGATGATGGATTTTGTGAAGAGCTGTAAACTCAGTAATGATATGCTAGAATCACCCACAATCTACTGTGAAGTTGTGGAGGAGATATGGACAACTGTCGTGTACAACTCTACTGACAAGACCATAACTTTCACTCTCAAAGTTAAACAGTTTTGCATTAATAGTGACATTGTCAAAACATGCTTTAGAATTTCAGATAATACTGCTACTGTTCCACACACAGACACTGATATAGTTAACTTGCTAAATTCTATGGGCTATGCACTTTCTACTTCTAAGTTAAGTGAAATTAGGAGGCTAGGACTGAGAAAGGAATGGAGCTATCCGTGTGATGTGGTAACTAAAGTATTTTCTGGTAAAATTAGCAACTTTGACTCTGTTAACATTTCCATGCTTAACATGCTTTACATGCTAGTTACTGATAAGTACTTTAATTTCAGTGACTTGGTCTTGTTTGAGTTAGGTTATAAGTTAGGATAACTTAATAAGAGTGATAAAAGTGTCTATTATGCTAGATTCTTTATGATGATTGATAACCATCTTATTGAGAATATTGATGTTGAGAACCTAACCAACAAACTGAATTGTTGGGTTCAAGAAAGGAGAGTCATTGTTGATCTCAACATGGCAAGTCACCACAAAGAGGTGCCCCTCCATTACTTTCCAATCATGTAGGGACCTCGGGTAAGTGAGGTAAGCACCACTGTCTCCACTCTTCCAACCTCTCAGAGAGAACATGAGAGAAATGCAGGTATCGAAGAGATAAGGATGGACACCATTGCTAGTGAGTCAATGAATGTCAGTGATGCAGAATGGGGGAATATATCTCGGCAAGCACATCAAACTGTCATGGAATCTATCCCCCTGAATGCTGAGACATTTACTCATCCTGTTCCAGCATATCAAATTATAGCTGGACAGGGCAATGAGGAGGTTGAAAGGATGCTCAACTTAGTGCACACCACTCAATCTATGCAAAGAGCAAAGGATGCTATCACATCCATACCACCTAGAGCTGATGATGAGGTTGACTATGGTACTGGTGAATCTGCAGATTTCTTTGGAGATGATGGTGATAATAGTGAAGAGCTCATGGACATAGGGGGAGAAGCAGGCACCGGCTCTATATCTGGCCTGCCATCATGGACATTCTCCAAGGACTGTGATATTCAACACTTCAAAACCACTCTCATCCATCAAATTCAAGACACACATAATGCTCTTCAAGCCACAACAAATGCTAGCACCATGAAGCTGTTACAGGCACATCTCAATTCTCTACAATTGCATCAAATCCAAGCCTTTCAACACAATCAGGATGTCACTTCCATCAAGACTGAGATTGATCAAGTGAAGAAAGATATTTCTGAAAGATTGGATGCTACCAGAAGCAACAATTCTTGATATTAAGAGACAGCTAAGGAAGAACTCTGATCTTGCCACTAAAGTGGATTCCTTGGACAAAAGGATGACTGCTATGGAAACTTCTCTAATAGCTATTCATCTACATCAAGCACAGCAAACTCAACTGCTGCAAAAGCTGGTGGCTGTACAATCTTCTTCCTCCACTCTACTCGATGATAACAAAAAGGGGGAGAAATCATTATCTCAAAAAAGTCAAGCAGAACCAACTAGTGAGGGGGAGCATGTGGTAAATGTACAAATCAGCCAAGTAATTGTTCCAGAAATTACTCTGCCAAAGTCACCAGTATTGGACAATATTGATCTGATCCAAATAGCAGCTGCTAAGCTTGAGTCAAAGTCAATTCCCAAGATGCTTGATATTGCAGCTGTGGATAAGGAACTAGATGAGAAATGGAGAAAGGTAGATGCAGAAATTCAACAGAAGTTTGGGCCAATTCAAAAACCAGACAAAATCTTCACTCATCACTCTCAAGTCAAGAATATTTCTGTGAATGATATAAGTATGAATTATCTGAAAAAGGCCAAACATCTTGATCAAATCTCCAAAGGCAAATATGATCATGAAGCCTAAAAGAAACTACTCAAAGTTTTCAGACAAAAATCCTATGGATATTGTGTATGAAACACCTAGGCCAGATGAGAAGAAGCTTTTGGCTAGGTCAATTGCATTTTTCAAAGATCCAGCTGATTCAGCACTTAAAAGAAGAATTGCCAAGATTTATAGAAATGGTAAAGAAATCTGTGTGGTGGCTAGACATCCTCAGTTTGTAGAAGCTAAAAAGGAAGAGAAGGAAAGAATCAGGTAAGAAAGGAAGCAAGTTGCCTTAGATGCTAAGAAGCTCAAGCAAAAGAAGGAGCCAGCTGCTATTTTGGCCAAACTTCAAGCTGTGAAGACTACAACAGAGATTTCTGTACAACCATCTATAATTGCTGAACCTCAAGATCAGAAAGTGCATGATACACCACAACAGAAAAGAAGATTCAAATACAAGCTTCCCTCCAAAAGAAAATTGGACTTCAGTGATGAGGAAATGAAATACTACATTCCCAAAAAGTCTACAACTTCAACTCAGACAACCAAACCCTCAGTGGTATTTGAATAATTCAAGGTGGTGGATCCAACTAGGAATATTCATGGTGAGCCCATAATTCTAAAGGATGAGCCAGTAGATTGGGATAATTTTCCAATTCTTTAGCTGAATTTTCCTATCTTCAACAAGCCAAAGAAGACAAAGACTAGAGCAATCAAGAAGGTGAAGCATGTGACTCCCAGATCCAAGACCCTAATCAAATCTCAACCCACAGTCAACAAGGAAGATTTCTAATACATCTGTGACATCAAGGAGTTCTCTGAAATAAACCTCAACTTGGAAGAATTGGAAGAAGTAAGAGGGATTGATGCTTACAGAAATCTTCCTGAAAGGCTAGTATTCAACTACAAGGGAGGGAAAGAGATCACATGGCCACTTCACAAGATTCTTCAAGAAAGCCAATCTGTACTGATAAAGGTCTATTCATCCTTCAAGAAGAACTTTGGATTTAATGTGACTGCAAGGAGAATAGTCCTAAAGAAAATAGAGGAGCTAAAGAGCAATAGAGCCAAAGATGCACTCCCAAAAACTATGTCTATTCCATTCACAGGAAAGAGAGTGCATTTGAGGCCTTATTGGCTGATGGAATTCATGGATGATAAGGGAGTCAGAAGATTTTTCAGACTGGATGACCAACTGAGTATCTCTAGCAATGAGACGCTTTTGGAAATGTAAGAAATGTTGAATTTATCTGAAGCTGATGAACTTGAATTCCACAGACAACTCCAAAATCAGATAGACGAGAATAATAGGAGGCTTGGGAAGAAATCCAAACAATCAAGGAAATAGATTTATCTGCTCAGACTAGAGGAACACCATGATAATGATTGTGAGCAACTTTTTTATATACTTTGCTTTGTTCAATTTTCAGTAAATATTGTAACACTTATCAGTTTTATCTACTATTTTTCAATCTGTGTTTTTAGGGTGTTTTGTTACATCAAGTTTCTCTTAATTTATGGCTACAATTCCAGTAGACATAAACTGGGGGAGATTGTTAGGAATATGTTGTGAACTTAATGATAAATTAAAAAACACCTTAGTAGATTTAACTTAGTGAATTTTGTAGCACTCGATGGATAATCAAATATAGTCCCAACGGATGATTTAATATATCCCGACGGATGACAATTTGACATCCACCGGGCGAGTATCTTATGTAACAAATAAGTATTGTAGCACATTTCTGCAAACAACTTTGTGTAGATTCTGTAGGAGTACATGAGTCATGTTGACTACTAGTGGATATGCAGAATATGTTGATTAATTGTAAATATGAAGTGTCTTGTAATTCTGTATAAGTGAAATGGAGTTAAGTGATAAATAGCTACTGACGGATGATCAACAAAGCTACCCGACGGATGTTCAACAAAGCTACCCGACGGATGTTCAACAAAGCTACCCGACGAATGACAAACATGTACCCGACGGATGATCAAATTAAAATATCTGCTGATAGTGACAACACAGTCACATGCGTTGGGTGTTTGCAAAAGGAATGTGTCAGCTTGTTAAGCAGGAATTTGAGAACAAAGAAGCATTACCATTTTCATACAATTGTGAAGATATTCAAAGATGCTGGAATAGAGTAATGAAGTAGCATGGAGTTAGACTAGATATGTTTTGTTTTATTATCTTGTCATATTGTCATGTAAACTTGGTGATATAAAAACCAAGTGTAGCTAGTAGAACATTCAACTAAGCAAACACATTTTAAAGAGAGATAGAAAAAGCTGTACTTGTCAAGAATTTCTTTGTAGTTTGTTTGTTCTACTTGTGAAGCATCTGTGAGTCATCTTGAGCTACACAGAGTTCTCAAACTGATATATATATATATGGTGGATACATTCAAATCCACCGAAAAGTTTTAAAAGCTTGTATTTTTATTACTTTATGTTTTGATTTATATAACCCTTTCATTCCGCACTCTGCAAATCAAACACTTATATATATTCAGTTAGAAAAGTTTTTAAAATCTTGAAAAAGTAGCCAGAATTACATTCAACCCCCCTCTATAATTCTTGTTGTATTGTTAGGGGATAACAAAATATCAAAATTATCTATACTTTATTTTGGATATAAAAATTAAAATACTCAAATTTTATCACATTTAAACATCCAAACACAAATACCAATAAACATGTAATTCACCAAAATTCACATAGTAATCATAAAATATTTATTTACTGATTAAAAAAAATAATTACACGATATATCCCGAATATTACAGATTATGCAAGTTGTATGAAAGATAGGAGAATCGTCTCTGAAGCTGTCAACTTAAGTGACAGGAGAAGCATCTCGGGAAGCTGTCAACTTCATGTAAAAAGATTGATTTCTTGTTATGATAAGAAACAACTTCATATCCAAACACTTTGTGGAATACTCTATAATAAGGCACCTTCACACCAGGTATCATTTCTTTCGAGAGCATGTCTTTAGTGTCAAAGAGTTACTTGCAGAAATATTTACTAAATCACTTGTCAGGTTAATTTTCAAGACTAATTTGTAAGTGTAGGATATCATTTATTGCATATTAGTTGGAATCCCATCTATAAGGAATTCTTTATATAAGTTCACAAGTATTAGATCTTCAATATTTGAAGGACTTGTGAATTTATCAGAAATCCAGTACCTCGTAATTAGTGCTACTATCTTGATTATCATGATTACAATTTCATATACATTTGTGGTAATTAAGTATTATAGCGTTAAGTTTGAATATTATCTTAATTATATTAAATTATGATGGTAGATAATTCCATTCCATATTAGTCTCATAATTTAAATTATACTAAAATAATATGCAGCATAGTTATTTGTATCTTGTACGAATAATTAGGATACTTTTAGTATTAGTGATATTATTTAGAATTTCTGTTCTAAACAATCAATGCTTATTTCTAAAATCACTAATATTGAAAGTTGAAGGATTTTCTAAGTTATGTGTATAAAACTCTCAATATTTTATATGCTTCGAAAGTATTTCTAAAATTACTAATTATCCGGAGAGTGATTGTCATGTATATAAGTCATATATCCTATTGGTGATTATTCAAGGATAATTATAAATATTTAAGTGCTAGTATCTAACTCATAGATATTTAATACTTATTTATTTAATATTTATTTTGGGTAGTATGGAGTATGGAAATTGAATCAATTCAATAATTTTATTTGCTCCATAATTCAAACTATCTTAAAATAAATAAGCAACATGATTGATCATAACTAAATCTGTTAACGATTGATATCTAGTATATTAATTGTAACTAAACTGTTATAAGTTAATTGCGAGACTTTGGTTTTAGTGAATTTATCAACTCATATATCAAGAATTCACTACAATTAAAATCATGATTGTATCATGATTAGTTGTGTACTAATTTTTAACTTATATCAGCTAATAATATTTAGTTAATAGTTTAACTACAAACTAATTGTGAAGTATTAGTATTTGTGGCATTACTTAGAACTCCTCTAAGTAATCAATGATTATTCTCAGTCACTTATACTAATATACAAAGTGTGGAAATCTTTCTTAAATTACAACTATGGTTATTGTGTTTGATGCTTTATTAGAGATAACCATATGTTGTCAACTTAGAATAATCTTTATACTTATTTGCAAATTCCTTAACACTTTGATAATAAATGCCATACTCAACGGATTAAAATATATGGAACTTAGAATATATTTTCTAAGATTGCAAATAAGACAATGTTGGTTAATGTTGCTTTATTTATCGAACCAATATTATCTGAGATATTACATTTGTTAGGAGTTAACAATTATATAGAATATGAAATTGAATGCTAGTGTCTATTTGAAAGATAATTGGTATTTAATTATTGATATCTTATTCTAATATATTTGAATTATGATGTTAGACAATTCCATGTTAAATCAGTTTCGTGATTTAAATTATATTAAAGTAGGGTGCAACAGAATTATTGGAATCTAAAGTATTTGACAAGTATCAGTCAATGATATATTGTTAATATTTTGTTGCAGATAATTGTGAGATTTTAAGTTCTAGTGGATCTATATGTGTTGTTTTATCTGAAAAATTCACTCCAATTTAAAATCAGCAGTATAGTCGGTCTTATTAAGATTATTTATTAACAAACAATGTTGTTGATAATAATTTTATAAAGATAGATTATGGAGCTTTTGACCTGAATGAGAATTGCTTAGACTTTACCCTAAGTGATCAATGTTTTTCTAAAAACTCATTCAGATTAAAAGATAAAATCTTTCTTTATCTTTTTTTAATACTGCTAAGTCATGAGTCTGAGTCTTTTTCATATTAAAAGACATGATTATTTATCTCTTTATGCATAAAAAAGACTTGTGCAATCAAACAGTTTTAAGAGAAAAATCAAACTTCTTTTTATAGTGGTGATTTCTTATTTCATTAAAATCTTTTGAGATCACTATTGTACATCATTCTCTCAAAGATTAAATGCATGATTTTCATTCATTATAGTTTCATGTGCATTCTATCTACTGTGTTATATGCTTGACAATGTAGGTTCAGCCTAAGGAAGGTTCTGAAGTCAACCCAGCAGCTCTATCTCCTATAAATTTGAGTAGTATCAAACTGAGGCAACTGCTAGCCCCCATACATCTTCTCAAAAAGATGTAATGGCTGAAAAGGCACAAAAATAGTTACTAGATTCATCCTCTCAACAAGGTGCATCTATTAAAATTCGGTTGTCGGCCAGGGTATCTGATGTAGTGTCACCACCTCAAACATAAACAATTCTTGATGCACAAGGATAGATTACACACACAAAGGAAGAGTTGACGAAAACAAGAGTTTCGGCCATTTTACGGTCAGATTCGATTGTTCAAGGTTCTTTAGTGGACCAATTACCTTTACAGGTGTTAGGAGAAGATACTGCTCCAATAGCCATATGTCATTGGTTAGTGTCTACCTCCCCAGGCTTAAATCCCCTGGATGCATCTGCGGATAATGGATCTGACATAGGTGCAGATTGGCAACTTGTTGACAATGATTCAGATTTACCTTATGAGTTGCAAGGATATGTCTTCACATACATTAGAAGGAAACCTTGATCTTTATGCTACATTCTTTGGATCATCGTTTACCTTCCCAGAGTTCAAATATGAAATCTTAAAAGGGAAACTAGCAACTTGTAGATTATGATTCAGATTCATCTAACGAGTCTAACAAGGATGGAGATTTGCGAACTCCCATTGCACCACCTGTGACCTCCTTAAGGATGGCTAAGGTGATTTTCCTTGTAGGTACAGCTGGATTTTGGAGCTATGAGAGGAGTGATACACTTGTGAGAATGAGTGTAAACACGAGTGGAAAGAAGAGTGAAATACTTGTGAGGTACACAAAATAGAATCACACACTCACAGTGAGGAAGAAAGAGAAAAAATTCCATATCCCTAAACATGGTTCTTGATACTTCGGGTCTCCAATCTGTTTATGATTGGAACCTAACTCTTAGGGACCTAACATTTACAGATTGGATTAGAATACTTCGGGACCTAACAAGTTCGGGACCTAATAATAGCTAACAATTGGTAACAATTGGTGATCACACGGTTGGGAGGTATAAGGAGTTGGGAATATTGGTTAACATGATGGTCAACGGTGAAGCCATTTCAGCAACATTTAAAGGGACATGGTTGATCAGAATCTGACTTGTTATTTCTTTTCCAACCAAGTAAAATTTGAGAACTCCGTCAGACGACAACATACATTCCTTCTCTAAGGGGGAGATAAAAGCTTAAATAATAGTTTTGAGGATTCCTCAACTAAGGGGGAGAAATAGCAGGCGGGAGGAAAAAGGTAAAGCATATGTACATCACACCACACCATTGTTGTTTGAAACTACAGATCCTATTATACGGGAGAGGTGGTAAACACGTAGGTGATTTCCTATTTATCAGAAAAAGTGGTTTGGTTCAACACTGTTCTTTATAAGGGGAGTAGCTGTTTTTCAAAAAGGGAGTACCATTGGTTTTTATCTGTGGATCCTATTGAACGGGAGAGGTGGTAAACGAAGGTGATCTCCTTTAAGCAGTGGACTCTCATAGGGGGAAAAACAAGAGAGATATGTGCTTCTCAATAGGAAATGTGGTTGTACAAAAGAAGCTGCTGATGATTACTTCAAGATTGAGAAGTATTATCTGGAAGAGATTTGAAGAACCAAGGAAATAAAGATGAAACTACTTGAAGATCATTTTAGTGCTAGAGGAACATGCATCTTTTATTTCAATCACTCAAGAAATCTAAAAATGCAGTATTTGATCCAGAAAACCAGTAGCATTATTTACAAGTCCTGGTACTTTACTTTTTTAGTTTTTAGTTGAGTTATCCTCTCTATTTAATTTGTTTGTTAGGTTTAACAATCAAATAGGGGGAGATTTTTGGTGAGACTGCGTAGCTGTATGAACATTTATGTGATAACTCAACACGGGAACAACACCAAAACAGGACAGGCTAATAATACTACGACTACACAAGAAATCAGAAGAAATAAAGACAAGGAAAATACAAAGAATCAAAAGATTAAAAGAAAGATTGAAGTCTGTTTACAGGTCACTAAAAGAAGTTCATTAATATATTGATGCCTCAGTCAAGAATAAAGGTTAAAGACTTTCAGGGTTTCAGAAATGATGAAGATTCAGTGTATAAGTGCTACCGGAAGATTTCAGTGTATTGGCATTGATTGAAGATAGACAGTGTATGAAGCATAGGAATCTGAAGAATTAAAGACATGGTATAGAAAGAGGTTAAAGAAGACAGCTGCAATCTTGAAGTTATACTCACTGAAAGGAGTTTACTTATATGTTCAAGCGTCAGTGAAGAACAATGAATGAAGTATTCAAGATTGTAGTAGCAATGATGACGTTGTCTAAAGTACCAGAAAGGATTCCAGTGAAAGTACATTTATTTATTGACAGTCAGTGTCCGAAGCGATGAAGTTGTTGCAAGATTAGCAATATAATCAAGGATATAATACGAAGACCTGAATTGAAGCTAGTTTTCTGTGAACCAGACCAGTTGCACTATGCGTCAGTGATTTATGAAAGGAATCTGAGTATTATCATTAAAAAGATTGTTAAGTAAGGATTCGTATCTGGATATGGTAGATATATGGTTTATACGAAGACTTAGAGAGAAGACTTGAAGACAGGACAGTTTAAGGGTTAAAGCAATCTACAAAAATTAAGTCAAAGTGATCACTACCTTGTAGTAGGAGTCACCCTGATCAGTATATTGAATATCAGAATCAATATCCTGCTAATACAGTTCAATATTTGATTACAGGAACTGATCTTGACTTGGTACGAGCCTCAGGGAAGAAACAGGAACAAAAATAAAATTCTAAGTGCATGTATGCATACAAGGATCGCAAGTAACTCATGCAGGAAATATTTCTAAGGCAAAAATTCCCCCTTGGTACTCTAGGTCGCAAGTAAGTCTTTCACTAATACAACAGAAGTCGCAAGTAACTAATGCATGCCAAGAAACTAAGTAAAAATCCTCCTCCTAGCTCCCTTGGTCACAAGTAATTCATACAAGGAGATTTTTCTAAGGAAAAACCCTTCCCTAGGTATGCTTGGTCGCAAGTAACTCTCCCAAGAAGGCATTAGGTCGCAAGTAACTTGATACAAGGGGTTATGGTCGCAACTAACTCCCTACAAGGAGTAGAGATCGCAAGTAACTCTTTCCCTTGGTAAATAAGGTTGCAAGTAACTCATTTCCTTGGTAAAGGGAGTCACAAGTAACTCCTACAAGGAGCTTATGGTCATAAGTAACTTGCTAGGTTGAATTTGGCTAAGGCAAAGTTCACTCCAAGGATTTATGGTCACAAGCAACTTGTTATGTTGAAAATTTTCTAAGGCAAAGCCTCCTAGCTTCCCAAGGTCACAAGTAACTCTCAGCAACAAAATTCATTGATTTTATTCATTTGATTTATGTGGTAAACAAATTACCATGTAATTCATTTTGAATATAAAGCCTACACTACAGCAACAATTCAGTTGGATTGTTCCTGAGTTTTTATCTTCTTCTCTAAAACAACGAGAGCTGATAAAACCAAGCAGCAACGATTTACAGAGAAGCTCAAGCACCTTTAATATCCGTTTAACTTCTCACCGGAGTAATGTTATAATGCGCAGTTTAACTCTTGTATATTCATAGGGGCATTATAATCGTTATCCGGTAATTAAATTCTTGGACAAACTCAAAGCTAGATCATTGTATAGGATTTGATTTGTAAATCTTTGTAGAAGCTAGGAACTTTGTTGTTCTTAGATTGTAGCCAGTTAATTTATTTACCGGAGTGTAGCAACACCCTCGCGGATTTATATATGAATATATATTTCCCCGAATATCTTGTGTTCCACGTTTTATTTTTCCAATCACTATTCACCTTAAGAACACGGAACCACTAACCGGACACTAAATTTTATATCCGCAAAAGATTCGCAAGAATTTTTTAATTTGGTTTAATTTGGTGAGTATCGTATTCAACCCCCCTTTCTACGATACTTCGGGACCTAACAACTACTTTCTTCTACGTGTAATTTATGTTCTTCACCTGCAGGTATGTGTATACAATCCAATTTCTTCATTTTGTACCTTTGTTATGTAGTTTGGCTCAATTTCGTTGCATGTTTCATAATTACACTGTTTCCATTATTTTTTGTTTATTTTCTCACTATTTGAAAATGAATCAGACTGTTGTTGTTCTATTCTCTGTTTGAGCGAACATTATTAAGTTTAAGTATAAGTTTTGCGTAATATTTTATTTGTGTGTATTAGGACATGTAGTAAAATGTTAAATTTCTACATTTGTTCTTAGATATGGAGCCTATTCCATGTTTCACAAAACTGCTCAATGCGACGGACTGTTCTTCAAATCACTTGGTCAGTGTTATGCTCAACAATGTGGTTCATTCTTTAAATATTAAAATTATTGTATGATGATCAAATTAATTATATTATTTTATTCTTTAGTGATGTAACTGTAACTTTTAAGATCCTGCCACATGCATTAACTTTGTAACACGGATCTGATATTCCCAGCGGAGTGAAGATTGTTGCACGCAATGGTTATACCGTGTGGTTGGATTATAATAGGTTGCGGTAGCGTTTTGAAGGAATGCGATCATTATTCCAGTATCTCAATATCCAAGATGGTGAAACAATGGTTTTTGAACATTCAGACGCTTTTGAGTTCCGAGTGAGGATATATAACATGTTTGCTTGTGAAATTAACTATCCTCGAATGGCTACAACTTATCTAGATGCAAGGGATGGTATGTATTTTCTATTTAAATAAGTACAAAATGTCTGCATAATATGTTAGAATATAAACTTGTTAAATGTAATTGGTTCTTTCTGTAGCTTCTGTTGATCACCATGGTGGGAGTTATATTCGACATCTAAGTCGGGGACCAAAATATCATATGCTAGTGTAAGTTATTGTAGTCATGACGTCAGTTAAATTCAAATATTAAGGTTTAGATTATTGCTTTTATAACTTTGAGTATGTGAATTGTATTATAGGTTGTCCCTTTGAGTTCATGGATGTACTTGGAGTTAACATCCCGTAGATGGTCTATTTTATTATCTGTACCGGTCATGAGGTTGTACGATCATTCAGTAAAAGTAACTATAGGTTTAAAGGGTCTGCAGAGCATATGCAATATGGTAGATGCTCGTGACTTTAACGGACATTACATGTTGCTATTCACACTTGATGGAGTGTCAAGTTTTCGGGTTAGGGTGTTTAAGAACTCACAGATTTAAACTCCAATTGGTCAATTTCTTCAAGGATTAGGTAAGATTTATATTCATAATTTTTTTTACGCAGGGCTTTATTTTTAATCAATAATAGGTGATGAGTATGTGAGTTATGTTTTTAGGTGGGGGTCCAGAGGGTAACATAACAGTGTTTCAGTTTGAAGTGAAAGAGTGCCACATGTGTCATTATGAGTATGGCGTGGTACATATGAATATATTTTGATTTCACTGTTTTGTATGTTAGTATGACACTATACTTATATATTGCGGTGATTAATTTATGGTTAGGACCTTCCGGCTAAGTATAGGGAGGTTTGTCAGTCATGGCCGAAGGTAGACTACATCTCTGCATATGTGGGATTCTACTGCTGGAAGCTTGAAACTCGCCATAAAAGCGTACTACAATAAATATCGGGTGGTTAATATTTCCAATGGATAATGGGATTGAGGAAGGAGATGTCTGCGTGTTTGAGTGGATGAATTACTGTGTGCGGAACTTTAGTGTCCACATTATTAATAGGAATTAAATGATTTGAAGTAATACAATATCATGTAATTGTTATTTTTTATCAGGATGTATTTGTGTTTGACTATGTTTGAAGTGTTTTTAAATATTTCTGGAGAGCAAACTACTGTTCTTTGTTTGTGAAAATGTTTAGAACAGATGAATATTGAATGGAAGCGCAGAGCGCAAATTATTTGTTTTGTTTGTATGGTGAAATGTTATTCACTATTTTTATTATAACAGAAACAAATTAGTTTTATACCACTAATTGATGCAGTTGGCCATGAACCTGTCAGCATGGTCTGGTTAGGAGAACGTGGTGAAGGCAAGATGTTTACAGAGAATGAGGATTTTGAGAGCCTTTTATTTATATTCTTTATGTGAATGTTGTAGTTCTTCTCTTATCTTATTATATCCTCCCTGATCATATTATGTGCACAGTACTATGAAACTGTTGGGATGTTAGTAAAACAATAATAATACCTCATTTGATGAAGCAGGAAAGCTTTACTGAGAACTTGAGAACAATATAGAGGCATACACCTCCTGATATAGACATATCTGTATTTGCTTTTTTGAGCGATTTTTTATTCATGCAAATCCTGACGAAAGATCAGTATGTTCACAGGTGTGAAATCCTGATTGTGCATCAGTCAGCAAATCCTGATGAATCAGTATTTTCTCATTAGGGTATTTATCTTCGTTTGCCTAATATGCAAATACTGAATCAGTATTTGGTCATGAGGATATTTATCTTCATTTGCACATTCTTATGAAAATTACTGTTTGTTAGTAAGTCACGGAGGGAGTGAAAATTGGGCAGATATTATATCCAGGATTGTGCCTAATGTCATAGTGGGAAGTTGTGTTTTATTATCTCCAAAGGCACCTGCCATATATTATCTTATATTAACTATTTTTCCATATTTGACAGGAAGATAATGTATTCCCTAACTTTGAATCTGTAATAATAGTGGCACTTGACCCATTATACAGTCTTACTAAACTGGCAATAAAGCTTTACTGAGAAGTTGAGAACAATACTGAGACATACACCTCCTGATATAGACATATTAGTATTTACAGTGTTGAGCAATTCCTAATTAATGGAAATCCTGACGACACTTTAATATTTGCTTATCGTCAAATCCTGATACATCAATATTGCACATGTGTCAAATCCTGATGCATAAGTATTAATAGTATATCAGAGTTTGTAAACTCACAGTTTACAAATCTTTATTCTTCCTCAATCAACAAATCTGAATAAGTATTTACAGTATATTAGAGTTTGTAAACTCTGAACAACAAATCCTGATTATGAATAAAGCATAAAAATGTTAAAGTACATAGACATATTATGAATTGAAGGTATTTGTTATGGACCAAATCATATATATGTAATATTATGTGAGGCACCCATATCCGGAAAAGATGTATTGTGATTTGTCTCTCTTGAATAGACTCTCATCATAGATATGTCATAGTTCCCTAAAACAGAAACAACTAAATGTAAGCTAAACCGGTATAATATTGTTACTCTCTAGACAACAATCCCTTATTAACTGCTTTCATGCTCTGTGTGTAGAGTAGTCCTTCATAAGTACCTTGTAAGGAAAGAAAATACATGTACTTCCAATAGTGAGTTGTTTATACTAAAACAGACATGGACAAATGTAATTACCTAGCACCGGGACATTGTAACTGGATTATTCAAGCATGGTCATCTCATCGGTATCCTCAATCTCAACTGTAAAACAGAACAAATTCATATGTATTTACTAAGGTGCAACTTTCAGGAAATTCATAAATGTAAATACAAAGAAGAAGTCATTCAGACATAATTCAAACATGACATATGCCTGAAATTAGTACCCTTAACATACTTGCTTTGCCATACGGTATGCTTCTTCTTTTCATCCATGGCTGGAACTTTCATTCAACCAATACCGGTTGCAGCTTTAACAATATGGAAGAAAAATATATTCTTATTAGTTATAAGGTGTATCTGATCATAAGAAAGGACAACCATCACTTCAATTTCAAATTCAAATTAGGGGGACTGTAAAAGGGATCAGTCAACCTTCATTTAATAGTTTAAGTTAGTACTTATGAACTAATACTTACATTTCACCCATCTCAATTTGCAACATGCCAACATCTCCTAAACTGAGCCTTGGAGAAGCTTGTTCTACCGTATCATATAGTTAGGAAGTAGTATTATTTAATTGGAAAGTAGGGGAAGTAGTATGATTTAGTACTCTATATTTTATGTAATTGAAATTATATGTCAAGTTGCATCACACGTGTCAGCAAATCCTGATTACTTGAACTGATCCAATGTCATGTATGTATTGTATGTAGTTGAAATTATATGTCAAATTGCATCACACGTGTCAGCAAATCCTGATTGCTTGAACTGATCAAATGGCATGTATTTGTGAATTTAAATTAATACAGAGGGCAGTCTGGTAATGTCATGCTGGAAAATCCTTTAGGCTTTATATCTTTAGGTAGATGTAAAAGTGGTTATTACACATTTCGTTCCATATTTAGAGGAAAAAGGTGATTCAAATTCAAACCAAAATTATTTTAAAAATATGATTTTATGATGAATCAAATCTGAAATTCTGATTTGGTCGGGTCTGATTTTGTGATTTTCGGTCCATTTTGCCATGTCTAACCTCTAGGAATAGTATTGTCTTTTAACCTTTTTTGTTCGAAAAAATATTTATGAAAAATAAAAAATTCTATTATTTAACAGTTTTCTATTATATATAATAATTTTATTGAAGAACCGAGAATCGAACTCAAATTTTTTTAATATATATTTTCCTTTTGACCATTTTTCAAACATTTGTCTTGTATTGTGCATCTTTTTGTTCTTTGTTATGTAAATACATTTACTTGTATAATCAAGTTCGAACCATTATCTTGTAAAAAACCAAAGAATTGCTCAACTGTATTAAGCATTTATACTGCTCATAATCGAATTGTATTTTACGAATAATTGTAAAATACAAGTTGTTTGCGAATAAAAATATAAATAATCACTCAGTTATGGTTTTTTAAATTTTAAAAAATCGTAAAATTGCAACCGAAAAATATATTTATAATAAAATATATTTTATAGAATATAAACTAATAAGTAAGACATTAACTTTGTTAAATATTTTATTATTCAAAATTGTAAGCTTAATAGACTGACACTTTTTTATTATGACTTCAAACTTATTCCATTAAGGTTTAAGACTTATTAGTCAATTATCTACTCACACATTATTCACTTAACTTTATTCGCCGCACATCTCTCCCTTAAGTAACACCCAAATTTTAAGAAGTCCGGCAATTTATATTAGTTACTACATCGGCCCCCCCTCATAAGTATTATGTATTAATCGAATATTTTGTATTTTTAAATTCTAAATATTAACTTATCAAGTAACCCGAACCTGAATTTATTAATGATTTGATTTTAATTTTTTTTTTTAATCATAAATTTGCACCCATAATGATGATGTTAATCACAACCGCATATATAATTGCAGGTGACAATTTTTTAAAATCATTTTTCACGATTTGATTCGATTTTTAGCTAAAAATCAATTCGATCCGGCATACACCCCTAAAATAAAAATACTGCTACGCTAAAAGATGCATCTTTCTTCCTGTACACGAATAATTATTTTGGTCAACTTCTCAGCCTTTTATGTCTAAACCAGAGATTGAGAATCATGTTTTTTGAAGACAGCTTCACCATCAACCGTGTTTTAAAACAACGAATTTTTTAGCGTGTGTCCAAAGACACGTGTTAAGAATGTGTTTAATAAGTTGTCAAAATTTTATTGATGAAAAGTTTGTTAATAATAATGGACCATCCTCTGCATGCAAAAAATCTCCACCAATAAAATTTTAAGCACAATGTTTTACGTGTTGGCATCCAAGACCTCACCAATACGTGAGACCGTAGACGATTGACCATCATGACATCGCAAAATGTATAAACTTCAGTGGAAAAACATACCTTAACATTGGTTTTTAGTCCTTTAATATATTGTTAGCTCAAGAGAGACGATGACAACCTGCAGCACTAACCATTGTAATCTCTTCAGGTAGACAATGACAATCCTGCAACACCTAATCACTGTTAGGCAACCGTGACCATGAATAACATAGAAAATCTTTCCTGATTAAAATGCATTATGCACCAGAATAATTTTTTAACTGAGGATGCAAAGATGTTATAGTTCTGAACTTCTGATGATCTTGGAAACAGGAGGAAGAATGAAAAATGCAGAAATAACAATCAAGCATACTTATGTAACTAACCAAGAAACATGCAAATTTTGCTTTAAACCTATGCCAAAGGTGTAAATTATTTAATATATGCATTTTTACGGGAACACGAGGTGGAAAAATATCAAAATGATCTACCAGAAAGCTCTGTATAAATTATATGTTTATTGATGCTCATGAGAACAGGTCTAATAGACTTGCCAGCTTGCTTATTTTGTATGAAACTAATTTCATATTTACAATGATTTGAAAATTAGATAAATATATGCTTCTGTAGTCTAATAACTTCTTATTTCCTACTTTCTGCTGAACAAACTTCTAAACTTTCCTTTTTCTAACCGTTCAAGTAGCTTTTTCGAACCTGGGATGTCCATCTCGCAAAGCTTCTTGAGATACCCTATGGCACCATACGAAATCATCAGTTTCTTGCACTTTTGGCTTGAAGATATCAAGACGAGGCATGAAATGGCATACTTCTTAGCAGTGTTTTGTGGACTTGGGTCAAGCAATTGCACTAAATTTGGCACACTATTCCCATCTCGCTTCAGTTCTCTGCAGTTTTGTGGAAGAGTAATCAAGCTTGAGAGAGCTTGTGCTGCTAACTCTTTACAACTGTCTGATTTAGCTTCCAGCATCTTGACTAGCAGAGAAATGCATCCAGCCTCACCAACCATCTTCTTCATTTCTGTGGAGCTGCAAACTCGACATATGGCTGAAGCAGCAGCTTTTTGTGCGCCTAATGATCCTGACTTTAACACGTGAACCAATCTTGGAAGAAGGTCTGTAGATGTCAATATATCAACAGAAGCTGAACCAACTAAATTCCTCAATGCTCCAACCCCCGGTTCTTGAGGCAAGGGAACATCCAGATAAGCCAACAAACTAGGTATTCCACCTTCTGAGATAACACACTTCCGAAGATTATCATTAGTTGAGGTGAGATTTTGCAAGCACTCAGCTGCAGATTCTCTACTTTCCGATAGGAGTCCACAATTAAGGAGATTGATCATAACTTGAATAATTCCTTTTTCGGCTAAAGATTGCCGTGCTTCTGGAACAGCAGATATGTTTTTCAAAGTACAAGAAGCGGCAGCCTGTGATACAGAATCACCTATCTGACAGATTTTAATCAAAGGCGGAACTCCACCATGTACAACAATTAAACGAGCTGTGTCTAGTGAAAACGACAATCTTTGAAGAGA
The DNA here is from genome assembly GCF_009905375.1 of Apium graveolens. Lineage (NCBI taxonomy): Eukaryota > Viridiplantae > Streptophyta > Magnoliopsida > Apiales > Apiaceae > Apium > Apium graveolens. Next base: position 64,135,752 of record NC_133656.1, read on the forward strand.
AATTGTAGCTTTCCCTTTACCTACTGCACTACCAGACTCAGTAACCCTTACAAGAGGTGGTAGAACACCTTCTTCTACTAGCCAGTCATCATAACTCCCACATTCAGCAAGATTGCAGATTAAGGTAACGGCCTTTTCCCTAATACGTGGAGAAGATGCAGTGAGTAATTGCACTAAAGCAGAAACATTGCTCCGTTTAAGAACATCCAAAACGTTTTTTTCATCCTCTTGCATAATCTCAAAGACTCTATCAAGAGCTTTATGTTTCGCCTTTAAGTGCCCAATCTGAAGCCTGGCAAGTATCTCGGTTAGACAGACCTCAGGTTCAGATGTAGAATTCATGGCCACCTCTCCAAGAACCCCAGTTTTAATCAGAAGCCCACAATCTCTCAAATTCAAATCCAGTTTCCCCGACAAGGCATCAAGATCACTCTGCATCTGAAGTTTTCCTCTGTTAATTCCTTTTACACAAATTTCTGCTAACTCAATCACTTCATTCAGTGTCTTTTGAACAGCTTGTAACTGTTCATTACACAGCTTGTTCTTTGAGAAACATGGATGACTTGACAAATCAGATAAATGTGAAGGGACCAACTCCAGCTTCGATATTATGGTTTTCCATCTAGTGAGAAACACTTTAATTTCCCTTGCTTTTTCAATTGCAACAGGTACAAGATCTTTAACACTTAATAACAACTCTTCTGGCGACTGATGCTCGACCAAACCATCAATTTCACCTTCTTCTACCATGATCAATTATATAGCTAAAACCCGAGCATAAAAGAACTGAAATAGAAAGTAGCCTTTAGAACAACAAACATGTAACAAGATTTCACATATATCTCTAACTATCCCACAACAGGAGAAAATTTACAATGATGAAAGCTTCTATTATAGACATTTACATTGTGGGGGCAGTTGCAACAATAAATCTACGCCTATAACAACCAAAAAAGTGGATTAAAAAGAGAACCAAAAATAGTTGCTTCAAGGTGAGGGCAAGATCACATTAATGCTATTGACAGAGAACAGAGCAAACTTGCAATTAATAAAGTCGTAATAAAGCTTGCATGATTACGCTAAAAAATTTCACCCAATTATTCAAGAATGCAGATGCTTATCAAAGATATATATGTAATTATCCAAGGGAAAAGTTGCAGATAAAAATTTGATAGTTCTTCTGCATTTGAGAAACATAGCTTTCAAAGGCTACATACACAGCCGGCCAATTATGGCTCCAGACACTTGTACCAAAATGCCCACTTATTACATGTCAATTCAGTGCATCAAAATCACATGATCTTTAAAGATAATACACAAACGTATTAGACAGTTTAGGGGAAAAAATGAAATGGTATCACATTTTACTTTCTAACAACCAAATAGTATTGTCATGAAATACCAACTACCATAAAGAGTATATTTGATCCAAGGGCAAGGAATAGTCCAAATGGCAACACATGTGAAACTTCATTGCAGTCCTACTAAACTATCCAATAAATTTATTTGGCGGATCAAGTTCTACTACAAACTATCTTAAACCGCCAGCTCTATAACAACACATGAAATTTAATATTTTGCTTAAAATACAAATACGATCTACTAAAATTTGAAATTGTGGTCTCTATGGTAATTTGTAGGCTAAATTAGATTATACTATTCATAAAAATATGAACATACATAGCTGGTGATGCTTTTATAGAAAAGAAAAACTTCACTTTAAGTAGAAGTTGAGGAGTCTATTTCAACACCTACACAGTTTACTTGCATTATGCATGAAGTGTGTGTTTAAAATCTTGACATGGGGCCAATAAAAAAATTCACATAAACACATACACAAAATATACAATTTATCATAATCAAAACTGGCCCACATCAAAATATTATGCCTCAGTACCTCAAGGTGCCCTGCAAACTATCAGTAAAGGTTCAACATTGAACTGTAGTCTGCAAGGCTTAATTACCCGTTTGAACAAAAATAAAAATTACTGCAGCAAAATCAAACATAAAGATCACAATAAACAGAAACTAAAATCACTTTCATGAAAACAAAGAACAAGAAAGGTGTGTTCAAAGACTGTACCTTTATGACCAAGAAAGAAGATACCAATCTCTTTTGTGTACCACTACCAACAACTTGAACTAAAAATCACTATATATATTAAATTAAATATTAATAATAAACCCCACAAAAACCTCCACCAAACAAGACAATGACTTGAATATAATCATAAGTTACTATACGTCTCATTAAAAAAGATATGTCAAGAAATTAAACCTCTTTTTTAAGATATGATTCTCTTAAATGGGAGCACAAAAGACAAAGATATGATTCTCTCCCCAAACTTTATCACAAATTAAGAATCTTGAATTAAAAGGAAGCTTGAAAAAATCAAAACCATAGAAATATGGAACAGATTATCTAACAAAAGCAATTGAATTCTTGTCTAAAAGGACCAAATCAAACAAATTTTATTTTATAATATTAATCAGTATGCAGTACATCACATTACCCCCTTGTCTACTGTATACTGTTTCTGAATGTACCAATTAAGAGAGTACATTTTGGGATTACTGTCTGAACAAAGAATCTTTAAGATAAATACTTACATGCAGACTGGATCATGTCAGCTTGGATTTGGTTAATAATCTTCTATATATCTATATATATAAAGTAGGATCACCGGCAGACTTAATTATCCTCTAAACCAGCTTCTCACATTTCTAAGTATTCCTTTAATTTGGGCTATTTTTTGTGTTTTATAGAAATTATTGATTATATAACTTCCTGCATAAAACCAATCAGTTTCAGTCTTTTGGTTTTCTGTCTAAGCCCCCAATCAGTTTTGGGTTTTAGGCTTTTTGTCTCCAAGGTATATTTGTATAGTCTTATTTATGTTTGTCTTGTTGTTTCCATCTCTAAGGTTTGTTTTCTCTCAATTTCAATTTCAATTCGCAACTAATCATGTTCATATAATAGCTGATAGGGTATAAGAGACCCGGGTAAGGATCAACCTGGATCTAAGGGATACCGGGCTCAATCGATGTACCGAGACCCCCATCTCCCAGTACAAATCAAATGGAGAGACCAGACCCAGACCCATCCCATGACCCGGATCCGGATCCAACCCGGAACCCGGACCTAATGCCTACCCGAATCCGGATCAGGACTCCAGCCACCATGAGGGGGGTCCCAGCAAACACATGCACATCCCACAACCCGCCAAGCAAGGGTACGTGGGCACGTGACTATGACAGCTATCAACAACCAACACACCAGACAAGCACGGCGCGTGTCAGAGGCCATTAGGACACTCTGGAGGTGGTCCTCCCCTGGACACGTGTAAGTAATCCACCCAAGCCAGGCGTCCTCTGGTCCCAAGATCCAACGACCCAGATTTAGAGGTAACTACCCCTAAACCCAACCTTGGGGCTATATATACCCCCAAGGCTGAAGGGTTTAGGGGTTGGAAAATATTCACTCTTACACACTCTCATACATTAAAAAACACACAGCAGCCATCACATATACACACACACAACAGCCTCTAAATTACATAAATATACATACCTTCATCTTCTCCAAAGCCTGTTCTTATTCTCACACCGGAGGCGCCGTGGGAGCCAAACCCCCCTTCCGGTGTTGTTTTGCAGGCGCCCAACCAGCAGCTACACCTCACCCACGCACAGAAGGTCCAGGAACGCCGTCGGACGGAGCCGCCCGCTCACCGGAGTTATCATTTGGCGCTAGAAGGAGGGGCGCTCCATCCTTGGGTCTCGGTGCCCCTGGATTCATCTTCATCAGCAAACTCTTGAGAGAGCCCACTTTTAAACCTGTAAGAACATAAACAACCAAACCCTTTCTTGAATATGAATTTTCATTTTAGCCACGTTTGTGTGAGCTCGTTACTTTAGGCCACGTTTGTGTGAGCCCGCTCTTGATTGTTAATTTTTGGTTGTTTGGGGCTTGATAAACTTGATAGTCTTGAAGCCTGGGGTTTAATAGTCTTGATAATTTTAAAACCCAGAACTGTTTTAGCTTGCATATTTTCTTTTGTGTTCTAGAGCCTGTTGTTCTTGTTTGGTATTGTTGTTAGCAAAGCCCAGAAAGTTTGTTTGCTGTTATTCTGGAAATTTCTTGTAGTCTTCAAAAAAGCAACCTCAGATCCACATTTATAGCCTCAAATCTTGGTCAGTTGTTTGTACAATTGTGGTAATGGCAAGAGCAGGGAAAAGTACAGCTGGTAGGCCCTCTGCCAATACCCATATTCAGGATCAAGACCCCTCTCAAGTTCAAGAACCTGGAGGCGACAGGGAGACCTTCCAGGAGCAACCACTGGCGCAGCATACCCCGGTCAGGGATGCCAGAAATGTCATAGAGCCCAATCAGTACAAGTACACCAATGTTCCAGTTGCAGAGGAGCATATGGCTAACTTAACAAGCCACGAACTTGCTGAAGCAATCAGGCTCTACAGAGATGAACAAGCCCGGGCTCAGATGGAATTTGAACAAGATGATGAGCAAGAAGAGTCCGGGGACTCTCAGCAATCCAGGAGATCTGTCTTCGACCGAATTGGTGCCAAGGCAAAGAAAAATCAAAGGGAGCCTAGCAAGAAGGAGACAGAAGCAACCAGAAAGAAAAAGTTAGAAGAAATCAGAGAAAAGATAAGAAAGGAAGATGAAGAAAAGCTGGAGCAAAAAATTCAGAAAAGAATGCAACTGGAGGAGGAGAGGCTCCTAGCTAAAGCAAGAGGCAAAAGAACTCGGAGGGACCCTACCCCCGAACTCATTTCTGATGACGAAGAGGAGGGTCAAAAAGATCTCAAGGACATGATTTACGAGCTCCAGAGAAAAATGGAGAAAGAATCCGGGGTGGAAGTTGGGGAGACCCTCACGCCCTTCAGCCACTCCCTAGAAGCCATCCCTCGACTAAAAAATCTCAAACACTACAACTTCGATTCTTTCGATGGGCTGGGGGATCCGGAAGAGCACCTCAACTACTTCGAACAGATAGCTCAGATATACTATTACAATGACTTGACGAAATCCAGATTCTTCGCCTCGACCCTCAAAGGGGGGGCTCAAAGATGGTTCAGCAGAATCCCATCAAGAAGCATCCACTCCTGGAAAGAATTCAGAGGAGCCTTCCTTAGAAGATTCAGAGCCAACAAAACACATGAAATGCACATGTGCCACCTGGAGACAATCCGCCAGTATGATAACGAAGCACTCTCAGCCTATATGCGGAGGTTCCAGGAAGCCATCAACAAAGTTTCGAATCTCGATGAAAGGGAGGCTCTAAGCATATTTCGAAGAAACCTGGACCCAGAACACAACGAGAGGTATATTGTGGAGTTGATAAACAAAGAGCCCCAAAGCCTGGCCGCTGCTTATTCTATGGCAGCCCGGTTCATAAAAGAAACGGATGTTCTCCAGGCAATGAGAATGACTCGGAATGGAGGGAACAGGAACAAATCTTCTGATGACCGACCGAAAGGGGGTTACCATCAGGAGAAAAAGTTCAAACAAAGCAACCAAACCCAGCAAACAAATGTTGTACAAAACACCCCAATATTCCAAAGATTGGGTCCTAAAACAGAATCCAAAAGTGATCCCGGTCCACCTAGTCAGGCAAGGGAGCCTAGGCAAGAGCCAGAGTGGACACCATTAAACAGGACCCGGGAAGAAATACTGAAGGAGATCAAGGGAAAGCCATTCTATTATCCTCCAAAGCCAATGCAGACTCCCCCAGAGAGCAGGCCTTACAACAGGAAGTGCGACTATCATGAAACCCATGGGCACAAGACTAAAAATTGTCTCTCTTTAAAGTACTTCATTGAAGATCAAATCAAGAAAGGCAACCTGAATCAATACATCTCAAGGGAGATAAATCAGAGAGAAGAAAGGCAAAGAAAAGGTAAGAATATGGTAAATGTGGTTCTGGGAGGCTCACACTCTCCCCTTAGGAGCCCGGGCTCAGGAGATGAGGTATTCTCCATTCAATCCTACCCGGAGATGATGATCTCATTCAGCAGCAAGGATTATGAAGGGGTCAACCCGAATCACAACGAAGCCTTGGTGGTAACACTTGATATCTTTGACAACGAAGTAAGAAGGATATTGATTGATAATGGATCCTCAGTAAACATACTCTTCAAACATACTGTGGACAGGATGAAGCTTGAGAGCGTACGCTCCAATGAATGCCAAGAGGACCCTCTGTATGGGTTCGGAAATAACTTGGTCCCGATCCAGGGAACTTTATACTTACCAGTTATATTTGGATCGGGCTCAAACCAAGTTACCCATGTGATAAAGTTCTACGTGATCAACACTCCTTCATCCTACAACGGCATAATCGGGCGCTCAGCCTTGACTAGAATCCAAGCAATCACCTCCATATCACACTTGAAAATCAAATTCCCAACTCCAACCGGAGTAGGAGAAATCAAGGGAGACTATGAGGTAGCTGAAAGATGTTATAGCCAGGCTCTGGTAATGGCGAAAACTCATCAAGACAACAAGAGAAAGGTTGTGGTGCTCCGGAAATAGCAAAGTATTAAGAAACATCGCCCCCACCCAAGGGACGACGCGAGAAAACAAGTTCAGGTCATAGAATCCCTCCAAGATATGAAAGCAACCAAACCAAGCTCAGAAGAGCAAAAAAGCAACCAAGTCACAGAAGGGATTGAATTGAGCCTAGGCCTTGGCCAAACCAACCCTACTGTACAAGCAACCAACCCAGAAAAAATTGGAGAAAGAAATAATAAAGAGATGACAGCCCAGGCTCAGATTTATATGAAAAAGAACACAGAGGCTAGGATCCAGAAGATGGTATCAAATACGGATCAATCCAAGATAGAGGCCGCTGTTGAAACAGAAACAATTCTGATCAGTATAAGCGATCCTTCCAAAAAGATAAAGATAGGATCCGGGCTCGAGGCTAATTTGAGAAAAGACCTGGTATCGCTACTCCAAGGGTACTCTGATATATTCGCTTGGACCCCGAAAGAAATGCCCGGGTTGGATGAATCCATAGCGATGCATAGTCTGGACGTCAACCCAGAGAGGAAGCCAGTCAAGCAAAAGAGAAGAAATTTTGCCCCGGAAAGGCAGAGAGCAATCGACGAAGAAATTGAGAAACTACTGAAAGCTGGAATAATATGCGAAGTCAAGTACCCGGAATGGCTGACAAATATAGTGATGGTGAAAAAAGCAAACGGAAAATGGAAAATGTGTATCGATTACACAGACCTGAACAGCGCATGCCCCAGAGACCCCTACCCCTTGCCAAACATTGATCAATTGATCGATGCGACTTCTGGGCACATGATGCTAAGTTTCATGGACGCCTACTCGGGGTACAACCAGATCAAGATGAATCCCAGAGACATTCTAAAGACAGCCTTCATCACCCACAGGGTGGTCTATGCCTATGTAATGCTGCCATTCGGATTGACTAATACGGGAACAACATATCAAAGGGCAATGAATAAAATCTTCAAGGACCAGATTGGAAGGAACCTGGAATCCTATGTGGACGACATGATTGCAAAATCCACAAGCGTCCCGGGGCACATAGGAGACCTGAGAGAATGCTTCGACAACTTGAGAAAATACTCACTCAGGCTCAATCCAGAAAAATGCACATTTGGAGTAAAGGCAGGAAAATTCCTTGGATTCATGATAAGCAACCGAGGAATTGAAGCCAACCCAGAAAAGATAAAGGCAATCCAAGAGATGAAGGCTCCCAGAACACAAAAAGATGTGCAGAAGCTAGCAGGATCACTAGCAGCACTCAGAAGATTCATCTCCAAGCTAGCTGAGAGATGCCTACCCTTCTTTGACCTGTTAAAAGGAGCAACCAACAAGAGAGAAGTTAATTGGAGCCCGGAATGCCAAAGCGCATTTGAAGAAATCAAAAGGTACCTTTCTCAACCCCTATGTTAACAAAAGCTCAACCCGGGGAACCCCTATCCCTTTACCTGTCAGCAGGGGCCCTGGCAGTTAGAGCAGCCTTGATCAGGGAAGAGAATGGCAAACAGCAACCAGTTTATTATGGGAGCCAAGTGCTAAAAGATGCAGAGACCCGGTACCCGAGGCTAGAAAAGTTTGCTTTTGCCTTAGTCACAGCATCCAGGAAACTCAAACACTACTTCCAGGGAAGGGAGATACGAGTTGTAACAAATCAACCATTGAGGAAGATAATACACAAGCCAGATGTCTCAGGGAGGTTGGTAAATTGGGCAGTTGAGCTAAGTCAGTTCAATCTAAGTCTCATTCCTAGAACAGCAATCAAAGCCCAGGCTCTAGCTGATTTCATCATAGAATGCAATTTCCCAGAAGAAGAGCCCGTGCCCATGTGCATTGACCCTGAGAGAAACACAGATCAAGAAACAGAAGCCTAGGCTCTCAAAGTTGATGGTTCTTCAACCAATGAAAGATCAGGAGACGGGCTCATCCTAAAGAGCCCAGAAGGGTTCACAATCCAAACAACAATCTCCTTTGCATTCCCAGCAACAAACAACCAAGCAGAGTACGAGGCCTTGATTGCAGGATTGAAGCTAGCAAGAACACTCAGGATCCAGAATCTCAAAATCTACAGCGACTCCCAGATCGTCGTAAAGCAAACAAATGGCGAGTACATAGCCAAGGATCCAGTTCTAGCCAAGTACTAGGCTGTGGTCCAAAGCTACCTCGCCTTGATACCAAAAATACAAGTCATCCAAATCTGCAGAGAGGACAATTCAGAAGCTGATACACTATCTAAGCTTGTTCAAAATTCATCAGACCTGGATTGCTCCGTCTACTTCGAAGAATTGCAGAAACCAAGCACAGAGTCTGAGGAAGTCATAGAGATAGAAAACAGTCCGAATTGGATGACTCCATTCATTAACTACTTGGAGAAGGGAGAGCTCCCGGAGGATAAAGGGAAGGCTCAAAGGTTAAAGGCAAAAGCTTCAAAATTCTTCATCGAAGAAGGTATACTCTATCGCCCGACCTTCTCCTCCCCGATCCTCAAGTGCATAGGCCCAGGAGAGGCACAATATTGCCTCATGGAAGTTCACGAAGGAATCTGCGGGGACCACATGTCCGCAAAAGCACTAGCTCACAAAATCATAAGACAAGGATACTACTGGCCTACCATCCACCAGGATTCAGTAGACTTCGTAAAAAAGTGTAAGGAATGCCAGTTATTCAGCAATGTGACCCGGATGAGCCCAGTCCTACCCTCCTCGGTCTTATCACCAATCCCATTTGCCGTATGGGGCATCGATATCATGGGACCCTTTCCCAGGGCCAGAGGTGACCTCAGATACTTACTGGTTTCAATTGATTATATGACAAAATGGGTAGAAGCAAAGGCAATGAGAACAATAAACCAACAAGACTGCATCAAGTTCATGGACAACATATTAATGAGGTCTGGGATCCTGAGAGTACTGGTCTCAGATAATGGTCCGCAGTTCGTTGGTTCAGAATTCGAATCCTACCTTCAAGAAAGGGGCATCCGGCACAAGAAGTCATCAGTAGCCTACCTTCAAGGAAACGGCCAAGTTGAGGTAACAAATCGAATACTTCTCAGGGGGATAGAGAAGAGACTCAGGGAAAGCAAAACCAAATGGCCAGAAGAATTACCTAATGTACTCTGGGCATACAGAACAAGCCCCAGATCAAGCACAGGAGAAACCCCCTTCAAACTGGCTTATGGAACTGAAGTCATGCTACCAATTGAAGTAGGATCCCCCTCCCATCGAGCAATCAACTTTGATGTAATAGCAAACGAGGAGGGGCTCAGAACGAATATTGAGCTAATTGATGAAGTTCGAGACCAGGCAGTGGCAAGAATGGAAAAGTATAAGCAGAAAACAAGAGAGCACTTCAGCAAGAAGTCCCGGGTCAAAAACTTCCAAGTTGGAGACCTGGTCCTTCGAGACACGGAAGCTTCAGACCCCACCAACACTGGGAAGCTAATGCCAAAGTGGGAAGGCCCATACAAAGTCAAGGAAGTGCTAAGGCCAGGAACATACAAGCTAATGCACATGGATGAGTCTGAGATACTAAATACATGGCATGGACTCAGGCTCAGAAAGTTTTACCAGTAGAAAAAGCAACCAAAAGCAACCAGAACTTGTAGCCTATGGCAAGCAACCAATCTATGATCCTATATTTTGTATGAAAAAAATTGCAAATCAATGAAAAGAATTTTCCTTTCTTAGAAAGTTATTACTTTTAAATTACCAGTTATGGAAGCAAAAAACAACCCGGGTACGTTCTCATACCCAGGTTAGAAGCAAAAAACAAAAGCAACCACCATTTGCTTAGAAAAATTCTAAGTAAATGGAGCAATCACCAATCCGGGTTAGACATACCCGGATTGAAAGCAATTTTAAAAGCAAAAAACAACCCGGATTAGCATTCAAATCCAGGTTGCAAACAACCATTATGTACTTACATTTTCTAAGTACATAAAGCAAAAAAGCAAACATCAACCCGGGTGGGTTTTATACCCGGATTGAAAGCAAATTTAAAAGCAAAAAACAACCCGGATTAGCATTCAAATCCAGGTTGCAAACAACCATTATGTACTTACATTTTCTAAGTACATAAAGCAAAAAAGCAAACATCAACCCGGGTGGGTTTTATACCCGGATTGAAAGCAAATTTAAAAGTAAAAAACAACCCGGATTATCATTCAAATCCAGGTTGCAAACAACCATTATGTACTTACATTTTCTAAGTACATAAAGCAAAAAAGTAAACATCAACCCGGACATGGTTCCATACCTGGACCAACCCTGATATGAACCCAATCCGGATTAGGGGCCATAAACAGGATCCGGATTGCTCAAAAGTAAAACAGATTGAAGAAAAGCAAATATTTCCTACAACGGAAGAAGAGTTTAAAACACAATCCGGATTTCCATCAACCTGGAACAAATCCAAATATTACACATAGTTCAAATCAAAGTACGGCAATGAGAAATCCTTGAAAATGAAATTACATGGGCTGGGCCCGAGAAGCTTTGCAAAGCTGGTCCGGATCTAGAGGAAGCTGGGGCTCGGACCATCATAGGGTTCCGGTTCCCCTTGACCCTACTCAACTGCAGCCTTTGCAGCAAGGAACTCCTGGATGAAGCTCTCCCAGGACGCCAAGGGGCCGGTCTTTATGTGGCGCTCAACAACGACCCAGGACCTACGAACCTCGGGAACTTCGGCCTGAGCAACCTCGAAGTCATAAACATCGCTAGCCTTGAATTCAGCAATGATAACCTCCTTGTTCAAATTTTCTTTAGCAGCAAGCTCGACCTTGAGCCTCTCCACTTCCTTGGCTAGCCCCTCAGCCCGGGTCTCAGAGTCCTTCAGCTTCTCATTCAACCCGGACTCCACCACACGGAATCCCTCCCGGGCCTCCTCCAGCTCTCCCCTCAGGGAATCGGAAAGTATCTTCTCGGCTTTAGTCCGGTTGTTGGCCTCCTTGAGCTCAGTGAAAGCAACGTCGGAGCAAATGGATATTGCACTCCCAAGCTGAGAAACAAAAAAAAACATACATATGAGCAAAACACAAAATGAATTAGGGGGCATAACCCGGAACTAAGAGCATAAAAATTCAGAAATCACCTGCCCCCATTGACCTGTGACCCTCTTCAAGGAAGCCGCCATATTGTAGCCCTCAACCTCCTCCCAGTCGTCTTCGGAGGGGATACTGGACATGAACTCGGCCAGGTCAATAAGGCTCTTTGTCCCTATCCGGACAGGAGCCCCATCCGGTCCCTTCCCTTCCGAATCACATATGACCCAGGCTGCAACAACAGCTTTCCCGCGGGGAGGCTTTCCCGGGGCAGACTTCCTCTTTTTTGAAGGGGGTTCATCCTCTGAAATCTCTTGGACGTCCGGACCCTCGGCCAAGGGTGAACTAGCCGGATCAGCAACATTCCGGGGTGCAGAAGACTCGGCTCCGCCCTTTGCGTCAGCAGACCCGGATCCAGTCCGAGGAGCCCCTTTCGTTGTCTTGTAGGCCAACCCAAGGGAGTTAAAAGCTGCTACATAAGCTGAAGAAGACATTATAGCCCGGGATGCAGGGTTGTAATGCGGCAAACCTGAAAAAATGGGAAAGGAAAACTGTCAGCACAGGATTGATACAAATGCAAAGACTACCAAATCCGGAAATAAAATACTCCAGTAAGCCCGGACCATGGCAAAACGTTTTATGCAAATTAGCTACAAGTAAAAAACCAAAGTATACGTTGATCCGGATCATCGGGAAAAGCAGAAGGACCCAGATCAAAGACCAAAATAGGCGTTGATCCGGATCAAAAATTACAAGTTACAAGCAAAAGGAGGGTAATCCGGATCTCCACGCTGGGATGGGGACCCGGGTCAAAAAAAACATTAAACAAGAACTTACAGCCAAGTTGGAATAGGAGTTTATGGTTCATAAATGTATCCCGGGTTGGCTGGAACCCGAGACTACCACAAAATTTTTTAATTTGATTTACAGCCTCCCCCTTTAAGATCTCTGGGTTGAACTTCGTCTTAACTTCCCCAACTGTGAAATAAGGAAGATACTCCAAATCGTACCCCTTCAACATCAATATCTCCCCATTCCAATGTTTCAAAGAAGTCTGGTGCATAACCGGTTTAGACCTACCCGGACCAAATCCGCACTCTGCTGCCCGGAATCTCAGCTCGTAAAAAGGTTTCTGGCTTGACCTAGAAAGATAAAATATCTGGTGGAACAACTTGAAGGTAGGCATGAGCCCGGCCTTGTTGTAGCAAGCTATGAACCAGGTCATAGACTTGATTCCGTTCGGGGTTATCTACATTGGGGATATCCTATAGACATACTTGCACATGTGCTTTAGAAAAATATGGCAGCGGGGGCTCCACCCGGACCTTAAATGCTCCAGCCAGACAGGAACAAAACCATCCGCGGGACGATGGAAAATCCTTTCATGTGGCTCGGGCCACCTCCAAGCGATATCAGAAGTCAATTGAAAAGCAGCCCGGATTGCCTTGTCCATATCACCCGGATCAGCTTCAGCATAAAAATCCTTCAGCTGGTAATGATCTCGGCTGATCCCAAACGAAGCAAAAGCTGCCTCCAGGGCGCCCTGATCATAAACGCCCGGGTGGCCATCCTCGTGCCTCTCGTATTTGACCCGGGTATAGTAAATGCTATCTTCAAACCCGGGTGGTTTCCTAACGAAGTGATACTTAATATCGGACCAACGGCCGTCCGAAGTGAAGATAACCGAATTCTCCGGAAGCCTCTTGAACCGGAAGCTCGTAATCGTTCCCACAGACCCGGACCCCTTTCTCACCATCTCGCCCCAGATCTGTTCTCCACCAGACGAATCCGGATCACTCTCCTCGTCAGAAAAGTTGGGATAACAGTTATAGATTTTCCTAGCTCGCTCCTTGGTCCGGACCATATACCTATTAAAACGAAGGTCAGTTAGCCTGGGCCCTACAGATTTTATTTGTCTTACTAAGCGGTCCGGATCAGGTAGGTTATGTTACAGGATCATGATCCGGACCACCAATGCAAGTCCAACCCGGAAAAACATCAACGATCCGGATCATGTTAACCACAAATAAATATCAAAACTACCATGGACCCGGACCTTTGTGGTAAACACCCAGATCCGGATCAATAGCAACCAAAAACTACCAAAACAGCTAAAAAATCCAAGTCATACAATCCTACCATAAACCTCCCCCAAACCCGGATCATGTACCCTCTACCCAGATCAAACTCATTCGGATAGGTTTTTGTTTTCAGATATGAGGTAAGTTTTTACAACACCCGCTGATGGTTTTACAAAGGCATAGGTATTTTCTTTGTTTACCAATATATATGTCCTTTTTGCTATAATGTATGCCGATTGAAGCCTATATCAAAATACTAAGAAATTGTTGTCTACCTGACTTGAAATAACCAAGTTCTATTCCTTTTTTATATATTTTCAAAGTTTTAACTGTAATTGGTGTTTCTTTTTTATATTATTAAGTTATTGCAGGGCACATCATATAAATTACTTCAATCTTTGTGTTGGGACACAATTTTTGTCAATGGACTCACTATTTTCTGTTAGATTTAAGGGAAGAACTGAATTATCAAACTCTTTGCTATGATTCTCCGATCTACAAAAGTATGCATGTTTGTTTGGTCAATAATAAGACCTTTTTTGCTTCACTTTTGTGCAGTAAATTCTCCAATGGTTAAGCATGTGACTTAAAATATTCATGTTCTCATTTTTTTTCCTATGTATGCTTACTACTTTAGTTGGTTTTTGTTATTTATTTTTGGTTTCATAAAGTGGTTATTATAGAGCGCATCACTAGTGTTATAGGGAGAATTTCGTGTAATAGTGTTGTGGAGGTTAATGGGCGGAACAAAGATCAAGGACGGTGTTTGAGGGCGGAGGAAGGTTGTTTGGTGGTGGTTGAGCTTGTATGTTGACTACTTAAGAAAGAATAGGGTTTGTTATTCTCTATCAAGTGTCGACCCCTGTCTCATACAAGTGCCTACGTACCCTATTTATAGGGATCAAGCCTCACGTAGTTCTTGGGGAACAAGTCACATAGGCTAGGGTTAGGACTCTTCAGCCCGTGCAGCCCAAACCCATGATAGAGTCAGGCCTTCAGCCAATTTAGTCACGTAAATCTCAACCGGCTCCACACGCTTCCTACAATCTCGCGGCATCTCCGCAATCCTTCCCGTGATTGTAGGAACAACCCATGTCGGCCCCGAAATCTACGAGCAACTCAATCGTCTATGAGTTACTTTCCATATCAAGCACAAAGTCCTCTAATGCGGGCCGTCCTGGCGGCCTCGGCCCGCACTGCCTTCATTTTTAATTAATAAATACAATATTATCTTTAACTCCATTAGATGTGAGCTCATGGGCCCAGCCCGTGTGTGGGCAACCGAGCCCAGCTCGAGTACTGTCACTTGAGCCCTCTTCACATGAAGTCACTTGAGCCCACTTCGCATATGAGAACCCAATCGGCAAGTATGAGCCTACCTTACGGGCGTGACCCAGCTCACATGTCACGAGCCCAGCTCACATGTTATGAGCCCAGCTCGTATGTCACGAGCCCAGCTCGCATGTCACGAGCTCAGCTCACATTGGTCCATGATTCTAGCCCACACATGATAGTCCAGCCATTCAATACACCTAAAGGGACCTGTTTAGGGCCCATGACCGAAAGCGGGCATAACAATTACCCCCAAAATTCTTGGTCGCATCTTGAGGCTAGGAATTTTCCAATAGTAGCTTTTCATGGCCTCGTAGGTGCGAGCCCACCAGGCCGCACCAAATCGCCTCGCGTACCTTGCCTCGCACGCCTATTTAATATTCATTTTGACAGTCGTTGGACAGCTGGCGTGGGGATCCGTGTCGTCATCTGAGATGGTGGCACGTGTCACCTCCCCTTTCTCTCTCCTATCCCCTATAAATATGTGAGATTTGAATTTATTTCTCACATTTCCAGAAACACTTCCTGAATTGCTGCTCAATTTGCTCAAGGATCTACCACGGCGAAGATTATCATCTCCACAAGAACCGTCTACCGACGGCGATATTCTCCGGGACCAGATTCGTCAGGATCTTCATACACCTCTCCCACAGGTACTCTTCAATTCGAGCCCATTTTTTATTCATGCTTATTCATGTACACCATGCGAGCACACATCACATGTTCGATGCGAGTTCACACACAACCATAACACGCGATGCGAGCCCTTCCGCTCGTTTAGATACTTAGGTGCGATCCCGTGTGAGATGTGAGGACACTTAAGTGCGACCCCATACTTGTTTTTATTTTCTTTTTAGGGCCACACACTAATTTTCACCATCTTTTACAGATATCGAGTGCGTCTTCAGCCCGTTCCTACGGATCGTCTCGCTCCTCCTCGAGCCCGGCTCACACCTCCGCCAGCCCATCTCATTCCTCAGCCACTCCATATCCATTAAACCAATATCCTCCTGAGCAACGAGGCTCAAAGGACTTCCAACGCGAGCTGACTTCTCTTTCTGGTCGTCTTAGCCAACCCATCTCTCCTAGCTCAGCTATCACTCCTCAAGGGGCTTTACACATTGCCAGAGTTAAGAACTCGATGCGAGCAGTAGGATCCGGCTCGCTTGATATTCACCTCGACCCCAATCCTGAAGATTACACCAGGGAAAAGAATATTTATGATTGGAGAAACAGGCCCGTGGACCTCTCCAAAATACCAGCCTCCCTCGGGGTGGAGGAACTTCTCAACCGCGAGCCCGTTCCTCTGGACAAAGAACGAGCCGAGGAGATTTTAAGAGAAATGGCCGAAGAGAGGGCAGCCCGTTTGAGGCAAGCAGCATCTAACGACCTCAACCCCATTCACCTTGACTCCGAGTCTACTGACAACGATCTGGGGAGTGCATACTACGACACCAAGAAGAAAGGAAAGGAGCCCGTAGCTTCTGAATACCCCATCTTGGGGCTCGAGGGTGAAGAGGACGGCTCGCACTGGTCCTATGACTCTCCTCAGAGTGAGGAGGTGGCAGATGTTACAAGTCAGTACAAGATTTGTAACTACAACTTTGTCCATGCGGCCTCTCCTGAGCCTTACGTGCCTCCTGCCCAGCCCGAGCTGGAGGGTGAAATTGTTTTCAAGAGGCAGATCATTCCTGATGGGGAGGAGAGCTCAACTGTAAACGAGGAGGTTAAGGTGCTCGCCTGCCGCGACCTTCCCACCTTGCCGACTCAAAAACATCTGGCCGAGCATATTGAGCAATTCCAGCTCGAGGGCCATGTTGTCCCGCCCCTGCCTCACATGAGATGTTACCGATTTAACCATCCAGAGAATGGAGGCAGGGTGCCTCGCATGGTCTTGTCTACCTTCCTTCTGAGGCTAGGCATCTCTTCTCCTCTTCATCCTTTCATCAAGGATGTCTACGAGTATTACCAGCTCGCACTTTTGCAGATCAACCCGAATGGATACCGGGCCACCCTCGTATTATACATCATGTATAGCAAGTGTGGGTTTCCTCCCCTCACAGTGAGGCAGCTGGGCTATTTCCTTAATCTAAAACATTCTCCCAATGACTTTTGATATTTTTACTTCTCTGTCTGGCTGTGCTTCAACAAGAAGAATCTCATTCACAACGGGCCGAGCAACTTAGGGAAGTGGAAGAGTCCCTATTTCTACGTCCACGAGGTGCCTCGAGTCCAGACTCATTTCTATTACAATCCATGTAAGTCTTCCCTGGCCGCTCTCGTTTTTTCTACCATAATTTCTTCTTTTAACAAGAAATGTTTTTATTTTTTCTTCTCCAGCCACCCCGCCTCGCACTGTCCTCGTGGGACAAGAAAAAATAAATACAGACAGCCTGGTAGACCTTCCCAAGGCAAACAGGGATATTCGAAAGCTCATAACGACCTCGAACCTGGTCACGTGTGGGTTTTTGAAAGAAGGAGTGAGACTGACCCCTCAAAAGAAGAAATCTAAGAGATCCAGAAAGGGTAAAAATATCGGGCTCGCATATGCGGGCCTGAATACTCGCGAGCGCGGGCTCGCGTCTTTACACTTCCTGCATGCAACACTTCACATTGCGCCTTAATTTTCCATATTTTTTATCTGCTCGCATTACTTCCTTGCATTGCATCTCGCTGTGACTAATCTTTTTCTTCATTATTTTCTTTTTCAGAAATGGCCATCTCCCCTATCCCCTTCATGGAGGAGGCTGAGCAAGCTGCGACCTCGGGCCCTGTTCAGCCCGCTGCAGCGACCACAGGGGCTCACTCTCAAGTCCCCCCTCCAGCTCGCATGAGGACCCTTACTGAGCATTTCAATGGCTCAGGGCCTTCTCCTCGGCTAAAAAGGCATCGAGGTCACAAAGAAGGAAAAACTGGCGAGCCTGAGCCAAAGAAAGCTGCTCCCTCTGATGCTCCTCTTCCCTCCTCTTCTTCTGCCAATATGGTTACGACCACATTCGGCCGGCTCGCTCAAGGTCACATCAGCGAGCAGGATTTAAAGGATTGGTCTTCCTCTGCTCTCGAGGTCAACCAGGATGCACTCTCCCGAGCCGCGGCCGAAGTATACTATCGTCAGTTATCTAAGGCTCGAGAGATGCGAGCCCTCAGCCAGACCAACACAAAGCTCGAGGCTAAAGTCAAGTCCCTTCAGAGTAAGGTCGCTGAGCACGGGCAAGAGAAAGTTACGCTGGTGAACAACTATAATCAGAAGATAATTAACCTGAACGCTGCTCACGACAAGGCCCTAAGGGAGCAGAAGGAGGCTCATAACCTGGCTGCTGAGGCATGGAAGAAGGAGAAGGATGCCCTCGAGGAGAGGGTGCTCCAGCTGGAGGGATCAGTCTCTACCCTGACCGAGGGCCGTGAGGCCGCCCTCGCCGATGCTAGGAACCTGGGGGCCAGGAATTTTATGAAAGTCTTTATGAAGAAGGTTCCTGACTTCGATTGGGCGGCTCTGGGTGCGAGCACAGCGAGGCATGCTGAAAAGTTGAAGCTAGAGATGGAGAGGGATACCCAAATTGCTGAGGAGGCTCGGCTCGCGGCCCAGCAGGCCTAGGTCGCTGGTGATGAAAATCGTGAGGGGGTAGAGGCTGATAACCCTTGATGTAATTTTAATTAGAACTAGACTTTTGACTGGGTAAGCGGGCACCCCTCTCGCCTCGCGCTTGTATTTGAAATATTCTGCCTCGGGGCATAACTTATTTAACTTTTGTTTGTATAAAATGTCAAGTCTTTTGTGCCTGCGTATGTCTTTACGGTGCTAGATGGCTTTCTTTATTTTTGTGTTTTCTTATTACGCCTCTACTGACCAAAAGTTATCATAACTCTGGTCGCGTATGGCGAGCGTTACCTTTTCACAGCGAGCCCAATTAACCAGCTCGTGTCATTTGTTCAATTAAACAAAAATTGACAAAGAATGCCAAGTGGAACAAGCTCGCATCAACTCGCAGGTGTTGTAGGTGTGCTCGTACTAGCGGGCCGGCCTAGAAGCTCGCATGTGTCTTCTCCTCGCATCATGCGACCTTGGGTATGTTTGATGGAGGGCTGTTCCCCCTGGGTCGCATTTATGGTCTTGCGGGCCAGGGTATGAGCTCGCATCGCGGGCCTATACCTCTTTTTATCCTCATCTTTTATATACTATGTGTTTATATTTGTCTAAGCGGGCCGTGGCCAGCTCGTTTCGCGTTCTTGGCGTCAAGCGGGCCGGGGCCCGACCTGATTTGTGATTTTAACATGTTAATAAAACAACTGTTCTGTCCTCGCATGGGTTCCCAAGGATGGGCTCCCCCTGCTGGGTATTTAATCTATTAACAGAATTTAAAATATCAAGTGCACAAATAGAGATTAATCGTTTATTCATAGATAATGGGAAGTGAAAGGAGTACATGCTTGTGGTCTCAGGGAGGCACCTATATGGCACTACCCCCCGAGACTTATGAATATTTTAAGATAATTCTAAGTCTGAAAAGAATAATATTACTGATAATACTTGCGAAGGTGCTCCGCGTTCCAGGCTCTTGGGATCAACTTGTCTTGAATATCATTGAGGTGGTAGGTTCCCTCCCAGAGCACCGACTTTATCTTGTAAGGGCCTTCCCAATTCGCTCCAAAGACTCCGTGACTCACCACCTTGGTGTTTGGCATGACCCGGCGCAAAACTAAATCTCCCACTTTGAAAGTTCGGGCTCGAACTTTACTGTTGTAATGCCTAGCTGTCCTCTGTTGATATGCCGCTATCCTGATCTGAGCATCTTCTCGAGTTTCTTCGATCATATCCAAATAGAGCCGATGATTGACCTCGTTTGCCTCTGAGTCATAGTTATCCCTTCGAAAAGATCCTGCTCCCACTTCTACGGGCACCATAGCTTCACACCCATACACCAGAGAGAAAGGGATCTCTCCAGTTGTGGTTCGGGGTGTAGTGTTTTAAGACCATAGGACCTGGGCGAGCTCCTCTGGCCATGCTCCTTTCTTCTCTTCAAGCTTTGCCTTTAAGGTATGCTTAATGATTTTATTAACAGCCTCTGTCTGCCCGTTACTCTGGGGGTGGAAGACTGCGCTAAAGCTCTTCTGAATCTCCAGCTGCTCACAAAACTCTCGCATTTCCTTGCTATCAAATTATTTCCCATTATCAGATATTAGCTTGTAAGGGATGCCATAGCAACATACAATAGCCCTGTATACAAACTCCTTGAGCTTTTTCGCTGTGATGGTGGCTAGGGGCTCGGCCTCTGCCCACTTAGTGAAATAATCTACCGCAACCACCGCATACTTGACGCCTCCCCTGGCCTTCGGGAGTTCCCCAATCAGATCAATTCCCCACATGGAGAAGGGCCAGGGGCTCATTAGGGATGTGAGAGAGGCCACGGGGCTGTTGTAATAATTGGCATATCGCTGACACTTATCACAAGCTCGGGAGAATTCAAAGGCATCTTTTTTCAGCGTTGGCCAGTAGTAGCCTTGACGGAGGATTTTCTGAGCTAGAGAGCTACCCCCCGAGTGATTGCCACAAATGCCCTCGTGTACTTCCCTTAGGATGTAGTTGCATTCATCTCCATCTATGCATTTGAGGAGAGGCACACTGAACCCTCTTCTGTATAGAATCCCGTCGTATATCACATAGCGGGCTGCTTTGTATTTTATCCTCCTTGCCT
Source organism: Apium graveolens (assembly GCF_009905375.1). Classification (NCBI taxonomy): domain Eukaryota; kingdom Viridiplantae; phylum Streptophyta; class Magnoliopsida; order Apiales; family Apiaceae; genus Apium; species Apium graveolens. Next base: position 64,156,431 of record NC_133656.1, read on the forward strand.
CATTTTTTTCGTCTGGAAGTGAACCTTCTTTTATGTATGCTAGAATAGGTGTCATCCACTTGGGGCCGAGCTCATTACTGAGGCTGCCCACCTCGTGCTCGGGCACACTGGGTTGTTTCTATATATCAAGGGGCACGGTCCCTAGCAAAGTGCTCTTGCGGCGTGAGCCGAGCTTAGCTAGCTTGTCCGCGCCTTCATTCTGCCCTCGCGGGATTAGTTCCAGCCTCATCTCGTTGAACCTCGCGATTATCCTCTGTGCGCACTTCAGGTAAAGCTCTGTTCTCGGCTCCTTAGCTTGATACCCCCCGTTTATTTGATAGACCACAATCATGGAGTCACTAAACACATTCAAATTCTCGACCTTCATTTCCAAAGCTAGCTTGAGACCGTTGATCAGGGCCTCATACTCGGCATCATTGTTGGTTGCATGAAAGGCCAGATGGGTCACACGTCTGATCTTGTGTGCCTCTGGGCTGATTAGCTCAATTCCAGCTCCTGCTCCATCACAGTTAGAGGCTCCATCCACAAATAGGCTCCACAATGGGGCACTATTTTGTCTCTCCAGTCCAACTTCTTCTGTTCTAGGTATAACAATAAGGGCTCCCGGCTCCACCTCTTGATGTGGAGGAAATTCTAGCAAAAAATCGGCCAGCGCTTGGCCTTTGATCGCAGTCCTTGGCTTATAATCCACCTCGAATTGGCCGAGCTCAACCGTCCACTTCAAAATTCAACCAGAAGACTCTGGTTTATGCATCACTTGTCTGAGGGGGTAGGAGGTTCGCACTTCTATCCTGTGTGCCTGAAAATAGGGCCTGAGTTTTCGGGAGGCCAAGATCAATGCATATGCTAGCTTTTCGAGGCTTGTGTATCGAGTCTCGGCATCGGCTAGCCTTTTACTCACATAATATACCGGGAGCTGGACACCATCCTCCTCTCGGACTAATACCGCACTTATTGTAAAGTCGGAGCCAACCAAGTATAGGATCAAAGTATCTCCTGCCTTTGGGTTGGACAACATTGGAGGGTTGCTGAGATGCTTCTTTATGTTCTGAAAGGCTTCCTCACATTCTTCGGTCCACTTAAAATCCCTCCCCGCTCCTTTAATTGCTTTGAAGAACTATTGGCATTTATTGGAGGATTTTGAGACGAAGCGATTCAAGGCAGCCACTCGTCCCGTTAAGCTTTGAACATCCTTCACCCGTCGAGGGGACCTCATCTCGAGTAGGGCTTGTATCTTGGCTGAACTGGCCTCAATGCCTCTATGGTTGACAATAAATCCCAAAAACTTCCCCGATTCGACCCCAAACACACATTTCTGGTGTCGCCGCTTGCTTGCTTTCTTTGGTCATCTCTTCTCCCTAAGATGAGCCCCTCCTTCCAGCGCCAATTGTTATAGGGAGAATTTCGTATAACAGTGGTGTGGAGGTTAATGGGCGGAACAAAGATTAAGGACGGTGTTTGAGGGGGGAGGAAGGTTGTTAGGTGGTGGCTGAGCTTGTATGTTGACTCCTTAAGAAAGAATAGGGTTTGTTATTCTCTGTCAAGTGTCGACCCATCTCTCATACAAGTGCCTACGTACCCTATTTATAGGGATCAACCCTCACGTAGTTCTTGGGGAACAAGTCACGTAGGCTAGGGTTAGGGTTCTCCAACCCGTACAGCCCAAGCCCACGATAAAGTCAGGCCTTCAGCCAATTAGTCACGTAAATCTCGATCGGCTCCACACGCTTCCTATAATCTCACGACATCTCCGTATCTCTTCCCATAATTATAGCAATAACCCGTGTCGGCCCCGAAATTTACGAGCAACTCAGTCATCTATGAGCCACTTTTCATGTCGAACACAAAGTCCTCTAATGCGGGCCGGCCTGGCGGCCTCGGCCCGCACCGCCTTCCTTTTTAACCAATAAATACAATTTTACCTTTGATTTCATAAGATGTGGGCTCATGGGCCCAGCCCGCATGTGGGCACTTGAGCCCAGCCCGCGTGTGGGCAACCGAGCCCAGCCCACGTGTGGGCAACCGAGCCCAGCTCGCGTGAAGTCATCTGAGCCCACCTCGCGTGTGGATAACTAAGCCCACCTCGCGTGCTATCATCTGAGCCCAGCTCGCGTGAAGTCATCTGAGCCCACCTCCCGTGTGGACACCTCAGCCCACCTCACGTATGGACACCTAAGCCCACCTCGCGTGCTATCATCTGAGCCCACCTCGTGTGTGGACAACCGAGCCCAGCTCGCATATGAGAGCCCAGATGGCAAATATGAGCCCAGCTTACATATGAGAACCCAGATGGAAAATATGAACCCAGCTCGCATGTGTGAGCCCAGCTCGTATGTGTGAGCCCAGCTCGCATGTGTGAGCCCAGCTCGCATATGAGATCCCAGATGGCAAATGTGAACCCAGCTCCCATGTGTGAGCCTAACTCGCATGTGTGAGCCCGGCTCACTTGTCATGAGCCCAGCTCGCATGTGGTCACGTGAGCCCAGCCCGCATGTGGTCACGTGAGCCCAGCTCGTATGTCACGAGCCCAGCTCGCATGTCACGAGCCCAACTCGCATGTCACGAGCCCAGCTCGCATGTCACGAGCCCAACCCACATGTGCTGGCCCAAGTCTTATTAATCCATGGTTCTAGCCCACACACGAGAGTCCAGCTTCTCAATGCACCTATAAGGACCTGTTTAGCGCCAATTGTTATAGGGAGAATTTCGTATAACAGTATTGTGGAGGTTAATGGGCGGAACAAAGATCAAGGACGGTGTTTGAGGGTGGAGGAAGGTTGTTTGGTGGTGGCTGAGCTTGTATGTTGACTCCTTAAGAAAGAATAGGGCTTGTTATTCTCTGTCAAGTGTCGACCCTTGTCTCATACAAGTGCCTACGTACCCTATTTATAAGGATCAAGCCTCACGTAGTTCTTGGGGAACAAGTCACATAGGCTAGGGTTAGGACTCTTCAGCCCGTGCAGCCCAAGCCCATGATAGAGTCAGGCCTTCAGCCAATTTAGTCATGTAAATCTCAACCGGCTCCACACGCTTCCTACAATCTCGCGGCATCTCCGCAATCCTTCTCGTGATTGTAGGAACAACCCGTGTCGGCCCCGAAATCTACGACCAACTCAATCATCTATGAGTTACTTTCCATGTCAAGCACAAAGTCCTCTAATGCGGGCCGGCCTGGCGGCCTCGGCCCGCACCGCCTTCATTTTTAATTAATAAATACAATATTATCTTTAACTCTATTAGATGTGAGCTCATGGGCCCAGCCCGTGTGTGGACAACCGAGCCCAGCTCGAGTACTGTCACTTGAGCCCTCTTCACATGAAGTCACTTGAGCCCACTTCGCATATGAGAGCCCAATCGGCAAGTATGAGCCTACCTTACGGGCGTGACCCAGCTCGCATGTCACGAGCCCAGCTCGCATGTTATGAGCCCAGCTCGTATGTCACGAGCCCAGCTCGCATGTCACAAGCCCAGCTCGCATTGGTCCATGATTCTAGCCCACACATGATAGTCCAGCCATACAATGCACCTAAAGGGACCTGTTTAGGGCCCATGACCGAAAGCGGGCATAACAACTAGAATTCTTTCAATTTTTGCGTGTGACAGGCAGGTTGTTATCAAACCACTTGATCTGTCTCAGAACACTTAATTCAACACTCTAGCATGCATTCAATCGATACAACCTTTTCTAATAATTTTACGTGCTGCCAAAACTGCTATGTAATATAAATTCATTGCATTTAATCATCCCAGAACAGAGAGCAACACTGATTGCAGGTTTAAGTAACACACTTATTTATGTCAAATTCCCATTAAGTTCCTAATTTACAATGGGTAATGAGGGACATATATTGATATCTTATCTCGATTCTGATATCGCAGTATAGCCACCATATTGTGTTCGTATTATAGACTTTGCTCAAAATTTTATCTTATTTATAGTCTACCTACAAGTCAAGGTTTTCATATTTATTTCCTCTTGATCATTCACATCGTCTCTGCCATTTTATATGGACATGATAGGTTTATCAAGGCTTAGAATTTCTGATCTAGAAATGTAAAAATACTTGGGATAACTCTTACTACCTGACATGTGGAAGTGGAGAAGATTGCTGCAGTTACGATAATATGAAAAGTTTGCCTGTTTGCGTGCCGTGTAAACAATAGCTTGCAACTGCAATACAGGAACATATACAAGCATGAATATTTATATGCATATTGTACCTATGGTTAGTTAGGTTGTTGAAGCCGTAATTGTTTTGAATTATTTTTCTGTTTTAGTACTTGGTAAATGGTAGTGAAATGTGAAATAGCCTAACTATAGCATGTTATTACATTTAAAATTGTTTGATTTGAGCTTTGAACTCCACTTTTTTTATTTTCTGCCACTAACGATTTTGAATTAGGGAACAAAAGAGACTTTAATTTTTCCCTCAAAAAAGGTTTGTGAACTATAAGATTCTTCTATATAAGGGTAATTAAAGACCATAATTTGTTTCTATATATGCGGAAAGTATGTAGAGATTATAGAAGTAATTATTCTTTTTATTAATTTATAGAGATAACTAAGTTACTTTGAAGCTTATGCGATACTTGGTGTTCTTTTGTAAAGCTTAATATAGAAGTATTTATTATTTTTGCTAATTTATAGAGTATACCGAAGTTACTAAATAAGAGTTCAGCAGGAACAAGAATGACAAATATTGATTTGTTAATGTCAAAAAGTCTGATTATTGATATAATATATCTGGGGCGATGAGCATATCCTTGCAATAATTAGTTCTCTATTGAATATTTAGCATTTACATTATTTGCCCTTCCAGAAATTCTGATTATACAGAATAAGCAACAAGCCCTGCCACTTGGAAGTAGGGTATGCTATAATTTTTATTATGCCAGTATGTTCTACTAGGAAGTAAGGTAGGAGATAAGTTTTAGTTACTTGGTTTAGCATATATCAATAAGCGAATGTATAACCCAAAGATAGATTTTTTTGTATTGGAACCCATGTAATATTTTATTCTTGCATGAACGAAGACCACAAATTTGAAGTCTATTTTCGTTTTGTATTGTACTACTTTTTCTTTTAGTTCAGATACAGACAATGGTCGTCAAGATAATTTTAGTTTGTAGGATCTTCAGCCAGCTTTGCTGTTACATAGGTTTCTGAATGAGTTCAGCTAATGTGATTTTTGAGCGGTAGGTAGTTTTGTCATCCACCATACAGAGCAGCTAAAGGTTCTCCTGTTCTTTTGTCTTAACTTTTATTCTTTATTTGACAATCTTTCTTTACTAATGACTTAATTGATTTCATTTGATCAGCATTGTTTAATTCCTTTCTTTTTTCTCTTTTCAGAAGTACGAAATACATATTACCAAATGGAGATGTTTTTTTAGGTAATTTAAAAGGGATTCTTCATCATAGAAATGGTAAATATACTTTGGTTAGATGGAACATTTTATGAGGGTGATTGGGAAAACGGAAAATTGACCGTTAAGGGAAAGGTTTCCTGTAATTTAAAAATTCATTATTTTTTAAAATTAATATGGTTAAGTACAACCATGGTACCATGGCTAGAATGGTAACTGGGATGCAACAATGTTTGGCTTAATTTGCTTAGAGCGAGTTTTGCTCTTTTAATGAAGCCACATGCCCATATTAAATAAATTCGACGGTCACCACTATATTAACAATTAATTGAATGACGAGGGTGGCTGTTGGTGCGAGTACAGTAGTTGTCTTGGCTGTGAAGGTTTAGTAAGCAAGTGGTTGCTTATCCTCATTATAGTTTTTAGTACTCCAGATATACTACTAAATTGGATCTTTTATGATAATTAAATACACGATTGGAAATATTTGAACAGAAAATGTAGATAGAATATATACAAAATCACGTGTAATATATAAATTTGCATGTATGATTTGCAGGCTGGATTAAGAAGATCCATTACCACTTTTGGAGGAAGCTGGCATTAGCAAAAATGATAGAAATAAGTAAGTTGAGTCGGAGGGTTTTTAAAAGGAGCATGGGTTAGAGAAATTTGACATGTGCTCCTATACATCGAGCATCTCAAGGATAATAGGACACCGGAATTTTCTGGAAAAGAAAAAGTTCCCAGGTTGGTAGAATTTAATTCTTTTCAAGAATTTATGAAGTTCAAAAGTGTGAGCTTTTAGTGCTATAATGCTTTTGGGTGGGTAATCAGGATCATCCATCTAGCTCTTAAGTGCCCTGGTTGTAGAGTTGTTCAATGTAATGGTTGTGTATATTGGTGTTGTTCATTACATATGAGACATATATATATATATATATGTATAATAAATGATGAATGAGCCCTAGGAGGAAATGGGCGAAATTGGAGAAAAAAGCATTATGAGATTAGATCTAACTTCTCGTTTTGAATCTAAAATGGAAGAGGACCTTGCGAAAAAGATGTGTCTACACTCTCATTCACATGTGAAAGAAGAAACTTTGGGGGTATTTGTACTGTAACTTATGTTTTCCCTTACCCCTTGTAATATAGTGTTCCTAATTTCCTATAAGCTTATAGTTCTATTTATTTTATATGATTTTTTCCAAGATGAATGCATTTTTGGATAGACAAGCTATGATGTATAGGTTTATCATTTGTTTTTGTCGATCTCCCAGATAGTATAGACTCGAGTGTGTTTTACAGATATTTCCACTGGTTGAGGCATACAAGTATTCAAAAATTGCAACAATGGATCATGTATTTGTGCTTATAGTTTATCTCAAACCTATTCCTGTTAAAACATGTGTGTACTGCAACTAGGTACAAAATTTTAAATGCTGATTTTTACCACAAAAAAACATATGTTTAATTTGCACAATGCGCGAGTAAACTGTTTGAGAAGAAAAAAAAACTCTAATTAGTACATGGATTATAATTTTCTTGCTGTACTTACTTAATTACTCCTATTAAAATGGTTAATCCGTGGTTAACAAACAGTAGGTCTAGACTCGATTTCTTTTAATGAATATAGGATATAAACTGTTCTCCTAAGCAAAAAACTATATAATCAAATATGTATAAAATTCTATAGATTCAGATTGATATTTTTTTGTAATAAGCTATATTAATATTTAAAAAATCAAGAAAATCTGAAATATTAGGTATTCTACTCTTTATAATTCTCTGTATCTCTACCTATGTTCATGAATTCTAGGATACAAACATTTAATTCTAAACATAAAATTAATGTACAATTAAGCTGAAGATATGAAGTCGTTTATTACTCATTTTTTCTTAATATTAGAAGAAAAACGTTTATTCAACACGTTATTGGTAATAATGCTCCACTCCAATAAAATAAATTGTAGTCATAATTGTTAAGTTTTTGAAGACAACTTTTTGTGATTATATTTAAATTTCTTCGAATTTTAATTATATCGATCTAAATATTTTATAAATATATTTTTAAATACCGCGCGAAGCGCAGTATTTTCACCTAGTGTATATATAAGGAGGATTGAGCATTGTTTAATATGAGTGTGTGACTTATGTCTTATGTCTTTTATATTGTTAGGGACTTTTGAATTATTTGGAGGGATGCATTGACCAGTTCTCCTCTGATGACACATCTTCATTAATTATCTTTCTTCTCATGACTGGGTAAGCACTTTTTCTAACATATGCACACATGTGTGTATTGCAAGTTTAGGTAATTATTATGTTAAATTTCAATGAATGTAAAGATGAAGTTCATATTTATATCACATAAAATTGATTATACATGTCTGAATTACTGTGTTGAGTTATTTGATTGAGTGTTTAAGCTCTTTTTGATGTTAAGTACTTTCCCGGATTACATTGTTTGTCTCGTGGATTGCTTGTAAGTGCTTAATATATACTAAACATATTATTTTTTTCATTGATTTTAAAAAGTTAAGATCTTGACGAGGCCCTTTCATTTGATTGTCATTTTTTATATTACAGCACAGAAGTGAAATCTCGCGATTGTGGATGGTTTACTGCATTTTAAAGTGTGTGATTCTGATCGAGTGTTATTAAAAATTAATGGATAATTATCTGCAAATTTTGGTTGAATTACTATACGTTAAATTATAATGATAAATAGTGTATCTTAGGACTGAGATAAGATGAATGCTACGAAGAAATTAAAAACAGGTTCTTCATTACATTGAACTTATAAAGCCATGATCTTGATAACACACTTTTAACTAGTCTCCGTTGTCTGATTTAATCCCCATTATTGCATCAATGCCACTGAAGTATAGTTGCGCTTTTGTTTGTTTTGTGGACTTAAAACAAGGTATTTATGGTTTTTATATTGTGCTTCTTGATTGCGTAGATTTGTACCATTTTTCATGTTATATATGTTTATCTTAGTGATATTACATGTCTGAGCAATGTATAAACATATTGATAGTGAATGTTTGATTTTGATGGCATCTTGGAAGTGTAACATATGTATATATCAAAGTTACAACACTAGTATTTTATGTTTCTTGGCATTGACTTTGATTGTGTGGTTTGTATCTTAGAATGAAAGTCAGTTAAAATAAATTTTAAAATGATATTTAAAAAGAAAGATTCTTTGTTGCTTTGAGTTTAAGGAATGTAGGATTTAACTAATTGCCAACTATCTTGTACTTTACTCTTTTCTGCATCAGTTGTGAAAATTCGTAATTCCTCAATTGTAAATGTGTTACATTTTTCTGGACTTAATGTGGTGCTTGAAAATATTGATTTGGCCGATTTATAGCATTGGAATTTGCTTTGTGATGTTGTCCACACACCAGTTTTGCCAGATATATGGGGTAGTTTAAAAGAAATATGGTCTGAGAGATGTGATACTACTTTTGGGGTGGGAGTAAATATTCAACCAAAATTTCAGTAGTAAATGTACAACATAATCTGCTTCTAGCATAGATTTGGATCCTCAGAGACAATAAACTAAATTGATCCGAAAAGCCCCATGCAAGAAACCTGTGTTGAGTTATCAAAAAAAAAATTAAAGCACAATATACTGAGCTACAACTACTAAATAACATAGTTTAATTTATTTTTGGTGGTGGAGAATGGATAAAATATACCCTGATCTTTGTTGTTTCTCCCCCCTAAAAAATATAATGGCTAAGCCATGGTAGGTTTTTGTTAGTTTAGATTTTTTCAATCAAACTTTCAGGCTTTGAGTGACAGTTATGACTATCTATGTTGTTTTGTTCTAAATCAGTTATCCAAAATCATAACATGCTGGCTCCAGTCCAAAAAATTTATGGCTTGTCATCATATATTAATAGTTGTATTTCTTTTCTTCTTTCACATATGTATTATATGTATACTTGAAGGGTGACGATGATAGGACTGAATCACTTCATTTATTATCTGTAGCAATTTTTAAATTTATAAAAACATTAAACCGTAGTGTTGGACAATTCATATATGAAACATAATATTATGTTGCTGAATATAGATTTAATATTAACCTTTTAAGGTGAGCTTTTAGGTTGTTGATTTGGGTGTCTTTATAGTGAAACTTAGGTGTGTTCATATGTATTCAGGTAACAGAGTAATGGTTGAAATTTTACCCATCTGATCAAGAAATTTAGGACATCTGCCTGTCATAGCTGTTTGTGAGAATTTGAAACCTCATTCTTTTATAAAAACTGTTAAGATGAAGATGTGAATGAATTTATTTAATTATTTTGATCACTATTTTTTGGACCATGCAATTTCTTAATGGCTATTATGTTCATCATACAAATAATTACCCCAATAAAGTGAACATGAAAATAGATATTATTGGAAGCACGGGTTCAGGAATTTAATTCAATTTAACTGAAAGTGAATTAGTGGAGCGAGAGTAAGAACAACAAACTTGTACGAAGGGACCAATTTAGATTAGAAGGAAGCTATTTAAGACACAAGAGAAACACGAATAAAGAAGATGTTGTTATTTAAAAAATAGAAAGATTTTAACCCACTTGAGATAAATAATATTCTAAAATGTCTGATAAAAATTGTTTTCTCATTTATTAACCTACTTAAGATAGAGAAATTTAAAAAAAAGATAGAGAATATTTTAAAATATGTTATAATTTAATTTTAAAAATGGTCAAGTTGGTCCTTTTTTTGTTAAACTTTAAACTTTCATATACCGATTGCAGCGAATGTAACTTTGTCCTTAACTTTTCACTGTAAAATATTTTAGTCTTTCTGGTAATTAAAAGGCTTGATGTAATGTAATTATTCATTTAAAATAACATGATAATATTTTGTAAATCAAGTCTATCAACACGTGAGTTAGCAATAAATATGAAATAGTTTTATTTGACTATTACAAAGCTTGGTGCGGGAGAAAAATGCTACAATACAAATATATTGATTATATTGATGCAATACAAATCTGCATTCAGTATGACATGTGCCATCATTTTACTAAGCAGCAAATTACTTAAAAATGAAATAAAAAATATTTTTTAAATTTCATATAATATATTTTTACTAATAATTTTCTCAAACCGCGCGAAGCGCGGTATTTTGACCTAGTTATAATAAATCTTCAAATCATTTTTAGAAAATTGAGTTTGGGCAAGGAGATTAGTTTTCCAAAGATTACCTAATTTTTAACGTGAAATATATTTGACATACAAAAACAGGAGAGTGTAATTGTAATTGTAAAAAAATATATACATTTACAAAAATCTTTCCATTTTATACCTTAAAAATATGGGCTTTTTTGAAAAATACCCAAGTCTAAAAATATTTTTGCAAAAATACTGTCATTTTTTTCAAAATTTTTCAAAATACTTTTTAATTTGCAAAAATATTATTTTTTTAAATTTTTTTGCAAAAATACGGTTTTTTGGCAACTGGAATCAACTGCATGAAAACTTTGACAAGTTTCCCCAACTAAATACAGCCTCAAATCAACCAAAAAAACTTTATTCAACTAGTTGCATATCTGGTTTATTTTGGTTGATTTTGGTTTATTTCGTATTTTTGCAAAAAAAATCAGAAGATAGTAAAATCGCAAATTTTTTTAGAAAAGTTAGTATTTTTGGCAAATTCTCTAAAAATATTTGCATTCCAGGTAAGTTTGGGAGTTTATGAAATAATCTCACGAATTTTATTGTCATGAATAAGATTAATGATAATAATTATATTTAAGACTTGATTTCAATTATATAAATAATAGTATTAGTTTTTTAGAGTGTTATACCCGAAATTTGGCATTGGATTGACTCGGGTCAAATGCGGCTTACATACGGTCAAAACCCGGTACTGAGTTGAGGACGTGTCCTGGCGTTTAGGACGCGCTGATACTTGATTTGATACTTCATTGACTGGCGATAGCGAAGCTTGGACCTGGACGCGCCCACTTTTGGTAGACGCGTCAACGTTAGGAAAATTACCTGGTAAATGTGATCTTGTAGCAATGGAAGTGGGAGGATGCGTTTGTCTCCTCTAGGACGCGTCCTGTGGTTTTGAATGTTATAAGGAACGATTGGTGAGGAAACAGGGTTGGATTTATGAAGGTGAGGATGCGCCCAATGGGTTAGGACGCGTCCTGTGTTTGGTCTATATACTTTTGATATTGAGTTCTGGACAGAGCTTGCATGGGGAGGAGCAATGGAAGTTATTTTTACTAATGTATTTGTTGCAGGTACTCTTTGAAGAATTCCCTCATTGAGACGGTCAAGGAGGGGGATGTCCGTGAAAAGCTAGAAGGCCTCCAGGAGTATGCCTGATGATTGAAGACCTCCTCCTGTATTCAACGGGTGTCCTCGTTGGGGATGCGGGGTTAACTTTGGTGTGTGCTTTGGGATCTCTGTTCTTGTATTCAACAGGTGTCCTCGTTGGAGAACTTTGGAGTCATCCTGCACTTTGCACCCAAGAACTTGGGATCACCTGTCCTGCTATCTAGTGGGTTATCCTCATTCGGGGGACAGGGACGCGTCTGGCACTTGGGGTGAACCGTGGCTATACCTGCGTTCGTAAATCAAGGGAGATAACTGTAGCGGAGTGTTATCCTTGCGCAGGGAGATGCACTATCCGTGAAGTCCTGCGATTACGGATGAGCCTTGGGCTTTCGCGGTTGGGCCTCATAGTTGGACATTCCTAAAGCTAGCGGAAGACGGATATTGGATGGGCTTCTACTGGACTTAGGAATAAGAAGTCTAAACCCATCAGACTTCTTATTCTGCGAGAACTACGTCAGGCTTGATCCCTATATAAAGGGTACGTAGGCATATTGAGAGGGTAAGAAGTTGAGAGCTGATAAGAGAGCCACCACTTACTCTGATCAATCTCAGCCTAAAACAACCACAATCAACCACACACCGCTTAAGTTTTCGGCAAAGAACCACCGTCACAGATCTTAGTTCCGGCGAGAAACCTCAATCTTTGTTGTTACCAGATTCCCCCGTCAACAAATTGGCGCTAGAAGGAGGGGTGCTAATTAAGGTCGCAATCTTAGGAGGAAAAGATTTCTTACAATCGTGATGGAAGTTCTTATGATGGAAGTGACAGCAGGTTTGAAGGAGAAGGCGGGGGGCGCTATACTCGCCATGAACCTTACGTTCCCAGAAACATGGCGGATCCACCAAGGGCTCCGGATGTAGGGGAACACCTCCAGTTCTCATCAGCAATGCTGATATATTGGAGCAATTGTATAGTATGGGGGATACTCTTAACAGTTTTAACTCAAGACTGAACACGGTGGAGCGTCGAAGAACGAGGAGAGGTCGTCGTTTCCCCCGTCACGGTCATGCCTTGGGAAAAGCCCCTGTAGTTGAAGGAGATACCCAGGGGAGCGGGGAGAAACCGCGAATCACTTTACGGCGCTTGGAGTACTCTGATGATGTAGAGCCTATTGTGGAGCTTGCGGATGAGGACACTGATGGCAGAGAAAGGCCTCGCCTGGGTAACCAGGTAATGCCACACCCACATAGGTCTGGGCATACGATGGACGAACGTCGTCGTGCGGAGAACACTCAAAATCAAGACGAGGAAGGAAGGGATCTTTCAGCCTTGAAAAAGAGGCTTGGCATAAGATTGGAAGACGACGATTTGAGGATATTACTGGTAGAATGGCAAAAAGAAGGAAACGCCGGAGAAGCGAGTCCCCGTGACACGACGCGTGTGCCCCCCGCATTCCAAAGGGATGATGGGGCTTCCCACAGTTGTTCCCGTAGCTTCCCACACTGCTACTGGTAATGGGTCTGGGGCGCGTCCTAATGACCAGGATGGCGGGCGAATTCAAGTAAGAATGCAGAACAATGATGAAATTCCGCGACGCGGTCAAGATGAACCTCGCGTACAGAAAAATATTCAGAACTAAAATGGTAACATGCCACAACAGCCTAATGTTCAAACCATTCCTGGGGTAGGGACGTTTAATGTGAACGACCTCAAGAGGTTGCTCAACCATCTTGAGGGAGGAAAAGTAACGGCGACTGCGCAAGCTCCTTCTCCTTTTGCTGCTATCGTGAGGGAGGCGCAATTGCCCGCAGGATACAGGAACGCAACCAATGACTTGCGTTTCCACGGGAACTCTGATCCTGTGGAATTTCTGGGGCGTTTTAACATTGAAATGGACGTATATCAAGTACCTGATTTGGCTCGATGCCGTCTCCTAGCAGCCACTTTCAGAGAAGGCGCTCAGCAGTGGTTCCAAAAACTTGGTCCAAGTGTGATTACATCCTGGGAACAGATGAAAACTTTGTTTTTGACACAATTCCAAGCCGCGGTAAAGTACACACCACCTGTTACCACGCTGGCTAATGTGAAACAAAAAGAAGGGGAAAGTTTGACTCCGTATTTCAAGAGGTTTAATGTAGAATCCACTTTCGTGAGGGGTGCAACTGATGAAACACTGAAAATACTGCTTATAGCTGGTTTGCATGTGGGGACATATTTTTGGAAGCACTTGCAAGGGAAGGACCCAGTGTCACTAGCTGATGTGCTTACGCAGGCGGAGTCATTCAAAGCAATCGAGCAGTCGCTTGCAGAAACAAAAAAGAATGACAATACCCATAACTCCAAGGGGCGATCCAAGAGAAGGGACAGATCCTTGAGCCCAGATTATCGGCGAAATGCCAGAAGCCCTAACAGGGTGAACACTGTGAGCTCGCGGAGAGAATGGAGCCCACCGTCGAACTACGAGAGAAGGGTAAGCAATTATACACCACTGGCAGCGTCCATTGATCATATCTTCGAGGTAAATAAGGATAGAGGGATCTTCAAGAAGCCCGACCGTCTAACTTCATGGCAGAGCAGAGATAAAAAGAAGTATTGTGACTACCACGAGTCTACTGGCCATGAAACCCATGAGTGTCGTCACCTGCGGGATGAGATTAAGGAATTGATCAAGGCCGGATACCTAGGAGAATGGATTGACAAGGTGAAGCGACGCAGGGGACTTGATGACAAGGGTAAGGATGAAAGACAGCCCCCGCGGGCGGAGGATGTTGAAAAAACAGCAGAGGTCAAGTTTCAGAGGGCTGGCAGTATCAGGGCAATTTTTGGAGGACACCCTTTCGTTGGTGATAGTAATCGAGCACTGGAGAAAAATGCGAGAGAAGCGCGACATCCACCGCTCACCAACATCCATAGCTTGGAAGATAGACCCCCGAAGGTCTTTAAGGGAGAGTCCGCTGATATTACGTTCAAGAAAAAAAAATCTAGGTGGGTACATCATCCTCACAATGATGCGCTGGTGATTACCATGCTTATTGGGGCAATGAACATACATAGAGTCTTCTTGGATAATGGGAGTTCTACAAACATCTTGTACTACAGCACCTACAAAAAGCTGGGTTTCCCAGATAGCGATATCTATTTCGAAGATGCGCACGTCTATGGCTTTACTGGGGAAGCAGTGAGAGTTATGGGTTCGGTCAGGCTTCCCGTCATGCTCGGGGAAGGAGCTTTGTCGGTTACCCAAATGATAGATATCAAGGTGCTAGATCAGGATTCCGCGCACAATGTGCTGGTCGGCAGACCCTGGTTGTGAGCGTTCAGGGTGATAACCTCGATACACCACTTGATGATAAAGTTCCCAACGCCAAATAGAGTTGGCAGTCTGAGAGGGTCACAGTATGAGTCACACGACTGCTATCACAAGACTGTCAAGGAATTCCATAGAAGAAGGTATGAAGGGAAAGGTCTCCCATTTGAGGATGTAGAAGATATTCATACGAAACCAAGTGGAGAGGTCCATGCCCACTATTTCGTTGAAGGCCCCGAAAAGGAAGAAACCTACATCTCTGGGAACTCTTTTTTGACACGGGGACGTGTTTCGAAGATCCGTAGCGTGGAAGAAGTGGTGGTGAACCATACAGAGGCGATCATACAGAAAGAGGTTAACGGGGAAAAGTTGGAAGGAAGAAGTGAGATTTTGCAAGGTCTTGGGAATAACTTCAAGGTGGATGCTCCTCGAAAGAAGGACGCGCCCTTGAATAAAATTGAGGTTGATGCTCCTCCAAACGAGGACGCGCCCTCAGATGCAAAAGTGGAAGTCGAAGACCCCCGAGACTTTGATTTCGATTTGGATCCCAGGATCCCTATGCCCGCCGAAAAGACGGGACCGACCGAAGATACAATATCTATTCCAGTTGATAAAAATGACCCGAGCAAGGTTTTGAAAGTGGGATCCCAGTTGGATGATGAGATGAGAGGAAGTCTTACCCGCTTTCTAATTGCAAACCTTGATGTCTTCGCATGGAGTCATTCAGATATGATAGGAATCGACCCAGAAGTAATGTGTCACCGTTTGAATATCCTCCTGAATTGCAAGGGCATATGTCAGAAACGCCGCCCAGTAAGTGGAGAAAGGGCGATAGCATTAAAAGAAGAAGTAGACCGGTTGTTGGAGGTGGGGTTGATCAAAGAATCGGTCTACCCCGAATGGCTTGCAAATCCAGTACTGGTGAAGAAACCGAATGGGAAGTGGAGGACATGTGTGGATTTCATATATCTCAATAAGGCATGTCCAAAGGACAGCTTCCCGCTGCCAAGAATCGATCCGTTGGTTGACGTGACGGCGGGGCATGCGTTGTTGAGTTTTATGGATGCATACTCCGGTTACAATCAAATTCCGATGTATGGCCCCGATCAAGAACATACATCCTTTATTACGGACAGGGGGTTATACTGTTACATAGGAATGGAATGTCGTTTGTTTTGATTAATGCTGGCGCAACCTACCAGCGGTTGGTAAACATGATGTTCAAGTATCAAATCGGGAGAACTATGGAAGTGTATGTGGATGATATGCTGGTAAAGTCTGAGGTGGCGAGTGACCACATCAAGCACCTGGTGGAGATGTTTAACATTCTAAGGAGGTTTCGTATGAAATTAAATCCGCAAAAGTGTATGTTCGGCGTGGAGTCGGGCAAGTTTTTCGAGTTCATTGTCAACCACAGGGGAATTGAGGCCAACCCCGCAAAGATCAAGGCATTAATGGATATGAAGTCACCCACCAATGTGAAACAGGTGCAGAGTTTGACTGGGAGAATCGCCGCATTAAATCGATTTATTTCCAAGTCATCCGATAGATGTAAGGAATTTTTCAAGGCAATTAAATTAGCAGGAAAAGACTTTGTATGGACGTCAGTATGCGAAGAGGCTTTCAAAAGAATCAAGGAGCAACTGGAAAACACTCCCATGTTGTCAAAGCCGTTGGATGGGGAAACTCTAATAATGTACCTCGCAGTGTCTGAATATTCGATCAGTGCAGTTATGGTAAGAGAGGAAGATGGGCAGCAATCTCCAGGGTACTACGTGAGCAAGCGGTTACACGATGCTGAAACTCGCTACACAAGCATGGAGAAACTGATCTACGCCCTGATTCTTGCATCAAGAAAATTGCGGCCATATTTTCAGGCCCATAGAATTGAAGTTCATACAGCGTACCCGCTGCGACAGGTCTTGCATAAACCAGAGTCATCAGGCAGAATGCTAAAATGGGCTGTGGAGTTGGGACAGTTTGATTTGGAATATGTGCCCCGAACAGCGATAAAAGGGCAAGCCTTAGCCGATTTCTTGTTGGAATTTGATTCTGAAATTGATGATAAAGCTTTGGTAATGTTACATCCACCTCGTGCCGAGGAGTCTTTGAAGGAGTTTCCACATCCTTGGTGGATCTTACATGTGGATGGGGCGGTTAACAATGGAGGAGCAGGTGCGGGTATAGTACTTGTGTCTCCAGAAGGCCACCATCTGATGAGCGTAATTCATTTCAAGTTTTATGCAACCAATAATGATGCGGAGTATGAAGCGCTGATTAATGGCCTGAAAATCGCTTTGGAAATGGGGGTGCGAAACTTAATTGCAAGAAGTGACTCAGGGTTGGTAGTGAATCAGGTGAACGGGGGATTTCAAGCGCGAGGCCCGCGAACAGAATTATATTTGAGATGTACACAGCGCCTGACTGGAATGTTCAAAGAAGTTAGATTGGAATGTGTTCCGCGGGAGAAGAACAGTAATGCGAATGCTCTGGCAAAAATGGGGTCGCAACAAGAGGCTGTGTTGTTAGGATCCATCCCCCTTGAAATCCAGGAGGTTCCTAGTATCCCAGAGATAGAAACTATGCAAGTGGATGAGGCTCCCAAGGAAACATGGATGACGCCCATTCTAGCTTACATTCGCAAGGGAATACTCCCCGAGGATAAGTTTAGGGCTCGCCGACTCTGCTATTAGGCTGCAAGATATGTGATATATGACGAAGTCCTATACAAGAGAGGGTTCAACCAACCTCTGCTTAGGTGTGTTCAAGAAGAAGAAGGAAATTACATCCTAAGAGAAGTACATGAAGGAATCTGTGGCAATCACTCGGGGGGTAGCTCGTTGGCAATGAAAGTTTTGTGCCAGGGATATTATTGGCCCACAATGAAAGAAGATGCTACAAATTTTGTCAAGGCATGTGATCACTGCCAGTGCTTTGCAAACTACTCATCTATGCCGGCGACACTCTTGACACCTATGGCAAGCCCGTGGCCGTTCGCCATGTGGGGAATTGATCTTATCGGAGAATTGTCGAAAGCTAAAGGAGACGTCAAGCATGCAGTGGTTGCGGTCGATTACTTTACTAAATGGGCGGAAGCTATGCCACTGGCTACTATCACCGCAAAGAAAATCAGAGATTTTGTTTTCAACTCCATCGTATATAGGTTTGGAATCCCTTACAAGCTTGTCTCCGAAAATGGAAAGCAGTTTGATAGCAAGGAGGTGCGACAACTATGTGAGGAGTTGAAAATCAAGAAGGAGTGTGCAGTGGTCTATCATCCTCAAAGCAATGGACAGACAGAAGCTGTTAACAAAATAATAAAGCATACCCTCATAAACAAACTGGAGGAACGCAAAGGGAATTGGCCTGAAGAACTCCCGAAGGTGATGTGGTCATACAACACTACGCCACGATCTACTACGGGAGAAACGCCATTTATGCTGAATTACGGCTACGAAGTTATGGTCCCCGTGGAAGTTGGATCGGGATCACTTCGCAAAGATTGTTACAGGAAAGAAGATGCTGAGGTTAATCAAAGGCTTCATTTAGATCTCTTAGAGGAGACGAGGGAAAATTCTCAGCTAAGGCTAGCGGCGTATCAGCAACGCGCCGCAAGGTATTATAACAAGAAGGTAAAAGGACAATTGCTGAAGGTGGGAGATTTGGTACTTAGGAAAGTGATGCCCAATACAAAGAACCCCCAACATGGAGTGTTTGGAGCTAATTGGGAAGGACCGTACAGAATAAAGTCCATCCTGTGGAAGGGGACTTATCACCTTGAAGATATGGAAGGGAAGCTGGTTCCGCGAGCTTGGAATGCGGAACATCTCCGAAAGTATTACCAGTAAGGCGCGGTTTTGGCCCCTTACGTATCTCTTTTATTATTTTGGGTTATGCCCGGATTATAGGCTAGAATTAAATAAATTCCTCCTAGCCTAGGGGGGTAGTGCATGTACTACTTACCTTGGAACTAGTTGAAGGGTCATTTTTTAGAATTTATCTCCCCATAGAGCATAGTAGCCATGGGACTGGTGCACTTTTGACACCAGAGCACATTATAAATAAAATTTTTGAAATTTTTTTCAAAAAGTTATTTGCTTTGATTACTTGGTTGTATGACGCGTCCTAACTATAGGACGCGTCCTGATTGATGGTTTTATGAGAATGCTAACTAAATTAATGGTTGTCAAAATGATCAATAAAACTCAAGTCAAAGTGGAACTAGGAAGTGTACTATTTCCAAGAACGCGCCCAAGTTGTCTTGGTTGATGCTCTTTGGACTGAATGTTACTGTAACTTTGGCAAAACATGATTCAAAAGGAAAAGTCCTTGTTTAGAACGCGCCCTACCTGAAGGAGGATGAGTTTTGGATCAAAGGTGAGGTGCGTCAAGGCCATAAGACGCGCCCAATTGTGCCTTATGCCTTGATTAAATACGCAGGTATAACATGGTGCCATGCTCATATGTTTTTGCAAACAAAAATATTCATTAAAGAATTAAAAGACGCGTCTAGTCAAGGAGGATGCGCCCAAGATGGTTATTTGCTTGACTTGTGATAGTCAAAATAAGACGCGTCCATGTGAATGGCAAAATAGAATGCTTAAGTAAAAATATGCATGTATAAGACAAAAAGGTTTTTATAAAAAGTGCAGGCGAATGAAGTTCAAAAATAGATACTACAACTTGCAAGGCTTCAAGGGGCCCGCACCCTTAAAATAGTTCAAGTACATAAAAGATAAAGGACGCGTCCTAAGCAGGAGGCGCGTCCTGTGGCTTGTCTTGGCCTTCCGCAGTGGGAGGCTGAGTCTGAAGTGGAGCAGGATCATGGGACGCGTCCTCTTCCTCTAAACCCAGAAAAATCCTTTTGTTCTTGATGGAGTCTGCGGCCATGACCCTGAAATCATTTACCCATATCTGGGTATCTGCATCAAACTTTGAAAATGTATACTCTGGGTCGTTGGCAATGAACCCAGAGCACCATTCTTCAAATCCAGCCTGGAAGCCGTGTTGGTAAACTAGCTTCTTCTCCTCTGTCCATCCATGCAGCCTATCATCATTTAGGGTGTCAAGCTCCAGCTGCATAGTGGAATTCAGCGCAATGACACTGTCCATTTGCTTCTCTATTGAGGAGATATTGCCTTCAAACACAGCTTTTTCCGTCTCTAGACGCGTCCTCTCCCCCTCCAGACGTTTGATATCAGCATCTTTTTCTTGGACAAGCAGGATAATGTATCTCTCCAGGGATTTGACCTTGTCTTCGGCCTGGCTCCTTGCAGTGTCGGTAGCAGCAAGACGCGCCCTAAGCCTTGCAACCATATTGGCACTCTGCCTGGCATGCAGGTGAAGCTCGGCTGCAGACCTGACCATAGCCTCCTCTGTTTGTTGCTCAGTCCTGAAGGTCCAACCTCTCACTTCGTCCTCGGAAAAGTCACCAACTGAAGATGCGCCCAGGTATCTGAGGACAAAAGACTGGTCATCAGGAATAGTTTTTTGACGCTTTGAGGGCGCGTCCTCTACCTTCTCGGGAATGTCAAACACGGTAGTGTCGATTATCTTTGGTGGAGGAGAAGGAGTTGCAACAGGAGGTAGGGTTTTTGCCTTCGGGTCAACCTTTGTAGGGGCCTGTTTCCTGGCCCTTAGCTTTTTTGAGGCCCCAATTACGAAACCTTTGGGGATAGAGGCCATGTCTGAGATATAAACAAAAAAGTATTAGTTAAGCACAAGAGGACGCGTCCATATTATGATGCTACATGCATGAAAAGATGGCAATCAAAATAAGTAAGTGTGTAAAGATATAACAAGGAAAATGAAAGACATGAGTAATGCATATGTGTGTCATGCAAAGAATGACGCGAACATATTGGCTATGACAGATTATGGAAAAACATAAGTCGTGGGAATATAAAACAGGCCGGACGCGCCCTTAGCAGGTGTATGTGTGTGAAATATTTTTTATTTTTATGAAAGTTGACATTTTTCGAATGGGGAGCTAGTTTTTGTAGCTGTGGACGCGTCCAAAACTTATGATGCGTCCTCCCTCACTTAAATTTACCTTGTTCTAAGTCAAATTGCTTACTAATGTCGATTTCGATCACCTCTGTAATAACCCCAATTTTTGAAAATTTTTGAAACCCTTATGAATAGTGTTTTTGCTGAATGAGAAAACTTTTCATGCCACATTATGTAGGGGTTCTGTTATGGATATTCTGAGATTTTATTAGTACTCTATATGGTATATAAGTGTATGTAAATATCGTCAGAATCCAATTCCGAACACTTTGATTTTTCCCGGAAATCCACTAGATACGGAAAGAATTGAGTATAAGGTAACAGGATAAAAAGGATTTAAATTAAAGGAGTATAAGAGAGGATCATAAAAGGAATTTAATATATTGAGAAAGGTTAAGGAAACCTAAGTAATAAGATCCCGGGTATGATCCCTCAAACGATAAACGAAAACGAAAGTTAAGCGAACCGTATAACAGATCAACGGTCATTAGGCAAGCAATTAGGAAGTTAATCAAAGAGATTAGAGGGGAGGATGTCATCCAACCAATGAGAAGAGGACAAAGAGGGAAAGATGACATCATAGCATGACATAAGCATGACATGGGAAGGAAGGAGATGTGGTTGAAGTAGAACCACACAAAGTTCAAGGTTAATAAGGTAATCAACCAAAACAAATCAAAGCAAAACACAAAATCATTTCTTTCATTCAACCAAGAGTTGCTCTCGGCTTTTTCATTTTTTAAGAAGCAAGAATTTCAAAATCCAAGATTCAAGCTTCCTAAATTGGTAAGATAATTCCCTAGTATTCCTTATGCATAGTTATGGCCATATTATGAGTTTAAGCCACCAATTCATTCTCTATCTTCTCCAAGAAATCAATGAATAAGACAATGAATAGTGATTTCAAGGTTTTTAACTTGATTTTTCTTGCTTTTCCTTTAAGATCCAAGCATTCCTAAGACTCCTCAAGGCTTCTTAAGGCTTCCATGGGCATTCCAAAGATCTTTCACGGATTAAAAGCTTCAAGGAAGGTATAAACTCCAAACCCTAGCTTTAGTTTTGAGTATTTAGGAATGGTTATGAGTAGTATAGTATATGTGAAGCATGAAGCTTGTTTGTTTAGAGTTTGGGTTGTAGTGGTACTGGTATGAATGTTGAATCTTGTTGATTTGTTAAAGGAATTAAGTATAGTTTAAATTCATGATGAGAATAACATAAATAGGAAGAACTTGAGGTGTTGGGGCTGTTGGAGTGTGTTTTGTATGGATGTTGGTTGTATGATTGATTTGTGGTTGAATTGTGGTTGTTTTGTAATGGTTTAAATTTGGGAAATCGCGTAAACATAGCCGTCGTAATGTCCGATTTACTTTAGACTGCTTTTGTTCATAACATCAGAACCATTGAAATCACTGCTAGATTTTGACCATTGCCATGTTTAGATAGTGCATGTTATGAGCTTCGTTTTGATATGTAGTTCGTTTGATTCCGATGCACGGTTTAGGAGAAACGACCGTTTTAAGTAACGGCGTTTCGCGAATGAAACTTTTCCCTCACCTTACTTTGAAACCTAGTTTAAAGACCTTAAAGGACTAATTGAAGTATGAAACAATTATGGTAAGTGTGTTAGGCAGTTGGTAAGACACTCGTGAAAGAATCTCCTTAAAACTCGTAATGGTTAATTTATTAAAAATAGTGGAGCCAAGGGTACTCGAGTGACTTAAGAGAATTAGTAAGCGCAAAGCGAGCGTTAGAGTCTAAGTTGGTTAATTTATAGATTTACAAGTGACTTTGGTTTAATTCCAACTTACTTGTTGTTTATAGGTTACCAGACTCGTCCCGAGCCATTTGTAACCCCCAGTCGCTCAGGCAAGTTTTCTACCCGTTATACTATTGTTGTGATGTATACACTTGTATATGCATTATCTTGTAATAGATGCATGATGGTTATATTAGCAAATTCTTGCGATATATTGTAGCATGTGATATGGTACATATGCATGCCTGTTTCGTATTCTTACCATATATATCTGTTGGTTCAGTTGATAATACCTATGCTAGAGAATAGCGGTAATTTGCATATACCCTTAGTATAGCGACCCAAAGGTGAAAACATTTTCTAAAACCGGGAGTCGAGTATCCCGAGTAGATTTTATATATATATTTATTTATATATATATGGTTATAGTTTTCAAAACTATTAATCGAATAGGGTTTATTCGATAACTTTATTTTATTAATGAATATTATCTTGAATATTTATTCGAGGACTTATGACTCCTTTATATTATTTATTGAATATTACTTGGATATTCATTTGAGGATGTATGACTCCTTTATTTTATTTAATGAATATTATTTATAATATTCATTCGAGGTATTATGACTCCGCTTATTATTTATTAATATTCTTTATTTTATTAAAGAATAATGCTCGATAATCAAACTTACTTTTGATATTCAAATAAAGATATTACTTTCGTATAAGTATATCTTTGATTATTTACTATTCATTTCAAGTATAAGTTTTCCAACTTCTACCTCAATTATTCTTTATGGGAATATTATTTAAATAATAATATTCAGATATTTCTTTATATTGAGACTGATTTACTTTATTAAATCAACATTATTCCAAACACTCTTTAAAGTATTTTCAAGTCTTTAAAATGATTTTCAAAAGTTAGAGCGGATCCCAAAACTCATTTTTATATTTAAGATCTTCCTTTTAAAAAGGGGATTTAAATACTCGCTCAAAACCGGAGGGATCCGACTCTGTGGTGTATTTTATATTCGCAACAAGGTTGTTGTCTTGATAAAAGAGTTTTTGATTACTTACCCAACACTCGGAAAGTAAAATTCTTCGAACAAGTTAATCCATTAACAGGCATCGCCTGGGAAATATCGGTGAGTTTTCCTTTCCAACTAGATACGACTTCTTGGTGGAGCCGTATCAACAAGTTTCTACTTGGGGAAAGTGGGGACGAGCTTTACGTTTCAGAGTCATGGATTTCATCTGAACTAGGAGTGGCGTAAGTGGTCGAGTAGCGCCGGCCCAGCCTTATTATATTGGCCCAAATGGCCTGGAAGTTCCGCTAAGGCGGTCCATTCCTTAGGAGTTCAGTGTTCGGTTGACAAGTAAATCCGACAGGTTCTCCTCTACATGTAGAAAAATGGTGGGGTTGCACTACTACGACTGATCATCGTAAGTGGTCTTCCTGGCGCGGCAAACTCCCGTAATGAGTTCATCATCCAATTGGATATTTCTGCAACACTACCCAGAGCACTTCGATAGAAAGGCTACGGTTGGGCGATTGTTGAGTGTTTGCAGGGTCAAGTTTTCAAAATGATGTTTGCATCAAATGAAGTATCTCATAACTTCATTTTATTTTGATGATATTTTAAAAGATTTAATCTATTCAAATCTGGTCTTGTAGTCTCATCTATGTGATGAACTTTTGAAACTATTTATAACTTGAACGGTGGTAGTTCAAGTAGTATTTGGAAAAGATATAAGTATATTGGAGTATCTTGTAACTTCACCTTTTAAACTTATATCTAGTTAATGGTTGTCTTATGAATGACAAAGACTTTCAGAAAAACGTTGAGACAAGGTTAGATATATGAGATCACCTTGCAACGATATTTTTTTATACAGTTATAAACTGGAACTTTGTGTATATTATACATGGAAGAGGACTTCCAAGATTTTGAAAAGTATATATGTATATATACTGAATATTTTGCGACTTGGTCGCGTTATGATATCAGCTTGGTTCATTTCTTTTGACCAAGACTTTCATGAGTACTATGAGAATGCTCATATATTGTTAATCATTATACATATTATTTTGGCGGGCTTATTGCTCACCCTTGCTTTCTTCTTTCATCACACAATAACAGATAGAAAAGATGAACAAGACCAAGCTTCCAATTCGCAAGCGGTTAGAAAATGTTCCGCAGTTTTCTGGAAGTGTTGATGCCGCCGTAGCTGAGGTAGGAGCTACCAATAGGCTAGGTTTTCAACTATTGATGAACCAGACTTATGTATAATATGAATTGTAATAATGGCAAAGAAATGTAAATTTATTCAGAACCTTCTTGAGGTGTAATGGCTTATTATGTGGAATAAAATGACTTGTGTTATTTTTTTGGTATTCATCTCTGAGACTATAACGGGTTGTGGTGTGTGTTAGTGTGGGGTCACAACATAAGGTTATTTATTATTAATTAAGTGAAGTGATAATGTGGAAAGAAAGACCGTGACGACCCGGATCCCTGACCCCGGATCTGGGGTTGTTACAGAAATGGTATCAGAGCCAAGCGTTATAAACCTCAGAGATGATATGACATTAAAATAATAAGTTCACTAAGATAATAAGAACTCTTGCCAAGTTCATAGTCGGGCTACCTAACGTAGTACTGACAGTTAAAACCCTTATGGGAACCCTTATAAATATCGTGATAAAAGCGTAGTTCGTTATCGTACATGGTAGCGGGACTCCGGACCCTGAGGTTGAGGAGCAACAACGCGATGATGTTTCATTAGTTATTGGAGATCAGATTGTGGATCCAATAGAGCGTCCTAACGCAGGACCAGATGATGTTCATATTGAGGATGTAGCGGTTGAGGATGTTGTCCTAGAAGGGATTGTTGCTAAGGAGGATCCCGTGGGGGATCCTGAAAAGAATGAATAAATGACCACTGATGAATTAATGACCATGGTTAGGTCGACTACCAGAGGTAGGATTGGTCGGTCACTACCGGAAGTTCGTTCAAGTTTGTAAAGATAGTAGCCCCTTTAACGCGACTTACTCGTAAGACTGAGAAGTTCGAATGGACAGAGAAATGCGAGAACAACTTTTAAGAACCGAAGCAAAGGTTGGTGATGTTCCCTATGCTGGCATTGCCGGATGGAAAATGAGATTTTGTGAAGTGTAGTGACGCTTCGCATAAGGAATTAGGGTGCTTCATATACAGCACAGCAAGGTAATCGCGTACGCGTCAAGACAATTAAGGGAATATAAAATTTGATATCCCCACCCATGAGCTTGGGCTCGTGGCAATTGTTTTGCCCTAAAGATTGGAGGCACTACTTGTATGGAGAAAAGTGCGAGATTTACACAAGCCATAAGTGCTCTAGTACATTTTCATGCAGAAAGAGCTCAATATGCGCCAAATGAGGTGGTTAGAGCTAATCAAGAATTATGATTGGGAGATTCTTTATCATTCAGGGAAAGCCAATGTGGTGGCTGATGCCCTTAGTAAAAAGGAGAGACTCAAGATAATAATGTCTTTGGGAGAGTTTATAAGAGATTTTGAGAAAATGGAAATAGAAGTGAAGGTAACCGGAGCCGGTACCGAAAAGTTGTTTGAGATTGCAATACAGACCGAATTATTGGAAAAGAACATATTGTGCCAGAAAGAGTGATGAATGAAGGCAGAGAGCCAATAATTAGATAAAAGATTAATACCGAGAAAAATGATAAGGGAATAATGAGGTATTCCTACAGAATTTGAGTTCCAAACGTTCAAGAGCTTAAAGATGAAATCTTAGATGAAAGCTAGTTTGAGGAATAAAATTTAGAGCAAACCCTGAACGTGATAGTCATGGAGGTCGCCATCAAGATAAAAAGGAACCCATAACATAATGAAGTGGAAAACAAGGATTTTTAACGTATAAGATAACCCCGATTATGGGAGAAGGTTGGAACATTTCATACTGAGAAAACAGAAGTTGAACAAGATAGGGAGAATCAGAATGGTACTCCTATTGGGCAATTCATGGACCTGTCTAAACAGAACTTATACTTTATTCCCAACCACCACCTTGAGGGAAACAATGTAGTGGAAAATTCTTTCAGGACCTTTAAATCGCTAAGCTCTCAGTGTTCCAAGGAACAAGTTAACCCAGTCGAGGCAAGAGCCTGGCTAAAGGAAATATAGGAATCATTTGAGATTCTAAATGATTGACGAATCACAAAAGACGGTTTTTGTCACTTACCCTCCTAAGAGAGAGGCCACCCACTGGTGAAAGGCCAAGGAAGGCACAGAGCAAGAGATTATAATAAACTGATTTAAGTTCAGTCAATTGTTTTCAGGAAAGTGCTTCCCAAGAGTATAGAGATAGTGTAAAAGCTTTGGAGCTAGAATAAAAGCGGATGAGTATGATGAATTATGAATCTAAGTTGTAAAAGTTGTCAAGATTCGTTTTGAGGACATGAATCCAGAATGACGGGATGTTTGAAATCAATGCTTATGTTATGTTGGTTCATGGAATAATGAGAAGAGAAAGGAAAATAAAAAGAAACTGAAGTGGAAAGGAATATAAAGGCAATAGAGTTTGAGGAATGATAAGGGAGTTGGGTATGAGGAAACCCTAAAGACTCGTAGCAATAGAAATAGAAAAGTATGTATTCGTCAGGATAAGGGTGATTCACCATAAGTTAAAGTTGATGGTTGAAGGCATAAGAGATACATATATTTTATCCCCTGTAAGTTGGGAGGATTCGAGGAAACCTTGAGATAGTTCGAAGGATAAATAATGAGACACGGATAGACTGAGGAGTCAAGAAAGTAAGAAATTAGGAAAATTGAATGAAGGAAGTGACCTTCAAGAATGTGAAGTGTAAGACTGGTGGCATGATACCCAGAAAGGGAGACGCCCGGTATGAAAGATATCCCAACATTGAGAAGACTGTTGAGATAAACAACAAAAGTAAATGAGGAATTATTAAGAAGAAGTTCACGTTGAACACGACCAATATCTTCCAGAACATCCCTGTTGTCATTACCAAATTGGGAAAGAAAAGCAGATAACCGTTGTTATCTTCTGAAGGCCATAATGGATTAACCTCATTTTGAATACAGGTGTTATTGTGAAATTAGGCATATACTATCGAGGTGGGAATGATTGAATAAGACACCCTTATCAGGGATATATGACTTGAGTTATCCATGGAAGGATGCGGGTACCTTTTAAAGGTGGAATTAAGGATAGAACATCGGTAACTTAAAATCAATCCTAGGGGAATGCATAAAGGTTGGCATTTCACCCTTAATAGGGATAGTATGAGTTTTGACAGTATGAATTGGAAAGGATTAAGGTAATAACAACCTGTAAGAATCAGTGGAGAAATTTTTCAGAAGTATATAGATAATGATTCTGGTATTAATAAATGGTATCTTGATATGCCCTGTATCTAGGGAATACAGGAGGAACGATTCAAGGATAACCTTAGAGGTTTTACAAGGAGAAAGGTAATATTCAAAATTATCAAGAGTAAAAATGTTGATAAAGGAAATATGACGTAATTATAATGATGCCAAGTGGGGCAGTGTTAAACCACGGGAAAGTATGGATCAAACTAGTAAAGGTCGAAATTGTTCAGGGCAATTAGGGCCTAAGATAAAAGATGTTTTAAGTATGATTGAGAGTCAGTCGTGACAGTGATTAACCTCTAAAGACTGAGGCAATAACTTATGGAAAAAAAATGGTGGTATTTTTTTTACTCATCAGATTTTAAGGAAAACATCTTAACTCAAGCAGTGATTGGAAATGAGGTAGAAAATTTAGTGAAGGTGGTTAAAATGACATTGATTGTAAGGAAATATTACTATCAGGAAGGGCCAAAGAGGTGGCCGACACTTTAAGTGTAAGAAGATAATTATAGGCGCTTGTGCCAGAAGAATACAGTGATGATGGTTAAAGCTGTGAAGGTTGTATTATGGTTTGGAAGATTGACATTCCTTCTGATGACTGTGCAATACCCAACTGTAATAGTAGTTTGGTAAAGGTTTAATTCGTTTAATCGCCATGAGCGGGCTATCTATCTCAGAAGATACTATCTTGAGATAAGCCAGGATCATGTTTCAAAAAGGACTAGACGAACTCTTGAGTTAAGTCTTCTATTTAAGGCATACGATTAAGAATGGTATTAACCTACTATCGTTGCTTTGATTGAAACTCTTCTGCAATTTTATATGCTTCATGTCATGAAAGTACGTCAGAGTTTGGAGTGTTCTTCATGAATTATGATTGGTGGTTATGTTAACTCCTTAGAAAAATTCTATATGACATGTATGGACTCTGTATGGTTAGCTATTAAGATTTCATGGAAAACGAATGACGACAGTAGGTCAACGGTGGACCATAGTAATGCAGCAATGATTCTGCGAGTAAAGAGTCGATTACAACTGTGAGAGTTATATTGGAATGGATGTTGAGATTGAGTACAACTAATCGGGTCGTGGTGATGTATAAGTTATTAATGATAGACCGACTAAGCCGAATATTTACCTATGATATATTTATTCCTTCTTATCGATAAAGAGTAGTATTACCCATACGAAGAAGGTTGTGGTATAGAAATGGATTCTAGTAACGATGAGGTCTAGAATGAAATCCCAGATTCGATTTTCGTTGTCGAGGGAGTTTCAAGGGTGATTGTGTATAAGCTCGAGCAAGAGTATGGGTCCAAAGAATGATGGACGGAATAGCAAAAAAATATTTAGGCATGTGAAATGTGATGCGATAATACTTGATATATATACACATATGTTTTGTTCTCCTATGACAAACCTCTATAGTTCAGAGGTAGGTTCCAAGCCAGATATTTTGTGGCAGTATATTTTTTTTTTCATATACACAATTCTCTTCAATTCGTTCTTTTCTCTTCTTTTCATTTCATATAAGCTGAGAAGAATAACCCTTCCAGAAGGGGAGGTATTGCCGAATAACTATCTATCTGTGTGATAGAAGCCTAGTAGGATACCACATGTTGTTTAATTGCTTGTCAAGTACTAAAGGCTGGCCACCTTCTGTACTAACTATGCAATGTAACAAGTGTTCATGATCATAGTGATCTCTCAATGAATTCTTTTACTTCTATATGATGGATCAAGCTTTCAAAGATAGAAGCAGCTAGAAAGGAGTAGTATCAGTACGGTGGTATTCCAAATCTAACATATTCGTGATACTAAGGTTGACGTGATTATTAAAAGGTTATAGAACGCTAACGAGTAAAAGTATGACCAGTATAGTATTAGGTACGGAAGATAGTAATGACTACGAACTGGAAAAGAATGGGTATTGAGAAGCAAAAGCTATAATGCTAGAAGCTATGATAAGAGTCTGTGCAATAGACTTGAAAGAATTTGAAATGGTCACTTAACACGGATTGAGTTTTCTTACGACAATAGATCATATGTCAGTATTGAGATATCGCCTTATGAGATCCTTGAGGGAAGACAATGTCGATCTCCCTTATGTTAGGATGAAGTTGTAAGAGCGCAAGATGCTCGGACCCGCAGTAGTCCAAAGGACCAGGGATATAATAGATCTAATCAGAGGACGGCTGGTAGTAACCCAAGATGGACATAAGAGGTATGCTGAATTGACTCGAAAGGACAAAGAGTATGAAATAGGGGACCTAGTAATGTTATAGGTATCCCTTGGAAATGATTGATGAGGTTCGGAAAGAAAGGAAAGCTAAGTCCACAAATTGTTGGACCCTTGGATATATTAAGACGTATTGGGAAGTTAGCATATGAGCTAGCCCTACCCCCGAACATGTAGCAAGTTCATAACGTGATTCCACGTATCAATGTTAAGTAAGTGTAATTCGGATGCCAGACAAATAGGGGCATATGAGCGCATAGACATGCAACCCAACGTAACCTATATGGAGCAACCAGGAAGGGTTATAGAGTGAAAAAGGAACAAGTGCTTAGGAGAAGGATTATTAAACTAGGCAGAGTTTGGTGGTAGGACCACAATGTGGGAAAATTTACTCGAGAGTTAGAAAGTGCAATGCTAAGAGAGTATCCCTATTCATTTTCTATCTGATTCCGGGATGAAATCCTTTTAAGGAAGGGAGACTGTAATAACCCCAATTTTTGGAAATTTTTGAAACCCTTATGAATAGTGTTTTTGCTGAATGAGAAAACTTTTCATGCCACACTATGTAGGGGTTCTGTTATGGATATTCTGAGATTTTATTAGTACTCTATATGTAAAGATCGTCAGAATCCAATTCCGAACACTTTGATTTTTCCCGGAAATCTACTAGATACGGAAAGAATTGAGTATAAGGTAACAGGATAAAAAGGATTTAAATTAAAGGAGTATAAAAGAGGATCATAAAAGGAATTTAATATATTGAGAAAGGTTAAGGAAACCTAAGTAATAAGATCCCGGGTATGATCCCTCAAACGATAAACGAAAACGAAAGTTAAGCGAACCGTATAACAGATCAGCGGTCATTAGGCAAGCAATTAGGAAGTTAATCAAAGAGATTAGAGGGGAGGATGTCATCCAACCAATGAGAAGAGGACAAAGAGGGAAAGATGACATCATAGCATGACATAAGCATGACATGGGAAGGAAGGAGATGTGGTTGAAGTAGAACCACACAAAGTTCAAGGTTAATAAGGTAATCAACCAAAACAAATCAAAGCAAAACACAAAATCATTTCTTTCATTCAACCAAGAGTTACTCTCGGCTTTTTCATTTTTTAAGAAGCAAGAATTTCAAAATCCAAGATTCAAGCTTCCTAAATTGGTAAGATAATTCCCTAGTATTCCTTATGCATAGTTATGGCTATATTATGAGTTTAAGCCACCAATTCATTCTCT
This sequence comes from Apium graveolens, assembly GCF_009905375.1. Taxonomy (NCBI): domain Eukaryota; kingdom Viridiplantae; phylum Streptophyta; class Magnoliopsida; order Apiales; family Apiaceae; genus Apium; species Apium graveolens. The sequence goes on from NC_133656.1 coordinate 64,188,069, forward strand.
ATCTTCTCCAAGAAATCAATGAATAAGATAATGAATAGTGATTTCAAGGTTTTTAACTTGATTTTTCTTGCTTTTCCTTTAAGATCCAAGCATTCCTAAGACTCCTCAAGGCTTCTTAAGGCTTCCATGGGCATTCCAAGGATCTTTCACGGATTAAAAGCTTCAAGGAAGGTATAAACTCCAAACCCTAGCTTTAGTTTTGAGTATTTAGGAATGGTTATGAGTAGTATAGTATATGTGAAGCATGAAGCTTGTTTGTTTAGAGTTTGGGTTGTAGTGGTAGTGGTATGAATGTTGAATCTTGTTGATTTGTTAAAGGAATTAAGTATAGTTTAAATTCATGATGAGAATAACATAAATAGGAAGAACTTGAGGTGTTGGGGCTGTTGGAGTGTGTTTTGGATGGATGTTGGTTGTATGATTGATTTGTGGTTGAATTGTGGTTGTTTTGGAATGGTTTAAATTTGGGAAATCGCGTAAATATAGCCGTCGTAATGTCCGATTTACTTTAGACTGCTTTTGTTCATAACATCAGAACCCTTGAAATCACTGCTAGATTTTGACCATTGCCATTTTTAGATAGTGCATGTTACGAGCTTCGTTTTGATATGTAGTTCGTTTGATTCCGATGCACGGTTTAGGAGAAACGACCGTTTTAAGTAACGGCGTTTCGCGAACAAAACTTTTCCCTCGCCTTACTTTGAAACCTAGGTTAAAGACCTTAAAGGACTAATTGAAGTATGAAACAATTATGGTAAGTGTGTTAGGCAGTTGGTAAGACACTCGCGAAAGAATCGCCTTAAAACTCGTAATGGTTAATTTATTAAAAATGGTGGATCCAAGGGTACTCGAGTGACTTAAGAGAATTAGTAAGCGCAAAGCGAGCATTAGAGTCTAAGTTGGTTAATTTATAGATTTACAAGTGACTTTGGTTTAATTCCAACTTACTTGTTGATTTTAGGTTACCAGACTCGTCCCGAGCCATTTGTAACCCCCAGTCGCTCAGGCAAGTTTTCTACCCGTTATATTGTTGGTGTGATGTATACACTTGTATATGCATTATCTTGTAATGGATGCATGATGGTTATATTAGCAAATTCTTGCGATATATTGTAGCATGTGATATGGTACATATGCATGCCTGTTTCGTATTCTTGCCATATATATCTGTTGTTTCAGTTGATAATACATATGCTAGAGAATAGCGGTAATTTGCATATACCCTTAGTATAGCGACCCAAAGGTGAAAATATTTTCTAAAACCGGGAGTCGAGGATCCCGAGTAGATTTTATATATATATATATATTTATATATATATGGTTATAGTTTTCAAAACTATTAATCGAATAAGGTTTATTCGATAACTTTATTTTATTAATGAATATTATCTTGAATATTCATTCGAGGACTTATGACTCCTTTATATTAATTATTGAATATTACTTGGATATTCATTTGAGGATGTATGACTCCTTTATTTTATTTAATGAATATTATTTATAATATTCATTCGAGGTATTATGACTCCGCTTATTATTTATTAATATTCTTTATTTTATTAAAGAATAATGCTCGACAATCAAACTTACTTTTGATATTCAAATAAAGATATTACTTTCGTATAAGTATATCTTTGATTATTTACTATTCATTTCAAGTATAAGTTTTCCAACTTCTACCTCAATTATTCTTTATGGGAATATTATTTAAATAATAATATTCAGATATTTCTTTATATTGAGACTGATTTACTTTATTAAATCAGCATTATTCCAAACACTTTTAAAGTGTTTTCAAGTCTTTAAAATGATTTTTAAAAGTTAGAGCGGATCCCAAAACTCATTTTTATATTTAAGATCTTCCTTTTAAAAAGGGGATTTAAATACTCGCTCAAAACCGGAGGGATCCGGCTCTGTGGTGTATTTTATATTCGCAACAAGGTTGTTGTCTTGATAAAAGAGTTTTTGATTACTTACCCAACACTCGGGAAGTAAAATTCTTGGAACAAGTTAATCCATTAACAGGCATCGCCTGGGAAATATCGGTGAGTTTTCCTTTCCAACTAGATACGACTTCTTGGTGGAGCCGTATCAACAAGTTTCTACTTGGGGAAAGTGGGGACGAGCTTTACGTTTCAGAGTCATGGATTCATCTGAATTAGGAGTGGCATAAGTGGTCGAGTAGCGCCGGCCCAGCCTTATTATATTGGCCCAAATGGCCTGGAAGTTCCGCTAAGGCGGTCCATTCCTTAGGAGTTCAGTGTTCGGTTGACAAGTAAATCCGACAGGTTCTCCTCTACATGTAGAAAATGGTGGGGTTGCACTACTACGACTGATCATCGTAAGTGGTCTTCCTGGCGCGGCAAACTCCCGTAATGAGTTCATCATCCAATTGGATATTTCTGCAACACTACCCAGAGCACTTCGATAGAAAGGCTACGGTTGGGCGATTGTTGAGTGTTGGCAGGGTCAAGTTTTCAAAATGATGTTTGCATCAAATGAAGTATCTCATAACTTCATTTTATTTTGATGATATTTTAAAAGATTTAATCTATTCAAATCTGGTCTTGTAGTCTCATCTATGTGATGAACTTTTGAAACTATTTATAACTTGAACGGTGGTAGTTCAAGTAGTATTTGGAAAAGATATAAGTATATTGGAGTATCTTGTAACTTCACCTTTTAAACTTATATCTAGTTAATGGTTGTCTTATGAATGACAAACACTTTCAGAAAAACGTTGAGACAAGGTTAGATATATGAGATCACCTTGCAACGATATTTTTTTATACAGTTATAAACTGGAACTTTATGTATATTATACATGGAAGAGGACTTCCAAGATTTTGAAAAGTATATATGTATATATACTGAATATTTTGCGACTTGGTCGCGTTAAGATATCAGCTTGGTTCATTTCTTTTGACCAAGACTTTCATGAGTACTATGAGAATGCTCATATATTGTTAATCATTATACATATTATTTTGGTGGGCTTGTTGCTCACCCTTGCTTTCTTCTTTCATCACACAACAACAGATAGAAAAGATGAACAAGACCAAACTTCCAATTCGCAAGCGGTTAGAAAACGTTCCGCAGTTTTCTGGAAGCGTTGATGCCGCCGTAGCTGAGGTAGGAGCTACCAATAGGCTAGGTTTTCAACTATTGATGAACCAGACTTATGTATAATATGAATTTTAATAATGGCAAAGAAATGTAAATTTATTCAGAACCTTCTTGAGGTGTAATGGCTTATTATGTGGAATAAAATGACTTGTGTTATTTTTTTGGTATTCATCTCTGAGACTATAACTTGTGGAGTGTGTGTATATTGTGGGGTCACAGTACGGAGTAGTTGATTGTTTATTTAGATTGGGTGTTATTAAGGGAAATGGAACTCGTGACAACCCGAATCCCCGACCCCGGATTTGGGGGTGTTACAACCTCCGCGGCACTAAGGCCCCTGGTTTTTTCTAAGGTTGTGAGAACAGGTTTGCCGTTGTGAAATTCACGGAACTTGCAGATAGAGCCAACCTGGGAAGTCAACGCGCCCACCAGCTTAAGGTTGTCTTCTGTAATCATGTCCTTGAGGTTAAAGTGCTTTTCTGCATATTGAAGGACTTTATCTGCTCTCTTTTTCCTTTTTCTTGTTAATTCCTTCTGAACTCTTTTGTCTAAAGATAAAAGATAGTTATAAGTTGTTAAAAGAGGAACGAAGAGTTTGTTAAAGAAAGTAAACAAAAGAGGAAGCGCCCAACCAAGAGGACGCGTCAAGTGTTTGAAGATAGGCTTTGTTAATCGCTTACTTGGTTCTAGGTTGAAACGAACTCGGGATCTCTTGACATCATAGATATAGAAGAAGGGTTCTTTCCAATCCCTTTTGTGGCTGATCTTGCCTTCATTGAATCCCTTGTTATTCAGCCATTTGTTGACAACAAAGAAGTGATAGCCGGGAATAGATTTTCTTATGCTGTAAAAAAAGCTGAATTCCTTCATGGAGGGCGCGCCCAGCCTGAGGTTGTGGTACATCATGAACAAAGCCCAAGCTAGCTTATATGAGTTTGGAGATAGTTAGATTGGGGCGATGTCATACCACTTCAAGATCTTTTTGATATATGGGTGCAAGGGCGCGCCCACACCTAGAGAAATCAACTTTAGAGTAAGCACCATTCGGGGATCCTTTGATTCCCAATGTTAAAAATATGTGGCCTCATGGTTTGAAGAGGGCGCGCCCAGATTCCCTCCATATCATAATATTTCATGTGCCACTGGATCTCCAAGTCGGTTGCGGTTGAGTCCAGGGCTACGCAGGCCAATTTACCCTCTTTTTTCCTTCTGGCATTCTTCTCTGCCTCAGTAAGGGTACCGAGCCTCGCCCAGTCACAATCTACTTCTACATTTAAAGGTTCCCAATGTTCTAGGGGAGAATCAGACTTCTGAGGAGATACGGGGTATGTCTCAGGGTCAGGAACCCTCCTTTCGAACTCACTTACGCTGTGCGGGGACGCGTCCCCAGAAGGAGCCGCGTCCTGAGAAGCTGACGCGTCCTGTGTGTTTGACGCATCCATATCAGAAACAACGTTTCCTTGAGGTTTTTGGCTTGTAGTAGGTATAATTTCGTCGTCCTTCCAATCTTCGATGACGGCCCTTGTATGGAGAACTGGAGTTCTTTGCCTTTTAACTCCCTTCTTTTTCATTCCAGAACTTATGGGGGCATGGTCCATGGAATCGGAGCTGGAGTTAGACATTATAGAAGTCTTTGAGTTGAGAGATTCGAAGACGCGTCTTTCTTTTTTGAGAAAGGAGCTTGTCCTATGCGATTCAGGGAAGTCGGGTTTGAAAGAGATCAGGTGCGAGGAGTAAATTCCAAGGCATTTGTTGAGAACTTTGAACGGATGAAAGGGTGAGGAAGATGACACGTCCTCCAGCTGCAAAAGAAGGAATAAACATTTGAGGACGCGTCCACAAAAAAAAGAAGGGAAAATGACTGAATTATGATGAAGGATGATACTAGGGACATTCAAGGACGTGTCCTAGAAAAATCTAACATGTAAAATGCACTGCGAAGACGTGTCCTAGTAGGGTGTTGCTCCTATACGACTCTTAGTTAAAACAGCTTAAACATGTGCTTTAAAACAAAGGAAAATAAGACGCGCCTTGACAGGTAGACGCGTCCTACGTGGTTACAATACGGTGGAATGTTAATCGACTGTTAGCGATTTGGGGGAAATATGATAAAATCCCAGAAACATGTAGTTGGGAGATCAGGGAAGCTAAATATGTTATATTTGCCTATACATACACATATATATACAAAAGAGCATGAAGAACAGTGCATGGAAACTCGAAGCATATGAACGGTTTTTTGCTCATTAGAATTGATTTACTCAATTAAATAAGGAAGTAAAAGAAGATTTGTGTACCTTGTGAGTTGGCGGTTGGATTGAGCTAAAGAAATCAGGAAATGGTCGGCTGAATCGTCGGGGTTTTGAGCTCAAAGTTTAGAGGCGACGGTGATGGTAGTTTTCTGAGAAGGTGAAGGATGAAAATAACGGTTCCGCCTCTGGGTATTTATAGGGGAAGGTATAGCTGACGTGGAGGACAGCTGTATGTTACGAGTACAGAGTAAAGGCAAGACGCGTCCTGTGCTTTTGACGCGTCCTGTGAACCAAATTTCATTGCTGGGATTTTAGGATAAAAATTCCAATTTTGTTTTCAACTGCAAGTGGAATTTGGGGGGTAGTTGTTATACCCGAAATTTGGCATTGGATTGACTCGGGTCAAATGCGGCTTACATACGGTCAAACCCGGTACTGAGTTGAGGACGCGTCCTGGCGTTTAGGACGCGCTGATACTTCATTGACTGGCGATAGCGAAGCTTGGACCTGGACGCGCCCACTTTTGGTAGATGCGTCAACGTTAGGAAAATTACCTGGTAAATGTGATCTTGTAGCAATGGAAGTGGGATGACGCGCTTGTCTCTTCTAGGACGCGTCCTGTGGTTTTGATTGCTGTAAGGAACGATTGGTGAGAAAACAGGGTTGGATTTATGAAGGTGAGGACGCGCCCAATGGGTTAGGACGCGTCCTGTGTTTGGTCTATATACTTTTGATGTTGAGTTCAGGACAGAGCTTGCATGGGGAGGAGCAATGGAAATTATTTTTACTAATGTATTTGTTGCAGGTACTCTTTGAAGAATTCCCTCCTTGAGACGGTCAAGGAGGGGGATGTCCGTGAAAAACTAGAAGGCCTCCAGGGGTATGCCTGATGATTGAAGGCCTCCTCCTGTATTCAACGGGTGTCCTCGTTGGGGATGCGGGGTTAACTTTGGTGTGTGCTTTGGGAGCTCTGTTCTTGTATTCAACGGGTGTCCTCGTTGGAGAACTTTGGAGTCATCCTGCACTTTGCACCCAAGAGCTTGGGATCACCTGTCCTGCTATCTGGTGGGTTATCCTCATTCGGGGGACAGGGACGCGTCTGGCACTTGGGGTGAACCGTGGCTATACCTGCGTTCGTAAATCAAGGGAGATAGTTGTAGCGGAGTGTTATCCTTGCGCAGGGAGATGCACTATCCGTGAAGTCCTGTGATTACGGACGAGCCTTGGGCCTTCGCGGTTGGGCCTCATAGTTGGACATTCCTAAAGCTAGCGGAAGACGGATATTGGATGGGCTTCTACTGGACTTAAGAATAAGAAGTCTAAACCCATCAGACTTCTTGTTCTGCGAGAACTACGTCAGGTTTGATCCCTATATAAAGGGTACGTAGGCACATTGAGAGGGTAAGAAGTTGAGAGCTGATAAGAGAGCCACCACTTATTCTGATCAATCTCAGCCTAAAACAACCACAATCAACCACACGCCGCTTAAGTTTCCGGCAAAGAACCACCGTCACAGATCTTAGTTCCGGCGAGAAACCTCAATCTTTGTTGTTACCAGATTCCTCCGTCAACATAGAGTAATTCTAGAGTTTTAAAAAAATTTTCAATTTTTTTCAAAAAAATGAGATGTTGGTTTGTGATTGGTTTTAGTCGCACCAATTAAAACATGTCATGTATGTTTTGCTAGTTATTTTTTTACCTCTACCACTTCTCTATTTTTTAATCAGCTGGTTTATCATCAGCTCATCAAAGTGTCAAATAGGGCAAACATGTAAAATTATAAAACCATGAACTTATTTAGTATAAACAAGTAGATTTCAAACTGCAGGTGCAATTTTTAAAAAAATAAAATTAATTAATAAATGTTCGAAATTGAGATGGTATGGTATCTAAAACTGTTCTTTTCCTATGCTCTTGGCCAATGCATTTTGAAAGGGAAAACAATAACTAAAAAGGATGCATAACATGCTTCAAATATAATTTAAAAAGTACACAAAAATTATATTACTATTACCTTTGGTGTCTCTCATCGGCTGGGCTTTCTGCTCTGCCATAATTTGGATATCACTAAAAGCGTAAACGAATATTCTAAATATAGAATGAAGTCAGACCGCAATTTATGGTAGAGATTTCAAGACACCTAGATCAAGTGATAAGGAATGCTGATAAGGAATGCAGGCTCGGGACTTTATATAAACTGAGTCTGCACTATTAATCCTTGCACCTTAAGAAGCTTCCATGAATATAACAAGCAAAAACTAGATGATAATAGGAACGATCCTCAGGTTGGTTTCCTCCAGTGCTCTAGTGGCTACTTTCTCTGATTTAAACTGTAGAATTGCAAAATATCTTCTGATCCTTATATTTAAAAACTCCGATCCCTTGTCCTGGTGTCAACAGGATCAAAGTTGATGAGAAACAAGTTTTTTGTAAGTCCTGTACTAACTGAACTTTTTGAAATGTCAGTCCGTGTGTCGCCACGCAACAAACAAAGAAAGTTCAGTTTGTCATGTAAATGCGATCGCATAGAACTAAATGAAAAGCTTTTGCTACCATGTCTTTTTTAACAATTTTTTTATTATGATGGAAAGTAGAACCAGTCATCAAGAAGGACAATATAAATAGTAAAGTTTGGCCTTCAAGTCAGAGCCTGACAACTCATGTCCGACAATAATAACTTTGATAGGGATAAATAAATCCTGATTGTATAATTAAATATTACATTAATTATATAAGGTGTGGGCTGCTAGACCCAATAAAAAGATGTATGATATTCAGACTAAAAGGTCAACACATTGATCAGACCTGATGGACCAGATCAGGCCTGATGGAATAAGGAAGGCCCAAAGCCCTGATTATTTATTAATTTCGTAATTAATAAATAAGGGAGAAAAACAGCTATCAAGATAAGTCCTAGGAGGGATATAAATCCTTGTAGATTGACCTCCAAGGAACCTCATGGGATAAGGAATCAGCTTCCTACTTCCTAGGACTCCTAAGTCTATCCTAAGTCAGAGACTTGACCACCAAGTCTCCTATACCAAGTCCAATTCAAGGACTCCCACATCTATATAAGGGGCCTCACCCCACAAATCAGAACTACGTTTTTTTGACTTGATCCTTGGCAATCAGCAAGGTACGTAGGCATCTTGTTAAGGCAGATTGAGTCATGAAACACAAGAGCAGTCAAATTGATCCTTGAAGCTCACGTTCCTTAGTAATAAATACAACAAATATATATATATATATATCAGTTTTTAATCCATAACATTTGGCGCCGTCTGTGGGAAGGCACAACAACAACCATGGCGAGAACACGGAGAACAATTAGAGCTCTGGAGGAAGGAACACCATCGGGGACAACCCAGGTGATTTCGTCAACCGTGGAGATACCCCCTCACTTAACTTATGCATCTACTCAAGGGGAAGCCCAGATAGGGGCAACTCAACCTCAGCCACACGGGACGACTCCCCCGACTATTCAACGTACGAATCCTCAAGTTCAACAAGTACATGTACCTGTGAGTTCTCGACCCGTCGGGTATGAATATTCAACTGTTGTTACTACTAACCCCCCTTATGGGATGCCCCTTTACCCCGAGGTTGGAGGAAGCGGACATGCTGGGCGAAATGAAGCACGAGGGCAATCGCCCCCTATATACGAGGTTTGGGTCCTATCCCCGAGGATCGGGAATTTTCTGGTCCTTACACTGAAAGAGACTCCGAATCTTCGGATGATGAAGTAGCCCCGAGAAGGAGGCGTGTGGGAAAAGAGCCGATGGCTGATGGAAGCCAACGCCCTCAAAGCACCCAAGGGGCGAATCCCCAAGAAGTGCAGGAAAGGATCAGGGCTCATGAGGCTGAGATTCAAAGGCTGAGGCGCGACTTGGAGGCACACCAAACCACCAGACCCCAAGCACCTCCTAGAGGGAGAAATCCTCCTCCCATCATAGACCTAGACGGTCCGGAGCAGAGAAGGGCTGTTGTCCCAAGGGCTGATCCAAGCAATCTTCTTCCCCTTGGAGATCCTGATGATCCTACTCCACCCTTCACTGAAGTAATAATGAATACCCATATCTCAAGGAAGTTCAAGATGCCAACTATCAAAGCTTATGATGGCACGGGAGACCCCGATAATCATGTTAGAACATTCTCTAATGCACTGCTGTTGCAACCCGTGAATGATGCTATAAAGTGTCGGGCCTTCCCTCAAACTCTGTCGGATATGGCTCCAAGGTGGTACAGTCGCTTGCCCCCAAACTCTATTGGGTCGTTCAGAGAATTAAACCAGGTTTTTATTAAGCAATTCATCAGTGGGAGAGTTCATAAAAAAGTTCTGCATCTCTTATGAGCATTGTGCAGGGGACAAAGGAATCCTTGAGAGATTACCTGAATCGTTTCACAAAGGAGGCTTTAAAAGTCCCAGACCTTGATGATAAGGTAGCCATGATAGCACTGAAACAAGGAACTAGGGATGAGTTTTTTAAGATGTCCTTGGCCAAACGCCCCCCTGAAAGCATGTTGCAGCTCCAGGAGAGGGCAGGGAAGTATATCAAAGTCGAAGAAAGCATGAGAAAGACCGTAGTGAGTAATGAGCCCGCTGTAGGCAAGAAGCGAAAGACTGATCTGGAGTATATCGCTAACGACAAGTATCCTAGAACCGAGCAAAACCCTGATTCAACCCCCAAGAAGGGAGGACTTGGGCAAAAGTTCACCGAATACGCTAAGCTGAATGCTCCTAGAAGCCAGATCTTGATGAAAATCGAGAAAGATCGAGATATTCGTTGGCCTAAGCCCCTGAAGGCTGATCCTGCCAAGCTAGACAAGAGCAAGTATTGCAGATTTCAAAAAGATGTTGGTCACGACACCGATGAGTGTAGGCAGCTGAAAGATGAAATTGAGTTCCTCATTCGAAAAGGAAGATTGAACAAATACACTGGAGAAGGAGGGGACATGAATAATAATGGAAGGAAGAACTTTGAAGATCGTAGGAGGGACCAAGACGATCAGGGACGAAACCCCCAGCCTAGAGGACCAGTTATAAACACAATTTATGGAGGGCCGCGACCTCGAGGGCCTGTGATAAACACGATCTTTGGAGGTCCAACTGCTGCTGGATTGTCCAAAAATTCCAGAAAGGCATATACTAGAGAGGTTATGCATATTGTTGGAGAAGCCCCGAAGAGGGCCAGGACAGAAGTAACATTGGCTTTTGATGATTCTGACTTAGAGGGTATGAAGTTTCCTCATGACGACCCGCTGGTCATAACACCGGTAATAGGAAATAGCCCGGTCAAGAGGGTCCTTGTGGATAATGGTGCTTCAGTGGATATCTTGCTCCATGACGCCTTTCTAAGGATGGGGTATAACGACTCCCAGTTGACACCAACCGACATGCCGATATATGGATTTGTAGGAGTGGAATGTCCTGTGGAAGGGATAATCAAGTTGCCAACCACCATAGGTCAGGAACCGAGGCAAGTAACGCAGATGTTGGACTTTGTGGTGGTAAAGGCTAGTTTAACTTATAATGCTATCATGGGGAGAACAGGGATACATGCCTTCAAGGCAGTCCCTTCTTCCTACCATTCATTTATGAAGTTTCCCACCCGTAATGGGATTGGAGAGGAGAGAGGAGATCAAAAAATGGCTAGAAGCTGTTATGTGGCTTCTTTGAGGGCAGATGGAGTCGGGGGGCAGGTTCTTCCTATTGAATATATGGATGTCCGAGAAAATGATGAGAAGAGAGGAAAGCCAGCAGAAGACTTGGTTTCGATTCCTTTAGACCCCGAGAATCCTGAGAGGAAGACTTTCATTGGAGCCACATTAGAGGAGCCCCTTAGAGGGAAGTTGGTGAAATTTTTACAAGAAAATAGTGATGTACTTGCATGGTCAGCAGCTGATATGCCAGGCATAAACCCGGAGCTGATTACTCACAAGTTAAACGTGGATCCAAGCCGGAAGACAGTGAAACAAAAGAAAAGAAACTTTGCCCCGGAAAGACAAGAGGCTATAAAACAGGAAGTAGAAAAGCTCTTAGAGGCTGGTTTCATTGAGAAGATTCAATTTCCGGAGTGGTTAGCAAACCCTGTAATGGTGAAGAAGGCTAATGGAAAGTGGAGGATGTGTATAGACTTTACTGATCTGGATGATGCATGCCCTAAAGACTGTTTTCCGTTGCCAAGGATTGATACTTTGATTGATGCCACTGCTGGGCATGAGATGCTGAGTTTCATGGATGGATTTAGCGGATACAATCAGATTAAGATGCACAAGGATGACATTCCAAAGGTATCGTTCATCACTGACTTTGGTGTTTATTGTTATCTTGTTATGGCATTTGGTCTTAAGAATGCAGGAGCCACCTATCAAAGGTTGGTGAATAAAATTTTTAAGGATCTTATTGGTAAGACTATGGAAGTCTATGTTGATGACATGTTAGTCAAGAGCCTAGTAAAGACTGATCATATAACCCATTTGAGGGAAGCTTTTGAGGTCCTGAGATACCACAAGATGATGTTAAATCCTACAAAATGTGCTTTCGGAGTAGGATCTAGAAAATTTTTGGGATTAATGGTTTCCAAGAGAGGAATAGAGTCTAACCCCGATAAAATAAAGGCAATCCTGGACATGGAACCACCAAAAACTATCAAGGATGTTCAAAAGCTCACAGAAAGGGTTGCTGCGCTAGGACGATTCATCTCCAAGTCAGGAGACAAGTGCTTGTCATTCTTCAAGTCACTAAAGAACGTTAAGAACTTTGTATGGAATGAGGAAAACCAGAAGGCATTCGAAGAGTTAAAGAAGTATATGGCCCAGACCCCGTTGTTGCCAAGCCAGCTTTGAATGAAGTTTTATTCTTGTACTTAGCCATTTCAGAAGGTGCTTTGAGCGCTGTGTTGGTTAAGGAGGAATTGAAAATCCAGAAACCCGTATACTATGTCAGCAAAATTCTACATGGTGCTGAGTTGAATTATTCAACTATTGAGAAGTTTGCTCTAGCCTTGGTGATGGCTTCAAGAAAGTTACGTCCCTACTTTCAGGCTCATCAAATTGAGGTGCTAACAAATCAGCCCCTGAGAAATATCATTCATAGTCCCAAGGCAAGTGGGAGGTTGATCAAGTGGGCAATAGAGCTGGGAAAGTTCGATCTCAAGTATAAGCCATGAACGGCAATAAAAGCCCAGGCACTAGCTGACTTCGTGGTGAAATGTACCATACCCAGCCAAGAAGTCGGGGGTATGAAGATACCATACCTCAAGATAAAGAAGTCGATAATGGGGACAAAGAGAAGGATGATAAGGAGAAAGAATATCGGGTTCTCTATTTTGATGGAGCATCAAAAACAAACTCCAGTGGAGCAGGATTGGTTTTACAAAGCCCTGATGGGTTCTTGATTGAATATGCCATGAAATTAGACTTCCCAACCACAAACAACGAGGAAGAATATGAAGCCCTGATAGCTGGCCTTGGCCTAGCTGGGACACTTAGAGTCAAAAACTTGAAGGTCCGTGGAGACTCGAAGCTAATCATATCCCAGGTAAAGGGAGAATTTTGAGGCAAGGGATGATACGATGGCTAAGTATGTCCGCCTAGTAAGGGCTGTGATGACCCAATTCAATGAGTGCCATGTTGAGCACATTCCAAGGGAGGAAAATGCTAAGGCAGATGCATTATCGAAGTTTGCTTCGTCCGAGATAGAAGAAAGTTCAGGAAGTGTGTACTTTCGCGTTTTGAAGACACGAAGCATAGATGTTAAGCTTGTAGCTCCTATAGGCCTGGGGACGTCATGGATAGATCCCATTAAGGCCCACATTTAAACCGGTTGGTTGCCAAACGATGCGACTGAAGCAAGGAAGTTAGCTGTTCGAGCATTAAGGTACTCTTTGATAGATGGGATTCTGTACAAAAGATCTTTCGTGGTTCCTTACTTAAGGTGTCTCAGGCCCGATGAGGCACGCTTGGCTCTTGAAGAAGTGCATGAAGGTATTTGTGGGCAACACTTGGCGGGCAGGGCCTTGGCTCATAAGATAACCCGTTTAGGCTTCTATTGGCCAGAAATGATGGCTGATGCCAAAAAATATGTGAAGAAATGTGACCGCTGTCTGAAGCATGCACCTGTTGTTAGACAACCCCTGGAGATGCTGACCTCTATCAACTCGCCCATCCCCTTTGCTATGTGGGGAATGGATATTCTGGGGCCTTTCCCCATGGCCACGGCACAAAGAAAGTTTCTGATTGTAGCCATTGATTATTTCACCAAGTGGATTGAAGCCAAACCCTTGGCCAAAATCACAACTAAGCAGGTTGCACAATTCCTGTGGGAAAATATTATGTGCCGGTATAGAATTCCCCGCAATCTAGTCACCGACAATGGAACACAATTCAACAACGAGGAATTCAAGAAGTATTGTGAAGAAAATGAAATTGAGTTACGGTTCACCTCTGTGGCTCACCCGCAAGCCAATGGGAAAGCAGAGGTAGCAAATCGAATAATCCTGGATGGACTAAAGAAGAGGATCGAGAAATCAAGAAATAATTGGGTGGATGAGATACTTACAATATTATGGGCCTATAGGACTACCTGTAGAGTCACGACTGGAGCAACTCCCTTCATGTTGGCATATGGGGCAGAAGCAGTAGTTCCCGTGGAGATATCACGTTCCTCTCCAAGGATTCAGGCTTTCAATGCTGAGGAAAATGAGGAAGGACAAAGGTTGGCTCTGGACTTAATCGATGAAGTGCGAGATGGGGCACATGCAAAGATAGTAGAGTATCAAAAGAAGGCTTCATTCTACTACAACCTAAGTGTTAAAGAAAGGTTTTTCAAACAAGGTGACCTAGTCTTGAGGAAGATAAAAGCGTCTGGTATAGGACAAAAAGGGAAGCTTGCCCCGAATTGGGAAGGGCCGTACAGAGTCAAGAGCGTTCAAGGTAGAGGAACCTACAAGCTAGAGACTATGGATGGTTTTGAAGTCCCGAGAACTTGGCATGCACAAAACCTGAAGGTTTACTATGTGTAGGGCAATTAGATACGATTCTCACTTGTCAAGATGGCGAGTAGGTTGAAAAGCACCTTGAAGCTTTGCTTGCTTAGGATTTATATGTTCTAGTCTTATTTTGAAGTTTATTAAGACTTGTGTAAGGGATGAATCCCAAACAATTTATGGAAATTCATGAAGTTTTCAAAATATGTTTGAATGCAAGGCAAGGAAAACCAAATGTGTGAAATGCAAGCATAAAGTGTGATAAATAAAGTAGATCGGATAAATATTACAAGAGTTCGATAAATAAAGTCTCGAAAATAAGATAAAGAAAATAAGCCACGCAGGGCTGGAAAAGCTCTAAGGAGCTGAGGTGCCCTCGGCATCCATATCATCATCCCCTCTGCTCTCGCTAGATGTTTTTGTCATCTCAGATGAGGAGGAAGAGCTATCGTCCTCAGCAGGCCTGGAAGAAGACTCGGGAGGAGGAAGGAGCAGATCCTGAGGAACATGATCTGAGACAACTACTCGGGTACGAAACCTCTGTAGCAAAGCCTCGTCATCAGGGCAGACATAATCCGCCGGGTTAATTTCAGGACAAGCCTCGTTCATGATCCCAAGGGCCGTGTCCCAACCAGTCCTAAAAAACCCGGGAAAGACTGAGTCATCCCTAATCCTCATGGACTGGGCAAACTTCTCCGAGTCCAGGTAGTTATCTATAGCTTTGTCCTTCTCCGCCCGAAGTACCACCAGTTCGGCGTTAGACTCCCCGAGTTCTTCCTCTTTGCGCTTGAACTTCTTCTCCAGAGTAGCATACTTCTTCTGTTGCCTCCTGAAGGCATTGTCAGCCTTATCGGAAGCCCGCTTCCATGACTCGGCTTGCCTCACAACGCCTTGAAAATAGGCGTTAGACTGAAATAAAGCAATTAACAAAGTATAAGGCAAGATAATGCTACAAGTAAGAAAGATAAGTTCAAAAAAGAAGAGGCATACCGAAGCCAGAGACTGAGCTCCCATGAGCTTTATCCTCTCAAGGTCAGGGGTGGCCACCACGTGAGTAAAATCCTTGGGAGTCACGCCATGATCAATCCCAAGCATGCTTCATGGATCCAACCACGGTATCCCCGCGGCGGAATCCCCAGAGAGGCTGAAAGGCGCCTTTAGCAGCAGCAGCAAGGGTAACAGCAGTGATAGGAGCACTATGGCCCTCAGCTCCCTCAATTGAAGCCTCCCCCATAGGCTCCTTGTGTTTCCTCGAGAAGCTATGCTCCGTGGCCTTTCCTCCGGTGTCCAGGCCTGCAAGGCGAGCTTTTTTCATCCTAGCAATCTCTTCAACGGGAGGTACATTGTCCTCGTTGATCTCCTTAGCAGCTACAAAACAAGGCAAAAAACAAAATAAGTGGTGTTAATAATGCATGAAATGAAATAAAGTTGAGAAGAAAAGAAAAATACCCTGTTGAGAAACAGAGGATAGTCCCCCGTGAATGAGGGAGAACTCCTCTAAGAGAGTCCAGCTGGTAGTAGTGTCGTCGTTCTGAGTAAGCCCATTATAAATAATAGTTTCCTCGGGAGTTAAGTGAATGGATTTGAGGCCCAAATGATTTTAGGGGGTGGAAAAGAAGCCCAGTTGAAAACAATGGCCCAAAGGATAGCCCAATAAAACCAGCCCAAAAAAGGGGGCCCAATTAGTTAAAAATACAAAACCCAGTTGAAATGAGCCCAATTTATAAACCAAAAAAAAGAACGATGGCCCAAAAGAATCCAACCCAGGTTTAAGGGCCCAAATCCAAATTACAGAAATATATACGAGAAATTAATATATCTAAAAACCCATTCGACCAGGAAATATAAGGAAATCCTGACGAAGCCACTGAGGTCGAAATCCTGTCGATTAAGGCTAAAAGACAGCCTTAATTCGACTAGAAAGAAGATCCATTCGACCAAGAAACACGAAGGAATCCTGATTGAAACTCCTGAGGTCGAAGTTTTGTCGATCAAGGCTGAAAATAAGCTTAATTAGACCAGAATTAAGACTCATTCGACTAGAAATCAAGAGAAGATCCTGATCGAAGGGATTCTTCCCGAATTTCTGTCGACCTGGGCAACTAAGGGAGGTCAATTCGGTCAAAATCGGGGTTCCTGACCGAAAATCCTGATCGAAATTAATGTCCTACTCGAAGATTTCTACTCAAAAAAAAATATATAGGGAAAAATCCTGGCAGAAATTCGACCAGGATTCTTGCTCGAACCCATCCTCCTCGAAACACCTTCGACCATGGCTGAATGAAGGGTAATTCGACCAGGATCCTGGTCGAATGGGATTCCTGGTCGAAATCTGTATAAAAAAAGGGAAGAAAGAGAAGAGAAAATTCCTGGAGAATTGCAAAAAAATAAGGAAAATCCTTGAAATATTTTTTGAAAAATATTAATATTTTTTGAAAAATATTAATATTTTCAGAAATAAGGAATAAATCCTGGAAATTAAGGATAAATCCCAAAATTATGGGAAAAATCCAGAAAATTAAGGAAAAATCCCAGAATAAAGAATAAAGCGAAAAATTCCTGGAAATTAAGGATAAATCCCAGAATTAAGGGAAAAATCCAGAAAATTAAGGAAAAATCCCAGAATAAAGGAAAAAAATCCCAGAATAAAGGGAAAAATTCCTGGAAATTAAGGAAAAATCCCAGAATCAAGGGAAAAATTCCTGAAAATTAAGATAATTCCTGAATAAAAGGAATAAAAGAAAATCGTTGTAAATGTGTAAGTCGCTCCACACTTTACGAAAAAACGATACCCTGTAAGGGAACGAATGGACTTTACTTCTGCGAAACCTAGTCAATGTTTCCCAAAAGTTGGGGGGCAAATGATAGGGATAAATAAATTCCGATTACGTAATTAAATATTACATTGATTATACAAGGTGTGGGCTGCTAGGCCCAATAAGAAGATGTATGATATTCAGACCAAAAGGTCAACACATTGATCAGGCCTGATGGACCAGATCAGGCTTGATGGAATAAGGAAGGCCCAAAGCCCTGATTATTTATTTATTTCGTAATTAATAAATAAGGGAGAAAAACAGCTATCAAGATAAGTCCTAGGAGGGATATAAATCCTTGTAGATTGGCCTCCAAGGAACCTCATGGGATAAGGAATCAGCTTCCTACTTCCTAGTACTCCTAAGTCTATCCTAAGTCAGAGACTTGACCACCAAGTCTCCTATACCAAGTCCAATTCAAGGACTCCCACATCTATATAAGGGGCCTCACCCCACAAATTAGAACTACGTTTTTTTGACTTGATCCTTGGCAATCAGCAAGGTAAGTATGCATCTTGTTAAGGCAGATTGAGTCACGAAACACAAGAGCAGTCAAATCGAGCCTTGAAACTCACGTTCCTTAGTAATAAATACAGCAAATATATATATCAGTTTTTAATCCATAACAACCTTGGTCCATCCAACATGGAGTCAGCGCCCCTTCCATCCAAACTATGTATAGCCAAGTCTTCATCTTCCATGTAGACAAAAGCAAATCCCGTGAAATTGAAGCTATGTTACTCTGACTCTTCATTTTATCTTGGAGTACCCGTGTCGGACACTCGATACTCGGCAGTATTCTAAAAATCGGTACTCGGTTCGACTCGGCGAAGGTATGGAGTAACGAGTACTCGGAGTACTCGGGGAGTACTCGGAAAGAGTACTCGGTTAAAAACTCGGATAATAAAATATTAATTTTTAATTTTAATATTTATTTAACTTAAAGTATTATTTAATAGATGATATATAAGATAATTAATTATGTTTTCGAGTATCTCGAAATAGTACTCAATATAAAACTCAAAATTTTAAATGACCGGTAACTTTTATTTAGTATGAATTTAACTTATAATATTTTATAAATGATATGCAATATAATTAATTATTATTTTCTTTTTTGGCTAGCCTTTTACAATCATTTTAACATTAAAAATACTTAAAAATTGTATTTATTTGTTACAAACTATTATGAGTTTTTTTTGGAACATTATTCTTTTTTTTCAAATTTTTTCTTCCAAAACCGAGTTTTTTCCGAGTAATCCGAGTTTTGCCCGAGTTTGACCCGAGTCAAAATAAAAAATCGAGTTATGGCCGAGTACACCAAAACCGAATCGGAAATACCCCGAGTCCGAGTACTCCCGAGTTTTAGAACACTGATGCTCGGACATGGTTACTCGGACTTGGACACTTATTTCAAGCCAAAAACATGTACGATTTTAAAATGCAATGGTACTTGGAAAATGTAGGATGTTGATGCCAGGACACATCCGAAAATTCTTCTTGAAAAGCACTAGCCAAAGGCACGAGCCAGAAAAGGAAATGGGATGGCTTACCCATCCAGGAAGATTATGGTAACCTCAAGTAATCCCGCGTCAAAAAATTGTTGATAACAGGTTCAGCTACAAAACTTCACTTGAAGGAATTGATACATATACCAAATAATCACAAGTCATAACAATATCAATAACAATTTAACACTTTCAAATTTTAGGTCAATTATCAGATCTGTTGAGTTATGACTGTTTGAGGTCAAGCTTGGATGACTTGCCAAATGCTTGTGGGGAAGCACTTAAAAAGAAATAGACCGCCCAAAATTTATTTTAAATTTACCACAAATCTCCTACCTTATGAAAGCATCCCGTAATATCAAGGGGAACAAGTATGTAACATAGTAAACACTTACAGTTCGCCGAAGATCCTCATACAACATTTTATATACACATACAAATAGCTAAAGAAAGTGAAAATTTATTCCACCGCCTGTGGGAGATGGTTAATATCTGCTTGCAGCATATGCAAGAAAAAAAAGCATTACAGCCTCACTTCAGCAGCTAGGCTAACATAGACAAATAAACAATTTTTTTAAAAAAAATACTAAAGGAGCTAAAGTCATGTGCTTGTTTACACATGGCAACGTACAGTAGATCCCTTTATGTCCAAAACGAATAAGACTAGTGTTATTACAATGATTATGCAAATTCGACTATTGTCAAACAAAACTTTCAACCGAAAAATCATAGATACCTGACTTCACATCCACTTTTTCAAACTTCCCGTTCTTTTAAATAGGCATTCGCTGTCTGATGGGCATATATCATATTCAACGTTCCAGCAAAATATTGCCTCATTTTCTCTTCTTGAACTGGTATTATTCAAGCCTACAGGTTACACGGTGATCAAACTTGGTATTGATAAATGGAATATTATCAATCTAATGCCGGTGTAGCGAATGTTGCAAAAAATTAAACATTTAACCATGCTGAAACTGATTGCAGTAATGTAAATTTATTGCACCACAACTATTATAATAACTTTTTTATACAAGAAACACTTTCAAAAAGAAACAAGGAGACGGTGAACATACAATATAGATAACATCCTAAAGATACAATCAATACTATTTCAAAAAAGAAAAATACAATCAATGCCAACTCTGAGGGTGTGCAAGTGTAAATTTGTTTAAGCAAGAGGATGCAATTACATACCGCACTGGTTATGGACATGTATCATCAAAAAGAACTCTATAAAACCGCTTTCTTTCTTCTGGGTCCAATATGCCACCTAGATCACCTCCCTGGTCGTTCTGTTCAGTCATCTCGCCACTTTTGACAATCCTTTTCTCAGGTCTTATAGGAATAATGCCTTTTTTCCTTTTGTTTTTCTAAATTTTGAGAATAGTGCCTCCGGTTGTACTCATGAAGCCCCTCCTGCATCAATTCTCCAAATCCCTCCTTCACAACAACAAGAGGGTCCTTGTCAATCAATTCTGACCATTTATATTCATTTCGGAGAAGAACTGTGTAGATCTGATATCTGTTCTACACATAGAATATACCTGGGTGCTTTAAAAGCAGACTATTTAATTTCTCCGGCAAGAAGAATTCTCTTTTGAAATGACATAGCTTTGTGATTGATATTTTTTCCACAAAGTCAGTGAAAGTATTTCATGAACCAAACCTACTGTTCTCTTATCCAATTCTTTTGATCCCTCCATTAAACCCACGGGATCTAAATAAGGTGAAATATATGGAGTTGAATTAAACTCACGAAACCTATCCCAAGACTTTACCCATGTAGAGGGCAATGAACATGAATAACATGGCTCCACACCCTGTCTTTCAGCAGAAGTTTCAATTGTGGAAATTGCTAGTTTAGGATCCCAAGAAATAAGCTCAATCACCATCGAACTCCGTCTCCCACTATAATTAACAACTCGAAATAATTCAGGAAACTTGGGTATAATTTTAATTAAATAATCATCTGGAAGCCCAAAATTTCTCTTCAATTCATTAAGTTTTAAGACACCGAGCCTCTGATTTACACTCAACATCAACAACTTTGCTAACCGCTCGACATATACTCCTTCCTGCATATCTTTAACAGACTCTTCCTCTTCTACAAGAAACATCATTTGTTTTGTCAATCGGCAATAAAGTTCATCATTTTCTAGATAAACATCGAAGCAACAAGGGTACTTTTTTAGCCAATTCAGAGCCTTTCCCTGAAGATCAAGAGTCTTGAACTCTCTGGAGGAGCTTAACTGATGCCACCTGGTTAGGGCATCGTAGCACTATGTTTTTTATCTGATTAATTACTACCCATCTATGATTTCGTGATAAAGCTGATTCAAGATCCGGGTCTTTCTTCATTGACCATAAAGACATGTTTCGTAAGAATCGTAGATTATAGGATTCAAGAGACATACCAGAGTACTGAAGAAACACCATTTTTAACATATTCAGTGTTCTTCTAGGTAGGCCTGTTGAAGGAAAAGAACTAAACCAAAGTTGATGTATTTAAAAAATTTCCAATGTTACTAATGTACTATGAATACCAAACAATTTAGTGAAAGCTGCAACAATCAAATCTCAATCATTCAATACAAAAAAACAAAAGACAAAGTAAATGTTGCATATATAAGCAGGATTTTCAATTCAAGTGTTGCATATATCTATCTATATAGTATAGAATGAGATCCCCCCCCAAATATTTATTTTCAAGTGAGTAAATATAAACCTTCAACGAATCTTGACTCTCGATGTAAATTCATTAATCATCAATACAAGAAAAAAAAATCCGTCAAAAGGCATGAAGATCACATGACTTTGGTAGCTGAGAGCTGTTGACAAATTCGTGCATTATATCTTCTCAAAGTTAAAATCATGCTCCACTGCCACTAATATACCTCATATAATCAATCACAGGATTAAAAAAAAAACATTTTGCAAATTTGTCAATGCACTATTACAAAACAGGCTGTGCATCTAAACTCTGGCCTATCTTATCATTACCTTAAAAATTCATCATAATGTAATCAATGTAATCTGAACACTGTTGAACAATATATATTAACAAAACAAGTAGCAAACAGTTCTGTGGGGAATTCCATCAAACAGCTGGTGGGCATTACTCGAACACTCGTAAATTACTCGAACACTCGTAAAAGTGTTCAATTTGTATGATACTCAATGTACACGAGTATCACCTAGAGGAGAGCCAAATGGGGAGGGTGATTTGTACCGAACCGATGGATACCCGATCCGTACTGATCCGATCGGATTTTATCGAACCTGGATATTTCAGGTTTGGGTTCGGGGTTTGGGTATGATTTTTAAACCCGATCTCTTTTCAGATCGGGCTTGGATTTAAGACATACCGTTTCAAACCCGATTCGAAAACCCGAAACCCATTTCGTTATGATCCGAACCCGAACTCGACCCGACCCGAAACTCGTGTTAGTATATAACTAATATTTATATTTTGAAGGTATTAATATAATATATGATATTATATATTACTAATATTAGTAGTAAAAAGATTATACTTTATACAAACTATTGCATTAAAGTCTAACATTAGTGGATTACTATCGTTAAACATGTTTTCAGTAGTAGTGTTTGATACAGTATACTATAGGTCAAGATTGTTACATTTTTTAACCAACAATTTCATCCTTAGAATTCTGATCCATTGCCTACTCTGAATCCTCTAATTCAACCCCAAACATTTCAATATCGTTAGATCTTTGAGCCATTTGCTTGAATAAGATCCTATTAATCCTTCAATAAAATTTGTGGGAATTAATGTGTAATTTGGTAGAGATCTACCAACCCGAACCCGAACCTGAATAAAATCTGATGGGTTCGGGTATGGTGATTCGGATTTTTTCAGGTTCGGGTTCGGATTTGACAAAGACAATTGGGTTTAATTTTAATTTTTGCAAAACCCATTTTGATCGACCTGCTTGCCATCCCCAAAGCCATCTCTTTATATGAAAAAATGACATAATTACCATAATTTAACACTTCCATTACCGAACTAACAGTTTTCGATGAGGGTGGCCAAAATTACCTTTCTATTATGCTTATTGTTGTTTCAGATGCGTAGACTCCCTGTCCATTCATTTGTATTCAGTTTTTTTTCAATATTCGACACACTGTCCCATTTATTTGTATTCAGATTTTTCTTCAATATTCGACACGCATTTTAAGTTCAATCTTTTATCATTCATTTTTTTTGTATTAAACTTCAAATATCAAATTTTTATTTAGAAAAAAAATTAAAATAGTTTAAGCAAGTATATAATAAATTAGCGTTAAAATGTGTGCCGATTAATCGTCTCCCAATATATACTTTATAGGGGACAGAGGGAGTAACTTATTAAGCTGCCCATACAACCGTAAAAATCGGATGAAACCGAACCATTAAAAACCGAACTAGTTACTAACCAAACCGAATTAAAACCGAACCACTAATATGGTTGCGGTTTGGTTTTAAATTTTTTTAAACCGAATACAAACTGAACTGAAGCGAAAAAATCTGATGTTAGGCCCTTAATCAACTAAAGAGGGGGGGGGGTGAATACAGTTAATATAATCAATTCCATAAAACTTCAACGGAATCAACAGTTTTTATATTAATCTTATAAAAACTTATTACAATCGTACTCTCTCAAAAGGATGGACAAATATTCTTGAGAGCTGCTAGGTTATGCGAAAGATATTACAATGTTGCACTGCTTATATCATGAACCTGATATGTGTTTTATATAGAGCACAACTACCAATGTATAAGGAATCCTATTCTATTAATAACAAGAAAACCTATACAATTGCTTCTGAGATAAAGTCCTTCACCGACTTGAGTTCCTGTTTCCTTTTCCTCCTCAAAGATCAACTGATATGACAAATACTGATTTCATCATCCGTTGACATCATCATCTGTTGATATCATTATCCGTCGAATATCAACATCCGTCGATGTCATCATCATCCGTCGATACTTGTAATCATCCGTCGATGCTTATAACTATCACCGTCGATGCTAGTAATCATCATCCGTTGATACTTCTGATAGTTTCTGTTTGATATCATCAATTGCTCCTAAAAATCTCCCCCAACTTGTTCATTATGGATATGGGCAAGTTTCAATTGATGATGTCAAAACTATCTAAATGCAGGAATCAAGTATGCATATTCAATTTTGCTTCAGTGAATATCAGACTTTACTCTTCATCCTGAACTGCTTCTTTAACTTGAGCAATGTCAGAAGTTAATTCTACTTCCTCATCTCAGAATGCTTCAATAATCTTTCTTTTTCTTCTTTTCAACAACTTTGGCTTCCGACTCTAAAAACTTTGACTTCTCTCATATCATCTCTTTTCCTTTAAGCTTCAAGTCAACAGTTACTGTATCTTGCGATATGAGATCTTCTGTTTGACTGATTTCCCTTATAACTATACCTCTGGTTGGTCTGATAAAGGGATCATCTTCATAAAGTACTTGAGAAATTACAGCAATATCAGCATTTGCTGTCTTCATGGATTTCTTGCAGTCTTCTTTCATTTGCCTTAACTATTGTCTTCCAGAGATTGAGAAATTTAACTTGCTTCAGCACCAGTTTCTATCTCCAGAATACCTTGGTCTTCATCAACAACAGTTAAATCTTTAACTATTCATTTGTTTCTTCCTTTGTCTATCCTTATGCCCCCTTATTACCTCCATCAGAAGTTTCACCATCATTACTTGACAATGACAGCTGTTTGCATTTAGATTTAATAATTTTCTCCCCCTTTTTGGCATCATCACCAAGCAGTAGAGAAAGAATCAACTCCATTGAATTATGTACTTCTGTAAGTTGAGCAGACATTTGATTTTATTTAGCTTCCAATATAGATTGACTGGATTCAATTGAAATTTGTCTGACAACTATTGGTGAAATTTATTTCTGAATTTTCTGATGAGTAGTCAGCTTTGAAGCAATCAGAGATCCTTTAATCTGATTGATTTGAGTAGTAGTTGCTTCATGAGCTATGTGTAAGGATCTGACAACTAAAGTTGATGCTTTCAGATGATTCAGCATATCAGGATTTGTAATCTTCTGTTTTGTTGTTTCCAGATGTGCAACAGCTCGTGTTCTGGAAATAGGATATGTTTTATTTTTCCAATAAGCATTCCATAGATTATCAGAATAATCATTTTCTTTTGTAGCATCTAACTCTTTCAGTTTATGTTATCTCACATGCATGGGCATATCTTCAGGGAAGAATATATCATCCTTAGGATCTATAATTAAATTGGAAACATTAGCTTCTTCACCATCATTAGATTCTTCAACGACAACCGGATTTTGCACTAATTGCTGAACTTTATCACCAGCTTCAGCATGAATATTTGAATGAGAAAATTATGCAATATATGATCCAGTATTTTTAGAAGCTTTCACACCTGTAGCAGTCGTTCGTAATAAAACACATGCGAAAATACACGCAAGCGTACGCGATCACAAGTAGTATAAGATTTAAGTCAAGTTTATTCCCACAGAGACTGGTTTAGGTTAAGTTCAGATTATGCACTTATGTAACAATGTATGATTATCGTTCACAACTAAGACAAGTAACAAATTTGAGTTGATTAACTACTTAAGAGATTATACTAGCATGCATTAACTAAGAGATAAAAAGTGAATTACTTATATGAGAATAAAACATGGGATTCTAACTTCATTAAATACTTATTCAAAGTTTATGTCTTGAATCTTAGTATGCGATGATGATGGTAACTAATCAGATAACACGAAATTAGTATACGCTATCTTTCGATATACGTATACCCTACTACTAAGCATCCACAATCAAGATAAAAGTTGAGTAGACACCAATTATGCTTAGACCCTATATGTCTATAAGATTTGAAAATATAATGGTTTAAGAATAAGTTATCTATTATGATTACATATGGTGTGTAAGATGGTTAAAATTACTCCACGAATTATGCATGTTAATTCATACATAAACCTATGCTAGCATGACAAGTTCTAAACCTCTATATTCAGTGTCGCTTCAATATAGATTAACAAACAATCTTAGATGTTAGCTACGCATCAAAGACGAATAAGCACAACCAAACTAGGAAATCACAAATCACCACACACTAAAGATTTAAAACAATTAACTATTAAATTCCATAAATAAATCCGCTAAAACCCCATGACAACGATTAGTTCATGATCGAACACATCGTCACCATGGGTTCCAATGAAAACATGATAATAAATAAGTTCAGAATACTACACAAGAATATATAAAGTACTAGGGTTTAGAACAAGAACAAAATAAGAATTCAAAAGTATCGCTTGAATCGAAGAATATAAAACTGAAAACTAAATCTTCTCCTCCTTAGCCGTCTTGTGTGCTCTAGGTCTTCTTTATGTTCTCCCTGGCTTCCTTCTTCTTTAAAACGTCTTCTTTTCTTTATATATATGGCCCCGTGAGACCTGAACGCTCCAAATAATCAAATTAGAGTAGAAATAGGATTCTGGTAAGTCAACATGGTGCGGGCGCGCAGCTTCAGGAGTGGGCGCTCTCTCTCTCTGTCAATATGGGCACGGGCGCGCCTGCTCTCTGGAGAATTTTCTGCATTTTCTTGATTCTTGCTCTAATCTGCGTGCAACCTTCCACAACTCTTTCCTTATCTCTTATCAACATAAAATCATTTTAAAGTTCATTTCCACCTCCGACTAATGCCCTACAATGACTCAACACAAAACACATTAAAAACACCACATACTTGAGTCCAAAATATCAACTTAAGCCGATATGAAGCGTTCCAAGTAGATATAAAATCTACTTATCACACCCCCAAATTTAAATCGATGCTTGTCCTCAAGCATAAACAGACTCGACACTAATTACAAAACTACTATATGAATGTAACTACATAAAAATGCAACTAAATGATGATTCAACGATCCCCTCGGAATAACCATAACCAAATCAATAACCAATGTCTCTAAGAATGCAATTACTCGAAACAGAGTTCAACTAAATCTCATAAACCAACTTACAAACCAGAAACGTGCGTGTGTGCGATGCTTAGCAGATATACTCTCCATACCAGATCAATAATCATATCTTATTCTTTACCAAAACAATCACAAGTTTATAAATAGAATAGACGTTAAACAAATAATGACTCACAACACCTCATTTTTACTAGAGTTAGACAAGGATTCATGCTATAATACTGAAATATAAACACAAAAATGCTTATTTGACCGTACAATGAATGAGGTCCCAAAAGACTTATACAATAATACCTATGTAGTGAGTTTTAGGTTAGTGGATCCCAGACTATACAAGCCTTAGGTCACTAGGCACAAAGTCCCCTAGAACTTACTTTCTCGAGTATTAAAGAGCTCAATTGTGGCCAATTCTGCATAAACACATAACAACACATTTTCTTTTTCTTTTTTTTTCTTGCTTTTTTTTCTTTGATTCTGAATGAGTGTGTTTCGCTCCATCTCATTCAACCCTAGACTACTCATAAAATTGAGTCGGCTTCTAGCCATTTGACGCCTAGCTTTATTCAAAATTAACAATGAAATCCATGACCTTCCCCCAGTTTAAAAATTATTGTTCCTACGTCATTACGAGAATAACAAAAATTCCAAATATAACCAAGTGATTAAATTCCAAAAAACAAACAAGTATGATCATGATCTAGTTCAAAAGCAACCTATAAGACTTGTGAAAAACTTTATTTCTGGGCATGTAAATGAATTCATTATGACTTAATCATCCCTCTATTCGACATCACTACACTCCAATCAACATCAATGAATTAATCAGAGACAGCTCAACCTAAGGGATCATGTTATATGCATCCTAATGCAACTAAATGAACTCACATAATAACACGAACACATATGTAAACAAATATAACCTAAATGAATAATCATGCAAAAATATGAATGAACTACAACTAATCATGCAAAATGAATCTATATGGACATGACACACTACTAATCCTTACATTATCACCCCCAAACTTAAAATTTTCAATGTCCCCATTTAAGGTAATAAGAAGGATACAAGGCATACCTAGTCGTCAGCAGAATCACCCTCCTCGGGTGGAGAATCAGGTGGCGGGTACACAGTGCTCGCTCTAAAAACTGGTCAATCAACCTCAACACTTTTGTTTTTTTTCAAGCGACAATACTACAGAAACGCATGGGTTGCTTCCCACGAAGCGCTTATTTTACGTCTTTAGCTTGACGTGAAACTTTGAAATCAAGTTGTTGCAAGAACGGCGCTCACCACCTCATGGTTTGCTGTATCCTCATAATAATGCTTCAATTTCTGACCATTTACTTTGAATGCTTGGTCTGGATGCTTGTCAAAAATTTCCACAGCTCCATGTGGAATCACAATTTTGACAATGAATGGACCTGACCACCTCGACTTAAGCTTACCTGGAAAAAGTTGGAGACGAGAGTTGAACAATAGAACTTGTTGACCAGGCACAAATAACTTATACACTAACCTCCAATCATGCCATCTCTTGACTTTCTCCTTATATACTTTATTGTTCTCATAAGCCTGAAGACGGAACTCGTCGAGTTCATTTAGTTGAAGCATTCTCTTCTCTCCAGCAGCTGCCATGTCAATATTCAGTTTCTTCAAAGCCCAATATGCTTTATGCTCTAACTCCGCAGGAAAATGACACGCCTTACCATATACCAACTGGAAATGATACATGCCTAGAGGAGTCTTGAATATTGTTCTATAGGCCCAAACAACTTCATCTAGCTTCAAAGACCAATCTTTCCTTGACGGACTCACAACATTCTCCAAGATTCATTTGATCTCTCGGTTAGACACTTCAGCTTGCCCATTAGTGTAAGGATGGTAGGCTGTGATAACACGATGATTCATATGGTATCTTTCCACTAATGCAGTGAACTTGTGATTACAAAAATGCGATCCCTCATCATTGATTATAACCCTTGGAGTACCGAAACGTGTGAATATCTGCTTATGAAGAAAATTGATCACCACCTTAGCATCGTTGGTTGGCAAAGCTTTAACCTCAACCCATTTAGACACATAATCCACTGCCAAAAGAATATATTGATTATTGCATGACGAGATAAATGGCCCCATGAAGTCGATTCCCTCAACATCGAAAATCTCAACTTCGAGAAGCACATTGAGAGGCATCTCGTCTCTCTTGGACATATTTATAACTCGCTGGCAGTGATCACATCTCAACACGAACTGATGAGCATCTTTAAATAACGTAGGCCAGAAAAATCCCACTTGAAGGATACGGGCAGGTATTTTCTCTCCACCATAATGGCCACTATACCCAATAGTGTGACAATCTTGCAGAAATACCCTCCGTCTCACTATACGGAATGCATCCCCTGATAATCTGATATGCTCCTTGTCTAAACAAGAACGGCTCATACCATCGATACCACTTCACCTCATGTAGAAATTTCTTCCTTTGAACATAAGAGAGTTCTGGGGGAATGACATTACTCACAAGATAGTTCACAATGTCTGCAAACCATGGTTCATCTTCTTGCTCCCCAAAAAGTTGCTCATTGGGAAAATATTCATTGATGAATGTCTTATCTTTTGAAGCTTTGCCGTGATCTTCCAAACGAGAGAGATGATCCACTGCCTGATTTTCTGTACCTTTTCTGTCCTTGATTTCCAACTTGAATTCCTAAAGCAATAGAATCCAATGATTCAAGCGAGGTTTTGAATATTTCTTCAAGACCATATATCAAATAACAATATGATCAGTGTAAACTGTCACTTTTTCCCAAGAAAATAAGATCGAAATTTTTCGAAACCATAGATAATTGCCAAAAGCTCCTTCTCTGTAGTAGTGTAATTCAGCTGAGCACCATTAAGTGTTTTACTAGCATACTAAACCACATGAAAAATGTTCTTCTTTTTCCGGCCAAGAACAGCTCCAAATACAAAATTAATAGCATCGCACATCATCTCGAAGGGCTCATTCCAATCAGGTACAATAATAACAGGTGTTGTAGTCAAACTCTTTTTCAAAATCTCGAAAGCAGCCAAACATTTTTCATCAAATTTGAAGGGAATTTCCTTCTCCAACAGATTGCACAAGGGTTTAGAGATTTTGGAGAAGTCTTTGATGAATCTCCGATAAAAACCCGCATGACCAAGAAAATTACGGATTCCTTTAACTGAGATTGGTGGAGGAAGATTTTTAATAACCCCAACCTTAGCCTTATCCACTTCAAGAACTTTGCTATATACCTTGTGCCCGAGAATGATACCTTGTTGCACCATGAAGTGACATTTTTCCCAGTTGAGAACCAGATTGGTCTCAACACATCTTTTCAGCACCAAACCAAGATTATGCAAGCAATCGTCATATGAAGTCCCGAACACAGAGAAGTCATCCACGAACACCTTTACATTAGTTCCAATCATATCAAAGAATACAACCATCTTGCATCTCTGAAAAGTAGCAGGTGCACCACAAAGTCCGAAAGAAACTCGATGAAAAGCGAAAGTGCCAAAATGACAAGTAAAGGTGGTCTTCTCCTGATCTTCTGAGGCAATGCAAATCTTATTATAGCCGAGTACCCATCCAGAAGACAATAATACTCATAACCAGCCAACCTGTCAAGCATTTGATCAATGAATGGAAGCAGGAAGTGATCCTTTCTGGTGGCTTTATTCAGCTTTCGATAGTCCATGCATACTCTCCACCCTGTGACTTTCCGAGTAGGAACGAGCTCGTTCTTCTCATTAGCAACAACTATAATACCTCCTTTTTAGGCACACACTACACCGGGCTCACCCATGAACTATCAAAAATTGGATAGATGATCCCTGCATCCAGCCATTTAAGAATTTCCTTCTTCACAACCTCTTTCATGATATGATTGAGTCTTCTCTGCTATTCAACTATTGGCTTACTTCCTTCTTCAAGCAGAATTATATGCATGCAGTAAGGAGGGCTGATTCCTTGATATTTGCTATAGTCCATCCAATTGCTGATTTAAACTCTCTCAGAATTATCAAGAGCTTGTCTTCATCACTACCTGAAAGATTAGATGCAATAATAACAGGAAAAGTAGATGCATCGCCTAAAAAAATATACCTCAAGTGATCAGGAAGTGGTTTGAGGTCAAGTGTGGGAGCTTCCTCAATAGATGGTTTGAGACGCTCCTGAAAATTCTTTAGCTCTGCTAATCCAAGAGACTCGAATGTAAAATCCAATCTCCTTTTCCATGGGGAAGCATTCAAATACTGCAGCTGCTCAGCCGACTCTTCATCTTCACTATCAGATTCCCCTGTTAAGGCTCTCTCTAAGGCAATAGTCCTTAGCATTTGATCAAGTTCCGAAGTCACTACAGAATCGACCAACTCTACTTTAAAGCACTCCTCTTCATCAGTAGGGAATTTTATTGCATTGAAAATATTGAAAGTCACGTTTTGACCGTGAACCCTCATAGTAAGCTCACCCATCTGTACATCGATCAGAGTTCGGCCTGTAGCTAAGAATGGTCTCCCCAAGAAAATGGGAATCTTCTTATCTTCCTCAAAATCCAGATGACAAAATCAGCAGGGAAGATGAGTTTTTCCACATTAACCAATACATCCTCCACTACACCTCGCGAATAAGTGATGCATCGATCAACCAGTTGTAAGGACATGTTTACAGGTTTTGGATCAGGCAGACCAAGTTTCTTGAAAATTGACAAGGGCATCAGATTGATGTTAGCTCCCGAGTCACACAAACATTTGTCGAAAGATAGATTTCCAATGGTACACGGTATCATGAAGCTTCCCGGATCTTTAAGCTTAGGAGGAAGTTTCTGTTGCAGCACAACACTGCACTCTTCCGTTAGAGCAATGGTTTCCAACTCCTCAAGTTTTAGCTTCCGAGATAGAATACCCTTTATGAACTTAACATAGCTTGGCATTTATTTAAGAGCTTCCGCAAAAGGTATGTTAATGTGCAACTTCTTGAAAACCTCAAAAAACTTGGCAAATTGCTTGTCAAACTTCTGCTTCTGAAGCCCTTTAGGATATGGAGGAGGCGGATAGACTTGTTTATCCCTTGTATTATCCTTAGGAATAGTGTTTTCAACAACATTCTTCTTTGGTTCCGCTTCACCATCCTTTTTCTCAGCTGAATCAGCAAAATTGTCAATTTCTAAATTTTGAGAGGGCGTGGGCGCGCTCCTTATGGGCACGGTCGCGCTGCCCTTCTGGAGAAAATTTTTAGCTTCTTTGTTTTGATGATTTTCAGGGTTAGAGACCTTTCCAGACCTCAAGGTGATTTGCTTAAGCTATTCTTTGACTTCCCTCTTATCTGGATTAACTTCCGTATCACTCGAAAGAGTTCCTTGTGGTCGGTTCAATAAAACGTTAGCAATTTTCCCTATTTGATTCTCCAGAGTCTTGATCGAAACCTCTTGGATTTTGCACGTACGCCTCAACTCCTCCAATTCAGATTTTTCATTCGAGGATGGACCGGCGCCTCCGCGAGATTGCTGTTGCATACCCTATGGCTGTAATTGCTGCCTTGGTGCAAACTGTTGTTGAAAACCAGGAGGATTGAATTGTTTTATTAGTCCCTTAATAATATAACAAGAATTACATAAGGGGGGTTGAATGGAATTCTTGAAACTTTTTCTTGAATAAAAATTGTTCTAACTCAAATATATATATAGTGTGAATTGATTAGCAGAATGCGGAATAATCACTTGAAATGAATTAAAACACAAGTAATTAAAAACAAGAGTCTTTAAAAACTTTCTGGTGGATTTGAATGATTTCACCAAAGATATATAATATATATCGAGAGAACCCTGTGTGCAAAATGCTCACAGCTGCTTACAAAATGATAACAACTAAGAATGAGAGAAATGCTAAGAATTCAGCTTATAAATATTTCTCTTTTTTTTTGCTATGTTCCTCAGTTTCTTAGTTGTTATTCTATTTGCTGCTTCTTGGTTTATATATCACCAAGATTACAAAGCAATAAGACAAGTTAATAAAACAAAAACTATCTAGTCTATTACAATGCTACTTCATTACTCTATTCCAGCATATTTGAATATCTTCATAATAGCATGGAAATGGAAATGCTTCTTTATTCTCAAAAACCCAGTTGAATAGGCTACCACATTCCATTTGCATCCACTCGACGCATGTGACTGTGTTGTCACTGTCAACAGATATTTGAATTCTTTATCCGTCGGGTTCATGATCATCCATCGAGTTACTGATCATCCGTCGGGTTGTTGATCATCCGTCGAATTCATTGTTATTTATCCGTCGGGTAGCAATCAGGCACTTGACTTCATTTCACTTATGTAGAATTACAAGACATCATCTATGTATAATTAATCAACCTATTTTGCATATCTAGTTAAAGTCAATCATGACTCAAATACTACTACAGATTCTAAACAATGTGTATGCAGAAATGTGTTACAGACTTATTGTTACATAAGATACTCACTCGATGGATAATAAGTCATCATCTGTCGGGACTATATTGAGTCATCCGTCGGGAATATAATTCTTATCTGTCGAGTGCTACAATTTCACTAAGTAAAATCTACCAAGGTGTTTTGTTCATGAAATCATCAAGTACACAACATATACACAACAATCTCCCCCAATTTATATCTATTGAAATTGTAGGCATAAATTAAGAGATACTTGATGATAACAAAACACCCTAAATATACAACTTTAAAAGGAAAGTAGATAATACTGAAAAGTGCTTCAAATAACAAAATGTACAAAGTTTTGCTCACAGTCATTTTCAAGATGCTCCTCTAGCCTGAGCAGATTTATCTAGTTCCTTGAAGGTATGGATCTCTTTCCAAGCTTTCTGTTATTTTCTTCAATCTGATTTTGGAGCTGCCTGTGGAATTCCCGTTCATCAGATTATGAGAGATTTAGCTTTTCTTACATTTCCAAGAGAGTCTCATTGCTAGAGATGCTCAATTGGTCTTTTAATCTGAAAAATCTTCTTACTCCTTTGTCATCCATGAACTCCATCAGCCAGTAGGGCCTTAGATGCACTCTTCTCCCTGTATAAAGGACAATTAGAGTCTTTGGGAGTGCATCTTTAACTCTAACACTCCTTAGTTCTTCAATCTTCTTCAATATCAGTGTTCTTGCAGTAGCATTGAACCCAAAGTTCTTCTTGAAGGATGAATAAACTTTAATCAGTACAGCTTGGCTTTCTTGAAGGATCTTTTGAAGTGGCCACTGAATCTCCTTTCCTCCTTTGTACTTGAACACTAACCTTTCAGCTAGGTTTCTGTATGCATCAATTCCTCTCACTTCATCTAGTTCATCTAGATAGAGATTTAGATCACAAAATTCTTTGATGTCACACAAGTACATGTAATCTCCCCTATTGACTTTAGATTGAGCTTTGACTACTAATTTGGATTTAAGAGGTGACAACTTCATTTTCTTGACTGCTCTTGACTTTGTTCTTATTGGCTTGCTAAGGATTGGCAAATTGAAGTCAGGAATTGGTATATTCTCCCATTCTATTGGCTCATCGTTGGGCATAATAGGTTCACCATGAATGCTCCTGTACGGATCCACCACTTCGATATCTTCAAATACCACAGAGGGTTTTGATGCTTGAGTTGTAGTTAGAGTGGATTCCTTGGGAAACTGATTCTCCAATTCCTTATCAACAATGTCCAGTTTCCTTTTAGTTCTTTTAGCCAATTCCTTGATTCTTGGAGATTTCTTCTGTTGTTCAACTTGCTTCTTTGATTCAATGATTTCAGATGGCTGAACAGAAATTTGTTGTGATGAATTTACAGCATGTAGCTTGGCCAAGATAATAATTTGCTCTTTCTTTTGTTTAGCCTTTTTAACATCTAGAGCAGCTTGCTTCTTTTTTTGCTTCAATCTAGCCTTTTCTTCTCTCTTTGCTTGAGCAAATTGAGGATGTCCAGCCACCACACAGATTTCTTTCCCATTCCTGAAAATTTTAGCAATTCTCTTTTTAGAGGATGAATCAGCTGGATCTTTGTAGAAAGCAATTGACCTTAACATAAGCTTCTTTTCATCAGGCTTAGGTGTCTCATACACAGTATCCAAAGGGTTCTTCAATGATGATTTTGAGTAGTTCACCCTTGGTTTCAGAATTATTTCAGCCTTTGGAGATTTGATGCAAGATGGCTGTCCCCTTTCCAGATAGTTCATGCTCATCTCATTCACAGAAATCTTCCTGACTTGAGAGTGATGGATGGCTGACTTGACTGGCTCCTTAACTAGCCCAAATTTTTCTTATATTTCCTCATCAATCTTCTCCCAGTTGACTAAACTCAACTTCTCCTTATCAGCTGCTCTTATGTTGGCTGCTACTACATTGATCAGATCTATACTGTCTATAACTGGTGGCTTTGAGATAGTAACTGAGGGTACAGTTACTTTACTGATTTGAATCTGAAGCCTCTCCCCCTCACTTGGTCCTTTCTCCCCCTTTTTGTTATCATCAAGTTGATTAGAGGAGGAGGTTTGAGCAGCCACCAATTTTTGAAGTAAATCTGTCTGTTGAGCTTGATGAAGATGAATGGCTGTCAAAGATGCTTGTATCTAAGGCATCTATCTTGGTTTCAAGATCAGAATTTTTCCTTAATTGCCTCTTGATATCAAGCATTGTAATTTCTGGAAGCTTAGAATCCATTTTGTCTGAAATGTCCTTCTTCATCTCCTCAATATCACTCTTGATGGTGTTTACATCCCTAGCATGTTGGAAGCCTTGGATTTGTTGAAGTTGCAGGGAGGCTAGGTGTGCCTGAAGGAGCTTCTTGGTGCTGGCATTAGTAGTGGTTTGAAGAGCAGTATTTGTCTGATTGATTAGCTGGATCAGGGTTGTCTTGAAGTAGTGCTCATCACAGTGCTTTAAAAATGTCCATGATGGCATACTTGATCTTGAACTTGAACCTACTTCTCCCCCTATGTCCATTGCTTCATCTTCACTATCCCCACTCCCATCACCAAAGAAACCAGCTGAACCACCAGTCTCATAGTCCACATCACCAGCTGTAGAAGGCAAAGTTGTGATGGCATTCTTGGCTCTTAGCATAGACTGAGTGGTATGTACCATATTGAACATCCTTTCTGCATTGTCATTGCCCTGTTCAGCTAGAAGTTGATAAGCTGGAACAGGGTGAGTAAATGCCTCAACATCAAGGGAGGTGGAATATATTACAGCTTGAGGTTGCTGAGATAGTCCCTCCCTGTCTGCATCCTGGACATTCATTGACTCACTAGAAATGACATCCATCCTTATAGCTCCAGTACCTGCATTTCTCTCGTTTTCTCTCTTTTGTTGCATCAGGGTCTCACCCTGGCTCCCCACCCTTACACCCTCACCTTCACCATCTAAGATGGGACTCCTCTCACTTTCTTTTGCCAATCCTGAAGAAATGGATTGCATAGTTTCACTCATTTCCTCTCCTTTTTCCTGGGAGCAACCCAGACTCTCACTCAAAATACTCTTCTCTCTCAATCCCAATAGTGACTGTACAACCACTAAATCTTCTGCACTTGTAATAAATGAAGTTTGAGGCTGTGCAGAGATACTCGACGGATGAGTGATATCCATCGGGTGAGTGGTTTTGCTATCCGACGGATTACTACTGTTAAGCTTATCCATCGGGATACAATCACTACTCGACGGATGAGCAATATCCATAGAGAGAGTAGAAGTGAATGAACTTGGAAAAGAAACTATTGTAAACTCTGTGTTAATTGATGATATTTTGGGCACAGATGATTCAACAGTTCCTGAAAGAATTGGCAAGTGAGCCAA
Source organism: Apium graveolens (assembly GCF_009905375.1). Classification (NCBI taxonomy): domain Eukaryota; kingdom Viridiplantae; phylum Streptophyta; class Magnoliopsida; order Apiales; family Apiaceae; genus Apium; species Apium graveolens. The sequence goes on from NC_133656.1 coordinate 64,224,614, forward strand.
CAAATTTTCTAAAAGATGATGCTCACTTGTACTAGATTTTGGCTTCCCCAACAAAGTTAAAGAAGGGGAATCAGGAATTGATGTGTTTATCATATCCACATCCAGTGAGTTTGTGGGTGAGTTAGGTGTTTGAGATGCTTCTATGACTAGAGATTTTGGCCGTGACTCCACATTTATTGGAGCCACATCAAACTGAATTTATGAAGGTGCAGTGACTGTGTCTTTTGCACCAGTTTGCACAGTGTATGTACCCTGTGCATCCCCGACGGTTTTAGATTTCTTCTTTCTGGCATAAGTTTGGGGTGAGCTTGTGTCCCTAACCCTCTTGGCCTGTGCTCTTGGTTGAGAGCTTTGTTCAATAACTACATTCTTTTGGGAGAATGCAGCTAGAAATGAGCTATTATCCTTTTTAAGTACTACAGTTTGTTGGGAAACTGCAGTGTGGCTAGGCTGGGATCCACTCAACTCTCCATCCTTATCCTTAGGATTTCTTTTATGTTCACCCCTTCTCTCACCTATCTTGCCCTCTTTTACACTCCCCTCTTTGGTTTTAGTGGATTTTTCAACTGGCATCTTTTGGGAGATACCAGAGGGGGCTTTCTTTGATTCAGGTTTAAAATTTTTTACAGTTTTGGTAGCTTGGGTAGGCAACTGTTGGGTAATTGACACAGTTGCCATAACCACACTTGAACTCAAAGAAATTAGTGAGGTTGGAATAGTGGTAGGGATAGATGACCTTACCTCACTTACCTGAGGTGCTTCCATTACAGGGGAATAGAACAATGGCACATCCTTGTGATGTTTGGCCTTGTTCAAATCTGCAATGAGCCTTCTCTCTTAAATCCAACAATCTAATTTGTTGTTTGGGTTCTCAAGCACAGTCTCTTCACAGAGGTGGTTAGCTAACATCATAAAGAATCTAGCATAATACACATTCTTACCTCTTTTATTTAACTCTCCTAATTTATAGCCCAACTCAAACAAAATAAGGTCACTGAAATTATAGAATTTATCTGTAACTAGCATGTAGAGCATGTTAAGCATGGATATATTGACTGAATCAAAATTACTGATTTTTCCTGAAAAGACCTTTGTCACTACATCACACATAAAACTCCATTCTTGCCTAAGACCCGTTCTCCTAATGTCACTCAACTTAGAAGTAGGAAGAGCATAGTTCATTGAATTAAGCATATTGATTATATCAGTGTCAGTGTGTGGTGAGGTCATATTGTTATCAGGAATTTTGAGACATGCTTTTATAACATCACTATTGATACAGAATTCTTTACATTTAATAGTTAGAGTGATGGTCTTATCTGGTGAGTTGTATGTAGCAGTGGTCCACATCTCTTCAACAACTTCACAAAAGATTGTGGGTGATTCCAGCATGGCATAGCTAAGCTTGCAATTCTTCACAAAGTTCATCATCTTGTGATAGTCACCAGAATGCTGAATCCCTTTGTTCACTAGTGCAGTGAAATTGTTCTTCTTATAAATGAACCCAATTTGAGACATAATCTTTACAACAGGTGCCATTGTTAGAGAATAAGAGCTTGAAAAGAAAGAGAGTAAGTGCTTTGAGAGAGAAAGAAGTTTGAGCAGTTGAATTGAGAATGATAAAAGAAAAATGATTGAAATGAAATAAGCTTTTATACTATCTAAAAAATAACTGTTAAAAATAATAAAGTAAAATAAAGTAACCAATAGAAATTGCCTAAAATAGCCGTTTAAAAATAAACTATAAAAATTTCACCCATTATTCGTCATGTTATGCTTACAAACTGTAAGTATACTCGATGGATAATGTTCAGGAAATTAACGGCTAAGATTAAGATAATTCGACAGATGAGGATAAACTGTTATCCGTCGAGTCATAAAATATTCCAGAAAAATAATTGCTTTTTATTAGCAAATTGTATACCGACGGATGATCAAACTCGATGGATAAAGATCATCCGTCGAGATGTAAATTTTGACTTAGCCAAAATTTCATCCAAGACTGAAAAATCAATTAAATTTCTGGCTGCATTCCAACTTGCAAATTATCTCATAAAGATTTAGGAATAATTGAGCATACCTAACTCACTTACCAACCTTGAAAAGGTGGATTCATCCAGTGGCTTGGTAAA